>NC_086319.1:61906238-62240405 GCF_036172605.1 Pelobates fuscus | reverse complement strand
TTTTTATTCCTAATTTTTTATAGGTGCATATTTTGAAATTCCTGTATATGTCTTGTTTAACCCATTAACGCCTTAATGACCGAGGATGGTTCAGGACCGTCATCGGCATTTTAGCGTTGCCGACCTGAACTGTCACAATGGTCTTATGTACTTACCCAAATGCCGTTGTTCCCCCGGCGGCGATCGGCAGTGCTCCCGGTGTGGGGAGACTGCCTGCAGCCCAGGCAGTCTCCCCATGGCGGATTAGGACCCCTGGGGCAATGTGATCGCTTAACAGAGCGATGTGTCTGCCTGCAGGGGGACTGCCTGTGCTGACAGGCAGTCTCCCTGCTAGTGTAAAATAAATGTACATTTATAATTATTATTTTTTTATTAAAATGTGACTAAGTGGCTACTAAAAATACTGGGCATACCCCATTGCAAATGGTATGCCATCGTGGGGGTAATTCTCATTCCTAGGCTACCATACGGTCTCAAAGGCAACATAACCAATCTGGCGAATTTTATTGTGAAAAATGCAAATGCAAGTATTATATTACACTCTGTAACTTTTGAAAACCATAAAACCTGTATGTGATGGGTACTGCTCTACTGTTAAACTCAAAAAACTTCGCTGAACACAAATGTTAGTGTTTCCAAACATTTCAACGTATTACAGTAATTATATCGTCAGTGAAAGTGCCGATTGTGTGTGACAATATCATTGTTGTGATATGGTTTACGGTTTTGAAACACTAATATTTCTGTTCAGAAAAGTCTATTGAGTAAAACAGTACCCCCGATGTAGAGGTTTTATAATGTTTTGGAAAGTTACACAGTAAAATGTAGGGCTTGCGAACCATATTTTCTGGACTTTCTGCCTGGGTTTTCAGGCATATCCCTCAAATTGTAATTAATAAAATTAATTAATCATGTAAAAATATTATATAAATATATATGTAGAATTTATATTTATTTATATTTATATATAAATATGTATATATATATTTTTTTTAATATTATTTTTATTTAAATATATATCTATTTACATATATATATATATATATATATATAGAGAGAGAGAGAGAGAGAGAGAGAGAGAGAGACATATATCTATGTATAATGTCATTCTAAATGGATTTTGATTTAAATATATATGTATATTAATATTAAAATACAGTTAGAGTGAAAGTATACAGGTATATCATTTTTAAAAAAATTAATATGATTTTTTATTTTTTTAAATTATTTTCAATTTTCTTTTTGATTATTTTTATATACAGTTGCAAGAAAAAGTATGTGAACCCTTTGGAATGATATGGATTTCTGCACAAATTGGTCATAAAATGTGATCTGATCATCATCTAAGTCACAACAATAGACAATCACAGTCTGCTTAAACTAATAACACACAAGAAATGAAATGTTGCCATGTTTTTATTGAACACACCATTCACAGTGCAGGTGGAAAAAGTATGTGAACCCTTGGATTTAATAACTGGTTGAACCTCCTTTGGCAGCAATAACTTCAACCAAACGTTTCCTGTAGTTGCAGATCAGACATGCACAACTGTCAGGAGTAATTCTTGACCATTCCTCTTTACAGAATTGTTTCAGTTCAGCAATATTCTTGGGATGTCTGGTGTGAATCGTTTTCTCGAGGTCATGCCACAGCATCTCAATCGGTTTGAGGTCAGGACTCTGACTGCGCCACTTCAGAAGGCTTATTTTATTCTGTTTAAGCCATTCTGTTGTTGATTTACTTCTATGCTTTGGGTCATTGTCCTGTTGCAACACCCATCTTCTGTTGAGCTTCAGATGGTAGACAGATGGCCTTAAGTTCTCCTGCAAAATGTCTTGATAAACTTGGGAATTCATTTTTCCTTCGATGATAGCAATCCGTCCAGGCCCTGATGCAACAAAGCAGCCCCAAACCATGATGCCCCCACCACCATACTTTACAGTTGGGATGAGGTTTTTGATGTTGGTGTGCTGTGCCTCTTTTTCGCAACACATAGTGTTGTGTGTTTCTTCCAAACAACTCAACTTTGGTTTCATCTGTCCACAGAATATTTTGCCAGTACTGCTGTGGAACATCCAGGTGCTCTTGTGCAAACTGTAAACGTGCAGCAATGTTTTGTTTGGACAGCAGTGGCTTCCTCTGTGGTATCCTCCCATGAAATCCATTCTTGTTTAGTGTTTTACGTATTGTAGATTCGGTAACAGGGATGTTAGCATTTGCCAGTAACTTTTATAAGTCTTTAGCTGACACTCTAGGATTCTTCTTCACCTCATTGAGCAGTCTGCACTGTGCTCTTGCAGTCATCTTTACAGGACAGCCACTCCTAGGGAGAGTAGCAGCAGTGCTGAACTTTCTCCATTTATAGACAATTTGTCTTACCGTGGACTGATGAACAGCAAGGCTTTTGGAGATACTTTTATAACCCTTTCCAGCTTTATGCAAGTCAACAATTCCTAATCATAGCTCTTCTGAGAGCTCTTTAGTATGAGGCATCATTCACATCAAGCAATGCTTCTTGTGAAAAGCAAACCCAGAACTGGTGTGTGTTTTTTATAGGGCAGGGCAGCTGTAACCAACACCTCCAATCTCATCTCATTGATTAGACTCCAGTTGGCTGACATCTCACTCCAATTAGCTCTTGGAGAGGTCATTAGTCTAGGGGTTCACATACTTTTTCCACCTGCACTGTGAATGTTTACATGTTGTGTTCAATACAAACATGGCAACATTTCATTCTTTGTCTGTTATTAGTTTAAGCAGACTGTGATTGTCTATTGTTGTGACTTAGATGATGATCAGATCACATTTTATGACCAATTTGTGCATAAATCCATATCATTCCAAAGGGTTCACATACTTTTTCTTGCAACTGTACATATATATATATATATATATATATATATATATATATATATATGATCTAAGTACTTTAATTCACTTTATTAAACTTTTTTTGACTTTTACTTACTTTTAAAACTTTTTTTACAGGCATCAGGGGGACAGCCTGAGAGCTAAGGCAGTCCCCCTGCTGGCACTGCATGAGCTGGCTATTCCGGTCATGTGTTTACAAGGACAACGCTATCACATGGCCCTGGAGGGCCGGATTGTTCAGAAGGGGGCGTTCTGTGCTGCACTCCGGCGTTTAGAACCACCCAAAAAACAACGGCATTGAACGCCCGCTGTCCTTAAGGGCTTAATCTTCATTTCTAATAAATGATTAAACACATTGATATTGTTCATAGTTGAACAGCACTGATAGGGCGACATGGTCAACTGATGCTCAGTCTATCACTGCCATCCAAAAATGGATGAAATTGATACTGCTAATGCAAGTGAGGGCCCAGGCCACTGGTGCATGGGAAACCATTAGTTTTTATAAGGCAGCTTCAATGGTTTAACATAAGTGAAGGATTCTTCTTGTAACACCATAACTATTACAGTGGCTTTTTTGCCCAGTGTAGATACCAGTTTGCAAATTCTGAAAGAAACTTTAGTGTGGTGCAATATTTTGAAAATAAATGTTGACCTAAGCAATTGTGCCCAGAAAGACAAGGGTAGGGGTGCTCCTTGCATAACCAATGCAAGAAGCATGGGTTGTTATGGTTACTAGCATTCCTGTAACATCCCATTAACAGAGAAATAAAATACCAAAACTCTCTGTAGGTTTTAAATCAATTAATAGATTTATTTAGCAATTCTATATTTGCTACATAATATTTTATACAGAAAACACAGAAGTCCACATATGCTGTTTTAATATCTCCAGTCACCCTCATCTTTTAATTCCAAGGCAGCATATTTTAAATGTAGATCCCATCATCATTAACAAGGCATGTTTCACAGTGCCCTTGGAGAAGACAACAGCTGCAGGACATCCTCCTTAAAAAAGATCATGTCTGCAATATGGCGTTCAGCACATCTCCAGTCATAGAAATGGAAGAGATTGTAATAATCTTCGTCACACGGAACGGTGGGTGGACCCTCTGGACAGTCCTCATCACTAGATTCATCGTGATCACCACGATCCCAGGCATGGCAATAAGCCAGCTCCCGAGCAGCAGAGTAAAAGCTGGACTGGGTGTCTGACAAATATCTATCCTCCAGGCCATTTTCTCTATCTTCCAACTTTTCTTCATTGGCTGCATAGACTTGTGAACCACCCATTGCTGAAACGGATCCCTCTGAAATAAGAATAAAGAAAGTTAAGTTTATAATTTATTCTTTAAACTAGATGTGCAACAAATCAGTTGAACTTTTTTTGTTCTTATGTTTTAGGTTATTTTTTTCTTACACTGCATGATCAAATAGATCACATATTACTAAATAATTTTTTTTTCAAACTTAGACCAATAACTGGTATAGATGCAAAGGAATTATCTCATGAGATTGCTGAAGTATGCTCATCCTCTAAGGTACACCACTATAGTATTATATTGAGAATACTTAGTAATTGTTTAAATGTTCTGCACTTATACTGCATCAGTTACTAGTATCTTTATACTCAGTATGTTTTATATATATATATATATATATATATATATATATATAAAATAATCATCTTAGTATTTCCACTTTTTTTACATGCATCATAACAGAAGTTCCTATTGGTGAATTACTGATTAATGTATAATACCTCTGAAGGATTCTTCATCCAGTTGTGTTGTATTTCCCTCTTTGACAAAATTAGTATCATGTAAATCCTCAAGCTCAGAGTGAGAACAGTAACTATCACATCCTCTGTATTCCTCACTGATGTTGGCTTTCTCCATTGTATCCTTACAAACAGAGTAAAGATGATCTATAGCTTGTTCAGGTTGCTCTCAGTTATGAGTCTCCTTTCACAGGGTCTGCTCCTTTTATTAGAACAAAGTGGGAGGAGCCACTGGATGCCTGAGGTGGTTGACCAATAAGAAAATGGCTTTTCTGACCCAGGCTGTTTATGTTAATAGATCATTGTTTCTGAACAATAGGTTGAGATAAGCATTCCTGAAAGTTGTATGTTTTAAGTTTTCTATCTTTTAATATTCCAAAACAATTTCTTGTAGAACCAAGGATTATCATACTAATATTTGATTATTTACACCATAACAAAAAATACGCTTATTTTTACATATAATAACGTTGTGCAAGATATTTCTGCCCAGCCCTTTTTACCTGGGCTATAATATAAAAAACCTAGAATTTTAATCTAATGATGTTTAATAAATTATAAAAAGGATCAGACAAAATCTATGGCAGTTTACCCCTTACAAGGAAATTGGTAAACATATAACAAGCCTGACTACATATCCTTAAATGCAAAGGGACTTGTGGTTTAAATTATTGTACAAGATGACTTGAGAAAAAAAACCTTACACTGATATTAGAAACAAAAATATTTAGCATCTGAAAAGTTGCACAATAGCAAATATCATTCAGGTTTAGCTTGTGTACAATTAATACAGAAAATGTAATGCCTAAAAGTATGTGCAGCAAAGCATGTGTTAAAAATTGGCATTCTGTTATGGTATTATATATAGCGTTAAATTAAATGGATAATTTAGTCAATAGTTTCAGAATAGTTATTCTCAATAAAGTAGCTTTGTCACAACCCTTTAAACCTGGTCTATGGAAGATACTGCACTATAGTGGGATTCAACATAGACCTCTGTGTTATACTCTTGCACATACAAGAGAGTGTGACATTGATTCAAAATGGTGACTTCTGTGTGTGTATGTGTTATAAATGTGTGCATTTATAGCCAATGAATCACTTATACTTGTTGGTTCCAACCGCTAGAAACAGCCATAAAATATATGCAGCTCAGCATACTGCTTACAGAAATGAATACCCAGTACTATATAACTGAACCCACAGCAATCATTCAGAATAACATACGTTATTTAAAAACTCTGTATAAAACGGGTCTCTCATCAGCATGAAAAAATATACTACAACTAGTAGTTTAATTTAGATGTACAGATATGTATTCCAAACCCTACAGTGTTCATTTAAACATTTTAAACAAACGCACAACTAAATGTCTGAAATCATGCTAACAAAAAAGTTTCAGGAAAATGCAAAATTAGGATACAAAGTAATTTGATCCATTGTTGGCAATTTACCATACGTTAATAGATATTTGCATATAATGTGATTCTAACATGTAATGTACTTATTGTCCCTCTAGTTTAACTGCATTTAAAAAGTTGCAGTATTAAATTCTTCCCTTGTGTCAAGGTTATTCCATGTGTACACAATACACTTTAAGATGCATCTGCAAGATCTCGTTTGCATGAAATAATCTTTTTAATTAGGTCTACTTTGAATTATCTGCTTAGGCAAAACACTTTATCTTAAACATTTACATGGTTTCTATATGCCAAAGGGTGTGAATCTGGAGACCTAAATGTAGATCTGAATGCAAACCTCCTGTATGTTCAGATCTGACCAAAACTGGGGTCCTCATCTTGAATAGATTTGTAAAATAAAGGGAAACTGTCATGCACCTTTCAGTTTTCAACTGCTCATTAATTTTTATCTATAACAAACCACGTTTTTACTTTAGAAGCCATTACAGAGCTAGCCAGCCACACATTGTCCCTGTTCATTTGGTACAGTAACCTAAACTTTGTAACCATACATACATTTGCATTTTATAATTAATCATTTTCATTGATGTGTCATCATGTTCTCAAGTATTGTGTACCCTTTTTATTCCTAATTTTTTATAGGTGCATATTTTGAAATTCCTGTATATGTCTTGTTTAACCCATTAACGCCTTAATGACCGAGGATGGTTCAGGACCGTCATCGGCATTTTAGCGTTGCCGACCTGAACTGTCACAACGGTCTTATGTACTTACCCAATTGCCGTTGTTCCCCCGGCGGCGATCGGCAGTGCTCCCGGTGTGGGGAGACTGCCTGCAGCCCAGGCAGTCTCCCCATGGCGGATTAGGACCCCTGGGGCAATGTGATCGCTTAACAGAGCGATGTGTCTGCCTGCAGGGGGACTGCCTGTGCTGACAGGCAGTCTCCCGTCTAGTGTAAAATAAATGTACATTTATAATTATTATTTTTTTATTAAAATGTGACTAAGTGGCTACTAAAAATACTGGGCATACCCCATTGCAAATGGTATGCCATCGTGGGGGTAATCCTCATTCCTAGGCTACCATACGGTCTCAAAGGCAACATAACCAACCTGGCGAATTTTATTGTGAAAAATGCAAATGCAAGTATTATATTACACTCTGTAACTTTTGAAAACCATAAAACCTGTATGTGGTGGGTACTGCTCTACTGTTAAACTCAAGAAACTTCGCTGAACACAAATGTTAGTGTTTTCAAACATTTCAACTTATTACAGTAATTATATCGTCAGTGAAAGTGCCGATTGTGTGTGACAATATCATTGTTGTGATATGGTTTATGGTTTTGAAACACTAATATTTCTGTTCAGAAAAGTCTATTGAGTAAAACAGTACCCCCGATGTAGAGGTTTTATAATGTTTTGGAAAGTTACACAGTAAAATATAGGGCTTGCGAACCATATTTTCTGGACTTTCTGCCTGGGTTTTCAGGCATATCCCTCAAATTGTAATTAAAATTAATTAATCATGTAAAAATATTATATAAATATATATGTAGAATTTATATTTATTTATATTTATATATAAATATGTATATATATATATTTTTTAATATTATTTTTATTTAAATATATATCTATTTACATATATATATATATATATATATATATATAGAGAGAGAGAGAGAGAGAGACATATATCTATGTATAACGTCATTCTAAATGGATTTTGATTTAAATATATATGTATATTAATATTAAAATACAGTTAGAGTGAAAGTATACAGGTATATCATTTTTAAAAAAATTAATATGATTTTTTATTTTTTTAAATTATTTTCAAATTTCTTTTTGATTATTTTTATATACAGTTGCAAGAAAAAGTATGTGAACCCTTTGGAATGATATGGATTTCTGCACAAATTGGTCATAAAATGTGATCTGATCATCATCTAAGTCACAACAATAGACAATCACAGTCTGCTTAAACTAATAACACACAAGAAATGAAATGTTGCCATGTTTTTATTGAACACACCATTCACAGTGCAGGTGGAAAAAGTATGTGAACCCTTATTTAATAACTGGTTGAACCTCCTTTGGCAGCAATAACTTCAACCAAACGTTTCCTGTAGTTGCAGATCAGACATGCACAACTGTCAGGAGTAATTCTTGACCATTCCTCTTTACAGAATTGTTTCAGTTCAGCAATATTCTTGGGATGTCTGGTGTGAATCGCTTTCTCGAGGTCATGCCACAGCATCTCAATCGGTTTGAGGTCAGGACTCTGACTGCGCCACTTCAGAAGGCTTATTTTATTCTGTTTAAGCCATTCTGTTGTTGATTTACTTCTATGCTTTGGGTCATTGTCCTGTTGCAACACCCATCTTCTGTTGAGCTTCAGATGGTAGACAGATGGCCTTAAGTTCTCCTGCAAAATGTCTTGATAAACTTGGGAATTCATTTTTCCTTCGATGATAGCAATCCGTCCAGGCCCTGATGCAACAAAGCAGCCCCAAACCATGATGCCCCCACCACCATACTTTACAGTTGGGATGAGGTTTTTGATGTTGGTGTGCTGTGCCTCTTTTTCGCAACACATAGTGTTGTGTGTTTCTTCCAAACAACTCAACTTTGGTTTCATCTGTCCACAGAATATTTTGCCAGTACTGCTGTGGAACATCCAGGTGCTCTTGTGCAAACTGTAAACGTGCAGCAATGTTTTGTTTGGACAGCAGTGGCTTCCTCTGTGGTATCCTCCCATGAAATCCATTCTTGTTTAGTGTTTTACGTATTGTAGATTCGGTAACAGGGATGTTAGCATTTGCCAGTAACTTTTATAAGTCTTTAGCTGACACTCTAGGATTCTTCTTCACCTCATTGAGCAGTCTGCACTGTGCTCTTGCAGTCATCTTTACAGGACAGCCACTCCTAGGGAGAGTAGCAGCAGTGCTGAACTTTCTCCATTTATAGACAATTTGTCTTACCGTGGACTGATGAACAGCAAGGCTTTTGGAGATACTTTTATAACCCTTTCCAGCTTTATGCAAGTCAACAATTCCTAATCATAGCTCTTCTGAGAGCTCTTTAGTATGAGGCATCATTCACATCAAGCAATGCTTCTTGTGAAAAGCAAAGCCAGAACTGGTGTGTGTTTTTTATAGGGCAGGGCAGCTGTAACCAACACCTCCAATCTCATCTCATTGATTAGACTCCAGTTGGCTGACATCTCACTCCAATTAGCTCTTGGAGAGGTCATTAGTCTAGGGGTTCACATACTTTTTCCACCTGCACTGTGAATGTTTACATGTTGTGTTCAATACAAACATGGCAACATTTCATTCTTTGTCTGTTATTAGTTTAAGCAGACTGTGATTGTCTATTGTTGTGACTTAGATGATGATCAGATCACATTTTATGACCAATTTGTGCATAAATCCATATCATTCCAAAGGGTTCACATACTTTTTCTTGCAACTGTACATATATATATATATATATATATATATATATATGATCTAAGTACTTTAATTCACTTTATTAAACTTTTTTTGACTTTTACTTACTTTTAAAACTTTTTTTACAGGCATCAGGGGGACAGCCTGAGAGCTAAGGCAGTCCCCCTGCTGGCACTGCATGAGCTGGCTATTCCGGTCATGTGTTTACAAGGACAACGCTATCACATGGCCCTGGAGGGCCGGATTGTTCAGAAGGGGGCGTTCTGTGCTGCACTCCGGCGTTTAGAACCACCCAAAAAACAACGGCATTGAACGCCCGCTGTCCTTAAGGGCTTAATCTTCATTTCTAATAAATGATTAAACACATTGATATTGTTCATAGTTGAACAGCACTGATAGGGCGACATGGTCAACTGATGCTCAGTCTATCACTGCCATCCAAAAATGGATGAAATTGATACTGCTAATGCAAGTGAGGGCCCAGGCCACTGGTGCATGGGAAACCATTAGTTTTTATAAGGCAGCTTCAATGGTTTAACATAAGTGAAGGATTCTTCTTGTAACACCATAACTATTACAGTGGCTTTTTTGCCCAGTGTAGATACCAGTTTGCAAATTCTGAAAGAAACTTTAGTGTGGTGCAATATTTTGAAAATAAATGTTGACCTAAGCAATTGTGCCCAGAAAGACAAGGGTAGGGGTGCTCCTTGCATAACCAATGCAAGAAGCATGGGTTGTTATGGTTACTAGCATTCCTGTAACATCCCATTAACAGAGAAATAAAATACCAAAACTCTCTGTAGGTTTTAAATCAATGAATAGATTTATTTAGCAATTCTATATTTGCTACATAATATTTTATACAGAAAACACAGAAGTCCACATATGCTGTTTTAATATCTCCAGTCACCCTCATCTTTTAATTCCAAGGCAGCATATTTTAAATGTAGATCCCATCATCATTAACAAGGCATGTTTCACAGTGCCCTTGGAGAAGACAACAGCTGCAGGACATCCTCCTTAAAAAAGATCATGTCTGCAATATGGCGTTCAGCACATCTCCAGTCATAGAAATGGAAGAGATTGTAATAATCTTCGTCACACGGAACGGTGGGTGGACCCTCTGGACAGTCCTCATCACTAGATTCATCGTGATCACCACGATCCCAGGCATGGCAATAAGCCAGCTCCCGAGCAGCAGAGTAAAAGCTGGACTGGGTGTCTGACAAATATCTATCCTCCAGGCCATTTTCTCTATCTTCCAACTTTTCTTCATTGGCTGCATAGACTTGTGAACCACCCATTGCTGAAACGGATCCCTCTGAAATAAGAATAAAGAAAGTTAAGTTTATAATTTATTCTTTAAACTAGATGTGCAACAAATCAGTTGAACTTTTTTTGTTCTTATGTTTTAGGTTATTTTTTTCTTACACTGCATGATCAAATAGATCACATATTACTAAATAAATTTTTTTTCAAACTTAGACCAATAACTGGTATAGATGCAAAGGAATTATCTCATGAGATTGCTGAAGTATGCTCATCCTCTAAGGTACACCACTATAGTATTATATTGAGAATACTTAGTAATTGTTTAAATGTTCTGCACTTATACTGCATCAGTTACTAGTATCTTTATACTCAGTATGTTTTATATATATATATATATATATATAATAATCATCTTAGTATTTCCACTTTTTTTACATGCATCATAACAGAAGTTCCTATTGGTGAATTACTGATTAATGTATAATACCTCTGAAGGATTCTTCATCCAGTTGTGTTGTATTTCCCTCTTTGACAAAATTAGTATCATGTAAATCCTCAAGCTCAGAGTGAGAACAGTAACTATCACATCCTCTGTATTCCTCACTGATGTTGGCTTTCTCCATTGTATCCTTACAAACAGAGTAAAGATGATCTATAGCTTGTTCAGGTTGCTCTCAGTTATGAGTCTCCTTTCACAGGGTCTGCTCCTTTTATTAGAACAAAGTGGGAGGAGCCACTGGATGCCTGAGGTGGTTGACCAATAAGAAAATGGCTTTTCTGACCCAGGCTGTTTATGTTAATAGATCATTGTTTCTGAACAATAGGTTGAGATAAGCATTCCTGAAAGTTGTATGTTTTAAGTTTTCTATCTTTTAATATTCCAAAACAATTTCTTGTAGAACCAAGGATTATCATACTAATATTTGATTATTTACACCATAACAAAAAATAAGCTTATTTTTACATATAATAACGTTGTGCAAGATATTTCTGCCCAGCCCTTTTTACCTGGGCTATAATATAAAAAACCTAGAATTTTAATCTAATGATGTTTAATAAATTATAAAAAGGATCAGACAAAATCTATGGCAGTTTACCCCTTACAAGGAAATTGGTAAACATATAACAAGCCTGACTACATATCCTTAAATGCAAAGGGACTTGTGGTTTAACTTATTGTACAAGATGACTTGAGAAAAAAAACCTTACACTGATATTAGAAACAAAAATATTTAGCATCTGAAAAGTTGCACAATTGCAAATATCATTCAGGTTTAGCTTGTGTACAATTAATACAGCAAATGTAATGCCTAAAAGTATGTGCAGCAAAGCATGTGTTAAAAATTGGCATTCTGTTATGGTATTATATATAGCGATAAAGTAAATGGATAATTTAGTCAATAGTTTCAGAATAGTTATTCTCAATAAAGTAGCTTTGTCACAACCCTTTAAACCTGGTCTATGGAAGATACTGCACTATAGTGGGATTCAACATAGACCTCTGTGTTATACTCTTGCACATACAAGAGAGTGTGACATTGATTCAAAATGGTGACTTCTGTGTGTGTATGTGTTATAAATGTGTGCATTTATAGCCAATGAATCACTTATACTTGTTGGTTCCAACCACTAGAAACAGCCATAAAATATATGCAGCTCAGCATACTGCTTACAGAAATGAATACCCAGTACTATATAACTGAACCCACAGCAATCATTCAGAATAACATACGTTATTTAAAAACTCTGTATAAAACGGGTCTCTCATCAGCATGAAAAAATATACTACAACTAGTAGTTTAATTTAGATGTACAGATATGTATTCCAAACCCTACAGTGTTCATTTAAACATTTTAAACAAACGCACAACTAAATGTCTGAAATCATGCTAACAAAAAAGTTTCAGGAAAATGCAAAATTAGGATACAAAGTAATTTGATCCATTGTTGGCAATTTACCATACGTTAATAGATATTTGCATATAATGTGATTCTAACATGTAATGTACTTATTGTCCCTCTAGTTTAACTGCATTTAAAAAGTTGCAGTATTAAATTCTTCCCTTGTGTCAAGGTTATTCCATGTGTACACAATACACTTTAAGATGCATCTGCAAGATCTCGTTTGCATGAAATAATCTTTTTAATTAGGTCTACTTTGAATTATCTGCTTAGGCAAAACACTTTATCTTAAACATTTACATGGTTTCTATATGCCAAAGGGTGTGAATCTGGAGACCTAAATGTAGATCTGAATGCAAACCTCCTGTATGTTCAGATCTGACCAAAACTGGGGTCCTCATCTTGAATAGATTTGTAAAATAAAGGGAAACTGTCATGCACCTTTCAGTTTTCAACTGCTCATTAATTTTTATCTATAACAAACCACGTTTTTACTTTAGAAGCCATTACAGAGCTAGCCAGCCACACATTGTCCCTGTTCATTTGGTACAGTAACCTAAACTTTGTAACCATACATACATTTGCATTTTATAATTAATCATTTTCATTGATGTGTCATCATGTTCTCAAGTATTGTGTACCCTTTTTATTCCTAATTTTTTATAGGTGCATATTTTGAAATTCCTGTATATTTCTTGTTTAACCCATTAACGCCTTAATGACCGAGGATGGTTCAGGACCGTCATCGGCATTTTAGCGTTGCCGACCTGAACTGTCACAACGGTCTTATGTACTTACCCAATTGCCGTTGTTCCCCCGGCGGCGATCGGCAGTGCTCCCGGTGTGGGGAGACTGCCTGCAGCCCAGGCAGTCTCCCCATGGCGGATTAGGACCCCTGGGGCAATGTGATCGCTTAACAGAGCGATGTGTCTGCCTGCAGGGGGACTGCCTGTGCTGACAGGCAGTCTCCCTGCTAGTGTAAAATAAATGTACATTTATAATTATTATTTTTTTATTAAAATGTGACTAAGTGGCTACTAAAAATACTGGGCATACCCCATTGCAAATGGTATGCCATCGTGGGGGTAATTCTCATTCCTAGGCTACCATACGGTCTCAAAGGCAACATAACCAATCTGGCGAATTTTATTGTGAAAAATGCAAATGCAAGTATTATATTACACTCTGTAACTTTTGAAAACCATAAAACCTGTATGTGGTGGGTACTGCTCTACTGTTAAACTCAAAAAACTTCGCTGAACACAAATGTTAGTGTTTCCAAACATTTCAACGTATTACAGTAATTATATCGTCAGTGAAAGTGCCGATTGTGTGTGACAATATCATTGTTGTGATATGGTTTACGGTTTTGAAACACTAATATTTCTGTTCAGAAAAGTCTATTGAGTAAAACAGTACCCCCGATGTAGAGGTTTTATAATGTTTTGGAAAGTTACACAGTAAAATGTAGGGCTTGCGAACCATATTTTCTGGACTTTCTGCCTGGGTTTTCAGGCATATCCCTCAAATTGTAATTAATAAAATTAATTAATCATGTAAAAATATTATATAAATATATATGTAGAATTTATATTTATATATATTTATATATAAATATGTATATATATATATTTTTTTTAATATTATTTTTATTTAAATATATATCTATTTACATATATATATATATATATATATATATATATATATAGAGAGAGAGAGAGAGAGAGAGAGAGAGAGAGATACATATATCTATGTATAATGTCATTCTAAATGCATTTTGATTTAAATATATATGTATATTAATATTAAAATACAGTTAGAGTGAAAGTATACAGGTATATCATTTTAAAAAAAATTAATATGATTTTTTATTTTTTTAAATTATTTTCAATTTTCTTTTTGATTATTTTTATATACAGTTGCAAGAAAAAGTATGTGAACCCTTTGGAATGATATGGATTTCTGCACAAATTGGTCATAAAATGTGATCTGATCATCATCTAAGTCACAACAATAGACAATCACAGTCTGCTTAAACTAATAACACACAAGAAATGAAATGTTGCCATGTTTTTATTGAACACACCATTCACAGTGCAGGTGGAAAAAGTATGTGAACCCTTGGATTTAATAACTGGTTGAACCTCCTTTGGCAGCAATAACTTCAACCAAACGTTTCCTGTAGTTGCAGATCAGACATGCACAACTGTCAGGAGTAATTCTTGACCATTCCTCTTTACAGAATTGTTTCAGTTCAGCAATATTCTTGGGATGTCTGGTGTGAATCGCTTTCTCGAGGTCATGCCACAGCATCTCAATCGGTTTGAGGTCAGGACTCTGACTGCGCCACTTCAGAAGGCTTATTTTATTCTGTTTAAGCCATTCTGTTGTTGATTTACTTCTATGCTTTGGGTCATTGTCCTGTTGCAACACCCATCTTCTGTTGAGCTTCAGATGGTAGACAGATGGCCTTAAGTTCTCCTGCAAAATGTCTTGATAAACTTGGGAATTCATTTTTCCTTCGATGATAGCAATCCGTCCAGGCCCTGATGCAACAAAGCAGCCCCAAACCATGATGCCCCCACCACCATACTTTACAGTTGGGATGAGGTTTTTGATGTTGGTGTGCTGTGCCTCTTTTTCGCAACACATAGTGTTGTGTGTTTCTTCCAAACAACTCAACTTTGGTTTCATCTGTCCACAGAATATTTTGCCAGTACTGCTGTGGAACATCCAGGTGCTCTTGTGCAAACTGTAAACGTGCAGCAATGTTTTGTTTGGACAGCAGTGGCTTCCTCTGTGGTATCCTCCCATGAAATCCATTCTTGTTTAGTGTTTTACGTATTGTAGATTCGGTAACAGGGATGTTAGCATTTGCCAGTAACTTTTGTAAGTCTTTAGCTGACACTCTAGGATTCTTCTTCACCTCATTGAGCAGTCTGCACTGTGCTCTTGCAGTCATCTTTACAGGACAGCCACTCCTAGGGAGAGTAGCAGCAGTGCTGAACTTTCTCCATTTATAGACAATTTGTCTTACCGTGGACTGATGAACAGCAAGGCTTTTGGAGATACTTTTATAACCCTTTCCAGCTTTATGCAAGTCAACAATTCCTAATCATAGCTCTTCTGAGAGCTCTTTAGTATGAGGCATCATTCACATCAAGCAATGCTTCTTGTGAAAAGCAAACCCAGAACTGGTGTGTGTTTTTTATAGGGCAGGGCAGCTGTAACCAACACCTCCAATCTCATCTCATTGATTAGACTCCAGTTGGCTGACATCTCACTCCAATTAGCTCTTGGAGATGTCATTAGTCTAGGGGTTCACATACTTTTTCCACCTGCACTGTGAATGTTTATATGTTGTGTTCAATACAAACATGGCAACATTTCATTCTTTGTCTGTTATTAGTTTAAGCAGACTGTGATTGTCTATTGTTGTGACTTAGATGATGATCAGATCACATTTTATGACCAATTTGTGCATAAATCCATATCATTCCAAAGGGTTCACATACTTTTTCTTGCAACTGTACATATATATATATATATATATATATATATATATATATATATATGATCTAAGTACTTTAATTCACTTTATTAAACTTTTTTTGACTTTTACTTACTTTTAAAACTTTTTTTACAGGCATCAGGGGGACAGCCTGAGAGCTAAGGCAGTCCCCCTGCTGGCACTGCATGAGCTGGCTATTCCGGTCATGTGTTTACAAGGACAACGCTATCACATGGCCCTGGAGGGCCGGATTGTTCAGAAGGGGGCGTTCTGTGCTGCACTCCGGCGTTTAGAACCACCCAAAAAACAACGGCATTGAACGCCCGCTGTCCTTAAGGGCTTAATCTTCATTTCTAATAAATGATTAAACACATTGATATTGTTCATAGTTGAACAGCACTGATAGGGCGACATGGTCAACTGATGCTCAGTCTATCACTGCCATCCAAAAATGGATGAAATTGATACTGCTAATGCAAGTGAGGGCCCAGGCCACTGGTGCATGGGAAACCATTAGTTTTTATAAGGCAGCTTCAATGGTTTAACATAAGTGAAGGATTCTTCTTGTAACACCATAACTATTACAGTGGCTTTTTTGCCCAGTGTAGATACCAGTTTGCAAATTCTGAAAGAAACTTTAGTGTGGTGCAATATTTTGAAAATAAATGTTGACCTAAGCAATTGTGCCCAGAAAGACAAGGGTAGGGGTGCTCCTTGCATAACCAATGCAAGAAGCATGGGTTGTTATGGTTACTAGCATTCCTGTAACATCCCATTAACAGAGAAATAAAATACCAAAACTCTCTGTAGGTTTTAAATCAATGAATAGATTTATTTAGCAATTCTATATTTGCTACATAATATTTTATACAGAAAACACAGAAGTCCACATATGCTGTTTTAATATCTCCAGTCACCCTCATCTTTTAATTCCAAGGCAGCATATTTTAAATGTAGATCCCATCATCATTAACAAGGCATGTTTCACAGTGCCCGTGGAGAAGACAACAGCTGCAGGACATCCTCCTTAAAAAAGATCATGTCTGCAATATGGCGTTCAGCACATCTCCAGTCATAGAAATGGAAGAGATTGTAATAATCTTCGTCACACGGAACGGTGGGTGGACCCTCTGGACAGTCCTCATCACTAGATTCATCGTGATCACCACGATCCCAGGCATGGCAATAAGCCAGCTCCCGAGCAGCAGAGTAAAAGCTGGACTGGGTGTCTGACAAATATCTATCCTCCAGGCCATTTTCTCTATCTTCCAACTTTTCTTCATTGGCTGCATAGGCTTGTGAACCACCCATTGCTGAAACGGATCCCTCTGAAATAAGAATAAGGAAAGTTAAGTTTATAATTTATTCTTTAAACTAGATGTGCAACAAATCAGTTGAACTTTTTTTGTTCTTATGTTTTAGGTTATTTTTTTCTTACACTGCATGATCAAATAGATCACATATTACTAAATAAATTTTTTTTCAAACTTAGACCAATAACTGGTATAGATGCAAAGGAATTATCTCATGAGATTGCTGAAGTATGCTCATCCTCTAAGGTACACCACTATAGTATTATATTGAGAATACTTAGTAATTGTTTAAATGTTCTGCACTTATACTGCATCAGTTACTAGTATCTTTATACTCAGTATGTTTTATATATATATATATATAATAATCATCTTAGTATTTCCACTTTTTTTACATGCATCATAACAGAAGTTCCTATTGGTGAATTACTGATTAATGTATAATACCTCTGAAGGATTCTTCATCCAGTTGTGTTGTATTTCCCTCTTTGACAAAATTAGTATCATGTGAATCCTCAAGCTCAGAGTGAGAACAGTAACTATCACATCCTCTGTATTCCTCACTGATGTTGGCTTTCTCCATTGTATCCTTACAAACAGAGTAAAGATGATCTATAGCTTGTTCAGGTTGCTCTCAGTTATGAGTCTCCTTTCACAGGGTCTGCTCCTTTTATTAGAACAAAGTGGGAGGAGCCACTGGATGCCTGAGGTGGTTGACCAATAAGAAAATGGCTTTTCTGACCCAGGCTGTTTATGTTAATAGATCATTGTTTCTGAACAATAGGTTGAGATAAGCATTCCTGAAAGTTGTATGTTTTAAGTTTTCTATCTTTTAATATTCCAAAACAATTTCTTGTAGAACCAAGGATTATCATACTAATATTTGATTATTTACACCATAACAAAAAATAAGCTTATTTTTACATATAATAACGTTGTGCAAGATATTTCTGCCCAGCCCTTTTTACCTGGGCTATAATATAAAAAACCTAGAATTTTAATCTAATGATGTTTAATAAATTATAAAAAGGATCAGACAAAATCTATGGCAGTTTACCCCTTACAAGGAAATTGGTAAACATATAACAAGCCTGACTACATATCCTTAAATGCAAAGGGACTTGTGGTTTAACTTATTGTACAAGATGACTTGAGAAAAAAAACCTTACACTGATATTAGAAACAAAAATATTTAGCATCTGAAAAGTTGCACAATTGCAAATATCATTCAGGTTTAGCTTGTGTACAATTAATACAGCAAATGTAATGCCTAAAAGTATGTGCAGCAAAGCATGTGTTAAAAATTGGCATTCTGTTATGGTATTATATATAGCGATAAAGTAAATGGATAATTTAGTCAATAGTTTCAGAATAGTTATTCTCAATAAAGTAGCTTTGTCACAACCCTTTAAACCTGGTCTATGGAAGATACTGCACTATAGTGGGATTCAACATAGACCTCTGTGTTATACTCTTGCACATACAAGAGAGTGTGACATTGATTCAAAATGGTGACTTCTGTGTGTGTATGTGTTATAAATGTGTGCATTTATAGCCAATGAATCACTTATACTTGTTGGTTCCAACCGCTAGAAACAGCCATAAAATATATGCAGCTCAGCATACTGCTTACAGAAATGAATACCCAGTACTATATAACTGAACCCACAGCAATCATTCAGAATAACATACGTTATTTAAAAACTCTGTATAAAACGGGTCTCTCATCAGCATGAAAAAATATACTACAACTAGTAGTTTAATTTAGATGTACAGATATGTATTCCAAACCCTACAGTGTTCATTTAAACATTTTAAACAAACGCACAACTAAATGTCTGAAATCATGCTAACAAAAAAGTTTCAGGAAAATGCAAAATTAGGATACAAAGTAATTTGATCCATTGTTGGCAATTTACCATACGTTAATAGATATTTGCATATAATGTGATTCTAACATGTAATGTACTTATTGTCCCTCTAGTTTAACTGCATTTAAAAAGTTGCAGTATTAAATTCTTCCCTTGTGTCAAGGTTATTCCATGTGTACACAATACACTTTAAGATGCATCTGCAAGATCTCGTTTGCATGAAATAATCTTTTTAATTAGGTCTACTTTGAATTATCTGCTTAGGCAAAACACTTTATCTTAAACATTTACATGGTTTCTATATGCCAAAGGGTGTGAATCTGGAGACCTAAATGTAGATCTGAATGCAAACCTCCTGTATGTTCAGATCTGACCAAAACTGGGGTCCTCATCTTGAATAGATTTGTAAAATAAAGGGAAACTGTCATGCACCTTTCAGTTTTCAACTGCTCATTAATTTTTATCTATAACAAACCACGTTTTTACTTTAGAAGCCATTACAGAGCTAGCCAGCCACACATTGTCCCTGTTCATTTGGTACAGTAACCTAAACTTTGTAACCATACATACATTTGCATTTTATAATTAATCATTTTCATTGATGTGTCATCATGTTCTCAAGTATTGTGTACCCTTTTTATTCCTAATTTTTTATAGGTGCATATTTTGAAATTCCTGTATATGTCTTGTTTAACCCATTAACGCCTTAATGACCGAGGATGGTTCAGGACCGTCATCGGCATTTTAGCGTTGCCGACCTGAACTGTCACAATGGTCTTATGTACTTACCCAATTGCGGTTGTTCCCCTGGCGGCGATCGGCAGTGCTCCCGGTGTGGGGAGACTGCCTGCAGCCCAGGCAGTCTCCCCATGGCGGATTAGGACCCCTGGGGCAATGTGATCGCTTAACAGAGCGATGTGTCTGCCTGCAGGGGGACTGCCTGTGCTGACAGGCAGTCTCCCTGCTAGTGTAAAATAAATGTACATTTATAATTATTATTTTTTTATTAAAATGTGACTAAGTGGCTACTAAAAATACTGGGCATACCCCATTGCAAATGGTATGCCATCGTGGGGGTAATTCTCATTCCTAGGCTACCATACGGTCTCAAAGGCAACATAACCAATCTGGCGAATTTTATTGTGAAAAATGCAAATGCAAGTATTATATTACACTCTGTAACTTTTGAAAACCATAAAACCTGTATGTGGTGGGTACTGCTCTACTGTTAAACTCAAAAAACTTCGCTGAACACAAATGTTAGTGTTTCCAAACATTTCAACGTATTACAGTAATTATATCGTCAGTGAAAGTGCCGATTGTGTGTGACAATATCATTGTTGTGATATGGTTTACGGTTTTGAAACACTAATATTTCTGTTCAGAAAAGTCTATTGAGTAAAACAGTACCCCCGATGTAGAGGTTTTATAATGTTTTGGAAAGTTACACAGTAAAATGTAGGGCTTGCGAACCATATTTTCTGGACTTTCTGCCTGGGTTTTCAGGCATATCCCTCAAATTGTAATTAATAAAATTAATTAATCATGTAAAAATATTATATAAATATATATGTAGAATTTATATTTATTTATATTTATATATAAATATGTATATATATATATATTTTTTTTAAATATTATTTTTATTTAAATATATATCTATTTACATATATATATATATATATATATATATATATATATATAGAGAGAGAGAGAGAGAGAGAGAGAGAGAGAGATACATATATCTATGTATAATGTCATTCTAAATGCATTTTGATTTAAATATATATGTATATTAATATTAAAATACAGTTAGAGTGAAAGTATACAGGTATATCATTTTTAAAAAAATTAATATGATTTTTTATTTTTTTAAATTATTTTCAATTTTCTTTTTGATTATTTTTATATACAGTTGCAAGAAAAAGTATGTGAACCCTTTGGAATTATATGGATTTCTGCACAAATTGGTCATAAAATGTGATCTGATCATCATCTAAGTCACAACAATAGACAATCACAGTCTGCTTAAACTAATAACACACAAGAAATTAAATGTTGCCATGTTTTTATTGAACACACCATTCACAGTGCAGGTGGAAAAAGTATGTGAACCCTTGGATTTAATAACTGGTTGAACCTCCTTTGGCAGCAATAACTTCAACCAAACGTTTCCTGTAGTTGCAGATCAGACATGCACAACTGTCAGGAGTAATTCTTGACCATTCCTCTTTACAGAATTGTTTCAGTTCAGCAATATTCTTGGGATGTCTGGTGTGAATCGCTTTCTCGAGGTCATGCCACAGCATCTCAATCGGTTTGAGGTCAGGACTCTGACTGCGCCACTTCAGAAGGCTTATTTTATTCTGTTTAAGCCATTCTGTTGTTGATTTACTTCTATGCTTTGGGTCATTGTCCTGTTGCAACACCCATCTTCTGTTGAGCTTCAGATGGTAGACAGATGGCCTTAAGTTCTCCTGCAAAATGTCTTGATAAACTTGGGAATTCATTTTTCCTTCGATGATAGCAATCCGTCCAGGCCCTGATGCAACAAAGCAGAACCAAACCCTGATGCCCCCACCACCATATTTTACAGTTGGGATGAGGTTTTTGATGTTGGTGTGCTGTGCCTCTTTTTCGCAACACATAGTGTTGTGTGTTTCTTCCAAACAACTCAACTTTGGTTTCATCTGTCCACAGAATATTTTGCCAGTACTGCTGTGGAACATCCAGGTGCTCTTGTGCAAACTGTAAACGTGCAGCAATGTTTTGTTTGGACAGCAGTGGCTTCCTCTGTGGTATCCTCCCATGAAATCCATTCTTGTTTAGTGTTTTACGTATTGTAGATTCGGTAACAGGGATGTTAGCATTTGCCAGTAACTTTTGTAAGTCTTTAGCTGACACTCTAGGATTCTTCTTCACCTCATTGAGCAGTCTGCACTGTGCTCTTGCAGTCATCTTTACAGGACAGCCACTCCTAGGGAGAGTAGCAGCAGTGCTGAACTTTCTCCATTTATAGACAATTTGTCTTACCGTGGACTGATGAACAGCAAGGCTTTTGGAGATACTTTTATAACCCTTTCCAGCTTTATGCAAGTCAACAATTCCTAATCATAGCTCTTCTGAGAGCTCTTTAGTATGAGGCATCATTCACATCAAGCAATGCTTCTTGTGAAAACCAAACCCAGAACTGGTGTGTGTTTTTTATAGGGCAGGGCAGCTGTAACCAACACCTCCAATCTCATCTCATTGATTAGACTCCAGTTGGCTGACATCTCACTCCAATTAGCTCTTGGAGAGGTCATTAGTCTAGGGGTTCACATACTTTTTCCACCTGCACTGTGAATGTTTATATGTTGTGTTCAATACAAACATGGCAACATTTCATTCTTTGTCTGTTATTAGTTTAAGCAGACTGTGATTGTCTATTGTTGTGACTTAGATGATGATCAGATCACATTTTATGACCAATTTGTGCATAAATCCATATCATTCCAAAGGGTTCACATACTTTTTCTTGCAACTGTACATATATATATATATATATATATATATACATATATGTATATATATATATATATATATATATATATATATATATATATATATATGATTTAAGTACTTTAATTCACTTTATTAAACTTTTTTTGACTTTTACTTACTTTTAAAACTTTTTTTACAGGCATCAGGGGGACAGCCTGAGAGCTAAGGCAGTCCCCCTGCTGGCACTGCATGAGCTGGCTATTCCGGTCATGTGTTTACAAGGACAACGCTATCACATGGCCCTGGAGGGCCGGATTGTTCAGAAGGGGGCGTTCTGTGCTGCACTCCGGCGTTTAGAACCACCCAAAAAACAACGGCATTGAACGCCCGCTGTCCTTAAGGGCTTAATCTTCATTTCTAATAAATGATTAAACACATTGATATTGTTCATAGTTGAACAGCACTGATAGGGCGACATGGTCAACTGATGCTCAGTCTATCACTGCCATCCAAAAATGGATGAAATTGATACTGCTAATGCAAGTGAGGGCCCAGGCCACTGGTGCATGGGAAACCATTAGTTTTTATAAGGCAGCTTCAATGGTTTAACATAAGTGAAGGATTCTTCTTGTAACACCATAACTATTACAGTGGCTTTTTTGCCCAGTGTAGATACCAGTTTGCAAATTCTGAAAGAAACTTTAGTGTGGTGCAATATTTTGAAAATAAATGTTGACCTAAGCAATTGTGCCCAGAAAGACAAGGGTAGGGGTGCTCCTTGCATAACCAATGCAAGAAGCATGGGTTGTTATGGTTACTAGCATTCCTGTAACATCCCATTAACAGAGAAATAAAATACCAAAACTCTCTGTAGGTTTTAAATCAATGAATAGATTTATTTAGCAATTCTATATTTGCTACATAATATTTTATACAGAAAACACAGAAGTCCACATATGCTGTTTTAATATCTCCAGTCACCCTCATCTTTTAATTCCAAGGCAGCATATTTTAAATGTAGATCCCATCATCATTAACAAGGCATGTTTCACAGTGCCCTTGGAGAAGACAACAGCTGCAGGACATCCTCCTTAAAAAAGATCATGTCTGCAATATGGCGTTCAGCACATCTCCAGTCATAGAAATGGAAGAGATTGTAATAATCTTCGTCACACGGAACGGTGGGTGGACCCTCTGGACAGTCCTCATCACTAGATTCATCGTGATCACCACGATCCCAGGCATGGCAATAAGCCAGCTCCCGAGCAGCAGAGTAAAAGCTGGACTGGGTGTCTGACAAATATCTATCCTCCAGGCCATTTTCTCTATCTTCCAACTTTTCTTCATTGGCTGCATAGGCTTGTGAACCACCCATTGCTGAAACGGATCCCTCTGAAATAAGAATAAAGAAATTTAAGTTTATAATTTATTCTTTAAACTAGATGTGCAACAAATCAGTTGAACTTTTTTTGTTCTTATGTTTTAGGTTATTTTTTTCTTACACTGCATGATCAAATAGATCACATATTACTAAATATTTTTTTTTCAAACTTAGACCAATAACTGGTATAGATGCAAAGGAATTATCTCATGAGATTTCTGAAGTATGCTCATCCTCTAAGGTACACCACTATAGTATTATATTGAGAATACTTAGTAATTGTTTAAATGTTCTGCACTTATACTGCATCAGTTACTAGTATCTTTATACTCAGTATGTTTTATATATATATAATAATCATCTTAGTATTTCCACTTTTTTTACATGCATCATAACAGAAGTTCCTATTGGTGAATTACTGATTAATGTATAATACCTCTGAAGGATTCTTCATCCAGTTGTGTTGTATTTTCCTCTTTGACAAAATTAGTATCATGTAAATCCTCAAGCTCAGAGTGAGAACAGTAACTATCACATCCTCTGTATTCCTCACTGATGTTGGCTTTCTCCATTGTATCCTTACAAACAGAGTAAAGATGATCTATAGCTTGTTCAGGTTGCTCACAGTTATGAGTCTCCTTTCACAGGGTCTGCTCCTTTTATTAGAACAAAGTGGGAGGAGCCACTGGATGCCTGAGGTGGTTGACCAATAAGAAAATGGCTTTTCTGACCCAGGCTGTTTATGTTAATAGATCATTGTTTCTGAACAATAGGTTGAGATAAGCATTCCTGAAAGTTGTATGTTTTAAGTTTTCTATCTTTTAATATTCCAAAACAATTTCTTGTAGAACCAAGGATTATCATACTAATATTTGATTATTTACACCATAACAAAAAATAAGCTTATTTTTACATATAATAACGTTGTGCAAGATATTTCTGCCCAGCCCTTTTTACCTGGGCTATAATATAAAAAACCTAGAATTTTAATCTAATGATGTTTAATAAATTATAAAAAGGATCAGACAAAATCTATGGCAGTTTACCCCTTACAAGGAAATTGGTAAACATATAACAAGCCTGACTACATATCCTTAAATGCAAAGGGACTTGTGGTTTAACTTATTGTACAAGATGACTTGAGAAAAAAAACCTTACACTGATATTAGAAACAAAAATATTTAGCATCTGAAAAGTTGCACAATTGCAAATATCATTCAGGTTTAGCTTGTGTACAATTAATACAGAAAATGTAATGCCTAAAAGTATGTGCAGCAAAGCATGTGTTAAAAATTGGCATTCTGTTATGGTATTATATATAGCGATAAAGTAAATGGATCATTTAGTCAATAGTTTCAGAATAGTTATTCTCAATAAAGTAGCTTTGTCACAACCCTTTAAACCTGGTCTATGGAAGATACTGCACTATAGTGGGATTCAACATAGACCTCTGTGTTATACTCTTGCACATACAAGAGAGTGTGACATTGATTCAAAATGGTGACTTCTGTGTGTGTATGTGTTATAAATGTGTGCATTTATAGCCAATGAATCACTTATACTTGTTGGTTCCAACCACTAGAAACAGCCATAAAATATATGCAGCTCAGCATACTGCTTACAGAAATGAATACCCAGTACTATATAACTGAACCCACAGCAATCATTCAGAATAACATACGTTATTTAAAAACTCTGTATAAAACGGGTCTCTCATCAGCATGAAAAAATATACTACAACTAGTAGTTTAATTTAGATGTACAGATATGTATTCCAAACCCTACAGTGTTCATTTAAACATTTTAAACAAACGCACAACTAAATGTCTGAAATCATGCTAACAAAAAAGTTTCAGGAAAATGCAAAATTAGGATACAAAGTAATTTGATCCATTGTTGGCAATTTACCATACGTTAATAGATATTTGCATATAATGTGATTCTAACATGTAATGTACTTATTGTCCCTCTAGTTTAACTGCATTTAAAAAGTTGCAGTATTAAATTCTTCCCTTGTGTCAAGGTTATTCCATGTGTACACAATCCACTTTAAGATGCATCTGCAAGATCTCGTTTGCATGAAATAATCTTTTTAATTAGGTCTACTTTGAATTATCTGCTTAGGCAAAACACTTTATCTTAAACATTTACATGGTTTCTATATGCCAAAGGGTGTGAATCTGGAGACCTAAATGTAGATCTGAATGCAAACCTCCTGTATGTTCAGATCTGACCAAAACTGGGGTCCTCATCTTGAATAGATTTGTAAAATAAAGGGAAACTGTCATGCACCTTTCAGTTTTCAACTGCTCATTAATTTTTATCTATAACAAACCACGTTTTTACTTTAGAAGCCATTACAGAGCTAGCCAGCCACACATTGTCCCTGTTCATTTGGTACAGTAACCTAAACTTTGTAACCATACATACATTTGCATTTTATAATTAATCATTTTCATTGATGTGTCATCATGTTCTCAAGTATTGTGTACCCTTTTTATTCCTAATTTTTTATAGGTGCATATTTTGAAATTCCTGTATATGTCTTGTTTAACCCATTAACGCCTTAATGACCGAGGATGGTTCAGGACCGTCATCGGCATTTTAGCGTTGCCGACCTGAACTGTCACAATGGTCTTATGTACTTACCCAATTGCCGTTGTTCCCCCGGCGGCGATCGGCAGTGCTCCCGGTGTGGGGAGACTGCCTGCAGCCCAGGCAGTCTCCCCATGGCGGATTAGGACCCCTGGGGCAATGTGATCGCTTAACAGAGCGATGTGTCTGCCTGCAGGGGGACTGCCTGTGCTGACAGGCAGTCTCCCTGCTAGTGTAAAATAAATGTACATTTATAATTATTATTTTTTTATTAAAATGTGACTAAGTGGCTACTAAAAATACTGGGCATACCCCATTGCAAATGGTATGCCATCGTGGGGGTAATTCTCATTCCTAGGCTACCATACGGTCTCAAAGGCAACATAACCAATCTGGCGAATTTTATTGTGAAAAATGCAAATGCAAGTATTATATTACACTCTGTAACTTTTGAAAACCATAAAACCTGTATGTGGTGGGTACTGCTCTACTGTTAAACTCAAAAAACTTCGCTGAACACAAATGTTAGTGTTTCCAAACATTTCAACGTATTACAGTAATTATATCGTCAGTGAAAATGCCGATTGTGTGTGACAATATCATTGTTGTGATATGGTTTACGGATTTGAAACACTAATATTTCTGTTCAGAAAAGTCTATTGAGTAAAACAGTACCCCCGATGTAGAGGTTTTATAATGTTTTGGAAAGTTACACAGTAAAATGTAGGGCTTGCGAACCATATTTTCTGGACTTTCTGCCTGGGTTTTCAGGCATATCCCTCAAATTGTAATTAATAAAATTAATTAATCATGTAAAAATATTATATAAATATATATGTAGAATTTATATTTATATATATTTATATATAAATATGTATATATATATATATTTTTTTTTTAATATTATTTTTATTTAAATATATATCTATTTACATATATATATATATATATATATATATATATATAGAGAGAGAGAGAGAGAGAGAGAGAGAGAGAGAGAGAGATACATATATCTATGTATAATGTCATTCTAAATGCATTTTGATTTAAATATATATGTATATTAATATTAAAATACAGTTAGAGTGAAAGTATACAGGTATATCATTTTAAAAAAAATTAATATGATTTTTTATTTTTTTAAATTATTTTCAATTTTCTTTTTGATTATTTTTGTATACAGTTGCAAGAAAAAGTATGTGAACCCTTTGGAATGATATGGATTTCTGCACAAATTGGTCATAAAATGTGATCTGATCATCATCTAAGTCACAACAATAGACAATCACAGTCTGCTTAAACTAATAACACACAAGAAATGAAATGTTGCCATGTTTTTATTGAACACACCATTCACAGTGCAGGTGGAAAAAGTATGTGAACCCTTGGATTTAATAACTGGTTGAACCTCCTTTGGCAGCAATAACTTCAACCAAACGTTTCCTGTAGTTGCAGATCAGACATGCACAACTGTCAGGAGTAATTCTTGACCATTCCTCTTTACAGAATTGTTTCAGTTCAGCAATATTCTTGGGATGTCTGGTGTGAATCGCTTTCTCAAGGTCATGCCACAGCATCTCAATCGGTTTGAGGTCAGGACTCTGACTGCGCCACTTCAGAAGGCTTATTTTATTCTGTTTAAGCCATTCTGTTGTTGATTTACTTCTATGCTTTGGGTCATTGTCCTGTTGCAACACCCATCTTCTGTTGAGCTTCAGATGGTAGACAGATGGCCTTAAGTTCTCCTGCAAAATGTCTTGATAAACTTGGGAATTCATTTTTCCTTCGATGATAGCAATCCGTCCAGGCCCTGATGCAACAAAGCAGCCCCAAACCATGATGCCCCCACCACCATACTTTACAGTTGGGATGAGGTTTTTGATGTTGGTGTGCTGTGCCTCTTTTTCGCAACACATAGTGTTGTGTGTTTCTTCCAAACAACTCAACTTTGGTTTCATCTGTCCACAGAATATTTTGCCAGTACTGCTGTGGAACATCCAGGTGCTCTTGTGCAAACTGTAAACGTGCAGCAATGTTTTGTTTGGACAGCAGTGGCTTCCTCTGTGGTATCCTCCCATGAAATCCATTCTTGTTTAGTGTTTTACGTATTGTAGATTCGGTAACAGGGATGTTAGCATTTGCCAGTAACTTTTGTAAGTCTTTAGCTGACACTGTAGGATTCTTCTTCACCTCATTGAGCAGTCTGCACTGTGCTCTTGCAGTCATCTTTACAGGACAGCCACTCCTAGGGAGAGTAGCAGCAGTGCTGAACTTTCTCCATTTATAGACAATTTGTCTTACCGTGGACTGATGAACAGCAAGGCTTTTGGAGATACTTTTATAACCCTTTCCAGCTTTATGCAAGTCAACAATTCCTAATCATAGCTCTTCTGAGAGCTCTTTAGTATGAGGCATCATTCACATCAAGCAATGCTTCTTGTGAAAACCAAACCCAGAACTGGTGTGTGTTTTTTATAGGGCAGGGCAGCTGTAACCAACACCTCCAATCTCATCTCATTGATTAGACTCCAGTTGGCTGACATCTCACTCCAATTAGCTCTTGGAGAGGTCATTAGTCTAGGGGTTCACATACTTTTTCCACCTGCACTGTGAATGTTTATATGTTGTGTTCAATACAAACATGGCAACATTTCATTCTTTGTCTGTTATTAGTTTAAGCAGACTGTGATTGTCTATTGTTGTGACTTAGATGATGATCAGATCACATTTTATGACCAATTTGTGCATAAATCCATATCATTCCAAAGGGTTCACATACTTTTTCTTGCAACTGTACATATATATATATATATATATATACATATATGTATATATATATATATATATATATATATATATATATGATCTAAGTACTTTAATTCACTTTATTAAACTTTTTTTGACTTTTACTTACTTTTAAAACTTTTTTTACAGGCATCAGGGGGACAGCCTGAGAGCTAAGGCAGTCCCCCTGCTGGCACTGCATGAGCTGGCTATTCCGGTCATGTGTTTACAAGGACAACGCTATCACATGGCCCTGGAGGGCCGGATTGTTCAGAAGGGGGCGTTCTGTGCTGCACTCCGGCGTTTAGAACCACCCAAAAAACAACGGCATTGAACGCCCGCTGTCCTTAAGGGCTTAATCTTCATTTCTAATAAATGATTAAACACATTGATATTGTTCATAGTTGAACAGCACTGATAGGGCGACATGGTCAACTGATGCTCAGTCTATCACTGCCATCCAAAAATGGATGAAATTGATACTGCTAATGCAAGTGAGGGCCCAGGCCACTGGTGCATGGGAAACCATTAGTTTTTATAAGGCAGCTTCAATGGTTTAACATAAGTGAAGGATTCTTCTTGTAACACCATAACTATTACAGTGGCTTTTTTGCCCAGTGTAGATACCAGTTTGCAAATTCTGAAAGAAACTTTAGTGTGGTGCAATATTTTGAAAATAAATGTTGACCTAAGCAATTGTGCCCAGAAAGACAAGGGTAGGGGTGCTCCTTGCATAACCAATGCAAGAAGCATGGGTTGTTATGGTTACTAGCATTCCTGTAACATCCCATTAACAGAGAAATAAAATACCAAAACTCTCTGTAGGTTTTAAATCAATGAATAGATTTATTTAGCTATTCTATATTTGCTACATAATATTTTATACAGAAAACACAGAAGTCCACATATGCTGTTTTAATATCTCCAGTCACCCTCATCTTTTAATTCCAAGGCAGCATATTTTAAATGTAGATCCCATCATCATTAACAAGGCATGTTTCACAGTGCCCTTGGAGAAGACAACAGCTGCAGGACATCCTCCTTAAAAAAGATCATGTCTGCAATATGGCGTTCAGCACATCTCCAGTCATAGAAATGGAAGAGATTGTAATAATCTTCGTCACACGGAACGGTGGGTGGACCCTCTGGACAGTCCTCATCACTAGATTCATCGTGATCACCACGATCCCAGGCATGGCAATAAGCCAGCTCCCGAGCAGCAGAGTAAAAGCTGGACTGGGTGTCTGACAAATATCTATCCTCCAGGCCATTTTCTCTATCTTCCAACTTTTCTTCATTGGCTGCATAGGCTTGTGAACCACCCATTGCTGAAACGGATCCCTCTGAAATAAGAATAAAGAAATTTAAGTTTATAATTTATTCTTTAAACTAGATGTGCAACAAATCAGTTTAACTTTTTTTGTTCTTATGTTTTAGGTTATTTTTTTCTTACACTGCATGATCAAATAGATCACATATTACTAAATAATTTTTTTTCAAACTTAGACCAATAACTGGTATAGATGCAAAGGAATTATCTCATGAGATTTCTGAAGTATGCTCATCCTCTAAGGTACACCACTATAGTATTATATTGAGAATACTTAGTAATTGTTTAAATGTTCTGCACTTATACTGCATCAGTTACTAGTATCTTTATACTCAGTATGTTTTATATATATATAATAATCATCTTAGTATTTCCACTTTTTTTACATGCATCATAACAGAAGTTCCTATTGGTGAATTACTGATTAATGTATAATACCTCTGAAGGATTCTTCATCCAGTTGTGTTGTATTTTCCTCTTTGACAAAATTAGTATCATGTAAATCCTCAAGCTCAGAGTGAGAACAGTAACTATCACATCCTCTGTATTCCTCACTGATGTTGGCTTTCTCCATTGTATCCTTACAAACAGAGTAAAGATGATCTATAGCTTGTTCAGGTTGCTCTCAGTTATGAGTCTCCTTTCACAGGGTCTGCTCCTTTTATTAGAACAAAGTGGGAGGAGCCACTGGATGCCTGAGGTGGTTGACCAATAAGAAAATGGCTTTTCTGACCCAGGCTGTTTATGTTAATAGATCATTGTTTCTGAACAATAGGTTGAGATAAGCATTCCTGAAAGTTGTATGTTTTAAGTTTTCTATCTTTTAATATTCCAAAACAATTTCTTGTAGAACCAAGGATTATCATACTAATATTTGATTATTTACACCATAACAAAAAATAAGCTTATTTTTACATATAATAACGTTGTGCAAGATATTTCTGCCCAGCCCTTTTTACCTGGGCTATAATATAAAAAACCTAGAATTTTAATCTAATGATGTTTAATAAATTATAAAAAGGATCAGACAAAATCTACGGCAGTTTACCCCTTACAAGGAAGTTGGTAAACATATAACAAGCCTGACTACATATCCTTAAATGCAAAGGGACTTGTGGTTTAACTTATTGTACAAGATGACTTGAGAAAAAAAACCTTACACTGATATTAGAAACAAAAATATTTAGCATCTGAAAAGTTGCACAATTGCAAATATCATTCAGGTTTAGCTTGTGTACAATTAATACAGAAAATGTAATGCCTAAAAGTATGTGCAGCAAAGCATGTGTTAAAAATTGGCATTCTGTTATGGTATTATATATAGCGATAAAGTAAATGGATAATTTAGTCAATAGTTTCAGAATAGTTATTCTCAATAAAGTAGCTTTGTCACAACCCTTTAAACCTGGTCTATGGAAGATACTGCACTATAGTGGGATTCAACATAGACCTCTGTGTTATACTCTTGCACATACAAGAGAGTGTGACATTGATTCAAAATGGTGACTTCTGTGTGTGTATGTGTTATAAATGTGTGCATTTATAGCCAATGAATCACTTATACTTGTTGGTTCCAACCACTAGAAACAGCCATAAAATATATGCAGCTCAGCATACTGCTTACAGAAATGAATACCCAGTACTATATAACTGAACCCACAGCAATCATTCAGAATAACATACGTTATTTAAAAACTCTGTATAAAACGGGTCTCTCATCAGCATGAAAAAATATACTACAACTAGTAGTTGAATTTAGATGTACAGATATGTATTCCAAACCCTACAGTGTTCATTTAAACATTTTAAACAAACGCACAACTAAATGTCTGAAATCATGCTAACAAAAAAGTTTCAGGAAAATGCAAAATTAGGATACAAAGTAATTTGATCCATTGTTGGCAATTTACCATACGTTAATAGATATTTGCATATAATGTGATTCTAACATGTAATGTACTTATTGTCCCTCTAGTTTAACTGCATTTAAAAAGTTGCAGTATTAAATTCTTCCCTTGTGTCAAGGTTATTCCATGTGTACACAATACACTTTAAGATGCATCTGCAAGATCTCGTTTGCATGAAATAATCTTTTTAATTAGGTCTACTTTGAATTATCTGCTTAGGCAAAACACTTTATCTTAAACATTTACATGGTTTCTATATGCCAAAGGGTGTGAATCTGGAGACCTAAATGTAGATCTGAATGCAAACCTCCTGTATGTTCAGATCTGACCAAAACTGGGGTCCTCATCTTGAATAGATTTGTAAAATAAAGGGAAACTGTCATGCACCTTTCAGTTTTCAACTGCTCATTAATTTTTTATAGGTGCATATTTTGAAATTCCTGTATATGTCTTGTTTAACCCATTAACGCCTTAATGACCGAGGATGGTTCAGGACCGTCATCGGCATTTTAGCGTTGCCGACCTGAACTGTCACAATGGTCTTATGTACTTACCCAAATGCCGTTGTTCCCCCGGCGGCGATCGGCAGTGCTCCCGGTGTGGGGAGACTGCCTGCAGCCCAGGCAGTCTCCCCATGGCGGATTAGGACCCCTGGGGCAATGTGATCGCTTAACAGAGCGATGTGTCTGCCTGCAGGGGGACTGCCTGTGCTGACAGGCAGTCTCCCTGCTAGTGTAAAATAAATGTACATTTATAATTATTATTTTTTTATTAAAATGTGACTAAGTGGCTACTAAAAATACTGGGCATACCCCATTGCAAATGGTATGCCATCGTGGGGGTAATTCTCATTCCTAGGCTACCATACGGTCTCAAAGGCAACATAACCAATCTGGCGAATTTTATTGTGAAAAATGCAAATGCAAGTATTATATTACACTCTGTAACTTTTGAAAACCATAAAACCTGTATGTGGTGGGTACTGCTCTACTGTTAAACTCAAAAAACTTCGCTGAACACAAATGCTAGTGTTTCCAAACATTTCAACGTATTACAGTAATTATATCGTCAGTGAAAGTGCCGATTGTGTGTGACAATATCATTGTTGTGATATGGTTTACGGTTTTGAAACACTAATATTTCTGTTCAGAAAAGTCTATTGAGTAAAACAGTACCCCCGATGTAGAGGTTTTATAATGTTTTGGAAAGTTACACAGTAAAATGTAGGGCTTGCGAACCATATTTTCTGGACTTTCTGCCTGGGTTTTCAGGCATATCCCTCAAATTGTAATTAATAAAATTAATTAATCATGTAAAAATATTATATAAATATATATGTAGAATTTATATTTATTTATATTTATATATAAATATGTATATATATATATATTTTTTTTTATATTATTTTTATTTAAATATATATCTATTTACATATATATATATATATATATATATATATATAGAGAGAGAGAGAGAGAGAGAGAGATACATATATCTATGTATAATGTCATTCTAAATGCATTTTGATTTAAATATATATGTATATTAATATTAAAATACAGTTAGAGTGAAAGTATACAGGTATATCATTTTTAAAAAAATTAATATGATTTTTTATTTTTTTAAATTATTTTCAATTTTCTTTTTGATTATTTTTATATACAGTTGCAAGAAAAAGTATGTGAACCCTTTGGAATGATATGGATTTCTGCACAAATTGGTCATAAAATGTGATCTGATCATCATCTAAGTCACAACAATAGACAATCACAGTCTGCTTAAACTAATAACACACAAGAAATGAAATGTTGCCATGTTTTTATTGAACACACCATTCACAGTGCAGGTGGAAAAAGTATGTGAACCCTTGGATTTAATAACTGGTTGAACCTCCTTTGGCAGCAATAACTTCAACCAAACGTTTCCTGTAGTTGCAGATCAGACATGCACAACTGTCAGGAGTAATTCTTGACCATTCCTCTTTACAGAATTGTTTCAGTTCAGCAATATTCTTGGGATGTCTGGTGTGAATCGCTTTCTCGAGGTCATGCCACAGCATCTCAATCGGTTTGAGGTCAGGACTCTGACTGCGCCACTTCAGAAGGCTTATTTTATTCTGTTTAAGCAATTCTGTTGTTGATTTACTTCTATGCTTTGGGTCATTGTCCTGTTGCAACACCCATCTTCTGTTGAGCTTCAGATGGTAGACAGATGGCCTTAAGTTCTCCTGCAAAATGTCTTGATAAACTTGGGAATTCATTTTTCCTTCGATGATAGCAATCCGTCCAGGCCCTGATGCAACAAAGCAGCCCCAAACCATGATGCCCCCACCACCATACTTTACAGTTGGGATGAGGTTTTTGATGTTGGTGTGCTGTGCCTCTTTTTCGCAACACATAGTGTTGTGTGTTTCTTCCAAACAACTCAACTTTGGTTTCATCTGTCCACAGAATATTTTGCCAATACTGCTGTGGAACATCCAGGTGCTCTTGTGCAAACTGTAAACGTGCAGCAATGTTTTGTTTGGATAGCAGTGGCTTCCTCTGGGGTATCCTCCCATGAAATCCATTCTTGTTTAGTGTTTTACGTATTGTAGATTCGGTAACAGGGATGTTAGCATTTGCCAGTAACTTTTGTAAGTCTTTAGCTGACACTCTAGGATTCTTCTTCACCTCATTGAGCAGTCTGCACTGTGCTCTTGCAGTCATCTTTACAGGACAGCCACTCCTAGGGAGAGTAGCAGCAGTGCTGAACTTTCTCCATTTATAGACAATTTGTCTTACCGTGGACTGATGAACAGCAAGGCTTTTGGAGATACTTTTATAACCCTTTCCAGCTTTATGCAAGTCAACAATTCCTAATCATAGCTCTTCTGAGAGCTCTTTAGTATGAGGCATCATTCACATCAAGCAATGCTTCTTGTGAAAAGCAAACCCAGAACTGGTGTGTGTTTTTTATAGGGCAGGGCAGCTGTAACCAACACCTCCAATCTCATCTCATTGATTAGACTCCAGTTGGCTGACATCTCACTCCAATTAGCTCTTGGAGAGGTCATTAGTCTAGGGGTTCACATACTTTTTCCACCTGCACTGTGAATGTTTACATGTTGTGTTCAATACAAACATGGCAACATTTCATTCTTTGTCTGTTATTAGTTTAAGCAGACTGTGATTGTCTATTGTTGTGACTTAGATGATGATCAGATCACATTTTATGACCAATTTGTGCATAAATCCATATCATTCCAAAGGGTTCACATACTTTTTCTTGCAACTGTACATATATATATATATATATATATATATATATATATATATATATATATATATATATATATGATCTAAGTACTTTAATTCACTTTATTAAACTTTTTTTGACTTTTACTTACTTTTAAAACTTTTTTTACAGGCATCAGGGGGACAGCCTGAGAGCTAAGGCAGTCCCCCTGCTGGCACTGCATGAGCTGGCTATTCCGGTCATGTGTTTACAAGGACAACGCTATCACATGGCCCTGGAGGGCCGGATTGTTCAGAAGGGGGCGTTCTGTGCTGCACTCCGGCGTTTAGAACCACCCAAAAAACAACGGCATTGAACGCCCGCTGTCCTTAAGGGCTTAATCTTCATTTCTAATAAATGATTAAACACATTGATATTGTTCATAGTTGAACAGCACTGATAGGGCGACATGGTCAACTGATGCTCAGTCTATCACTGCCATCCAAAAATGGATGAAATTGATACTGCTAATGCAAGTGAGGGCCCAGGCCACTGGTGCATGGGAAACCATTAGTTTTTATAAGGCAGCTTCAATGGTTTAACATAAGTGAAGGATTCTTCTTGTAACACCATAACTATTACAGTGGCTTTTTTGCCCAGTGTAGATACCAGTTTGCAAATTCTGAAAGAAACTTTAGTGTGGTGCAATATTTTGAAAATAAATGTTGACCTAAGCAATTGTGCCCAGAAAGACAAGGGTAGGGGTGCTCCTTGCATAACCAATGCAAGAAGCATGGGTTGTTATGGTTACTAGCATTCCTGTAACATCCCATTAACAGAGAAATAAAATACCAAAACTCTCTGTAGGTTTTAAATCAATGAATAGATTTATTTAGCAATTCTATATTTGCTACATAATATTTTATACAGAAAACACAGAAGTCCACATATTCTGTTTTAATATCTCCAGTCACCCTCATCTTTTAATTCCAAGGCAGCATATTTTAAATGTAGATCCCATCATCATTAACAAGGCATGTTTCACAGTGCCCTTGGAGAAGACAACAGCTGCAGGACATCCTCCTTAAAAAAGATCATGTCTGCAATATGGCGTTCAGCACATCTCCAGTCATAGAAATGGAAGAGATTGTAATAATCTTCGTCACACGGAACGGTGGGTGGACCCTCTGGACAGTCCTCATCACTAGATTCATCGTGATCACCACGATCCCAGGCATGGCAATAAGCCAGCTCCCGAGCAGCAGAGTAAAAGCTGGACTGGGTGTCTGACAAATATCTATCCTCCAGGCCATTTTCTCTATCTTCCAACTTTTCTTCATTGGCTGCATAGGCTTGTGAACCACCCATTGCTGAAACGGATCCCTCTGAAATAAGAATAAAGAAATTTAAGTTTATAATTTATTCTTTAAACTAGATGTGCAACAAATCAGTTGAACTTTTTTTGTTCTTATGTTTTAGGTTATTTTTTTCTTACACTGCATGATCAAATAGATCACATATTACTAAATAATTTTTTTTCAAACTTAGACCAATAACTGGTATAGATGCAAAGGAATTATCTCATGAGATTTCTGAAGTATGCTCATCCTCTAAGGTACACCACTATAGTATTATATTGAGAATACTTAGTAATTGTTTAAATGTTCTGCACTTATACTGCATCAGTTACTAGTATCTTTATACTCAGTATGTTTTATATATATATAATAATCATCTTAGTATTTCCACTTTTTTTACATGCATCATAACAGAAGTTCCTATTGGTGAATTACTGATTAATGTATAATACCTCTGAAGGATTCTTCATCCAGTTGTGTTGTATTTTCCTCTTTGACAAAATTAGTATCATGTAAATCCTCAAGCTCAGAGTGAGAACAGTAACTATCACATCCTCTGTATTCCTCACTGATGTTGGCTTTCTCCATTGTATCCTTACAAACAGAGTAAAGATGATCTATAGCTTGTTCAGGTTGCTCTCAGTTATGAGTCTCCTTTCACAGGGTCTGCTCCTTTTATTAGAACAAAGTGGGAGGAGCCACTGGATGCCTGAGGTGGTTGACCAATAAGAAAATGGCTTTTCTGACCCAGGCTGTTTATGTTAATAGATCATTGTTTCTGAACAATAGGTTGAGATAAGCATTCCTGAAAGTTGTATGTTTTAAGTTTTCTATCTTTTAATATTCCAAAACAATTTCTTGTAGAACCAAGGATTATCATACTAATATTTGATTATTTACACCATAACAAAAAATAAGCTTATTTTTACATATAATAACGTTGTGCAAGATATTTCTGCCCAGCCCTTTTTACCTGGGCTATAATATAAAAAACCTAGAATTTTAATCTAATTATGTTTAATAAATTATAAAAAGGATCAGACAAAATCTATGGCAGTTTACCCCTTACAAGGAAATTGGTAAACATATAACAAGCCTGACTACATATCCTTAAATGCAAAGGGACTTGTGGTTTAACTTATTGTACAAGATGACTTGAGAAAAAAAACCTTACACTGATATTAGAAACAAAAATATTTAGCATCTGAAAAGTTGCACAATTGCAAATATCATTCAGGTTTAGCTTGTGTACAATTAATACAGCAAATGTAATGCCTAAAAGTATGTGCAGCAAAGCATGTGTTAAAAATTGGCATTCTGTTATGGTATTATATATAGCGATAAAGTAAATGGATAATTTAGTCAATAGTTTCAGAATAGTTATTCTCAATAAAGTAGCTTTGTCACAACCCTTTAAACCTGGTCTATGGAAGATACTGCACTATAGTGGGATTCAACATAGACCTCTGTGTTATACTCTTGCACATACAAGAGAGTGTGACATTGATTCAAAATGGTGACTTCTGTGTGTGTATGTGTTATAAATGTGTGCATTTATAGCCAATGAATCACTTATACTTGTTGGTTCCAACCGCTAGAAACAGCCATAAAATATATGCAGCTCAGCATACTGCTTACAGAAATGAATACCCAGTACTATATAACTGAACCCACAGCAATCATTCAGAATAACATACGTTATTTAAAAACTCTGTATAAAACGGGTCTCTCATCAGCATGAAAAAATATACTACAACTAGTAGTTTAATTTAGATGTACAGATATGTATTCCAAACCCTACAGTGTTCATTTAAACATTTTAAACAAACGCACAACTAAATGTCTGAAATCATGCTAACAAAAAAGTTTCAGGAAAATGCAAAATTAGGATACAAAGTAATTTGATCCATTGTTGGCAATTTACCATACGTTAATAGATATTTGCATATAATGTGATTCTAACATGTAATGTACTTATTGTCCCTCTAGTTTAACTGCATTTAAAAAGTTGCAGTATTAAATTCTTCCCTTGTGTCAAGGTTATTCCATGTGTACACAATACACTTTAAGATGCATCTGCAAGATCTCGTTTGCATGAAATAATCTTTTTAATTAGGTCTACTTTGAATTATCTGCTTAGGCAAAACACTTTATCTTAAACATTTACATGGTTTCTATATGCCAAAGGGTGTGAATCTGGAGACCTAAATGTAGATCTGAATGCAAACCTCCTGTATGTTCAGATCTGACCAAAACTGGGGTCCTCATCTTGAATAGATTTGTAAAATAAAGGGAAACTGTCATGCACCTTTCAGTTTTCAACTGCTCATTAATTTTTATCTATAACAAACCACGTTTTTACTTTAGAAGCCATTACAGAGCTAGCCAGCCACACATTGTCCCTGTTCATTTGGTACAGTAACCTAAACTTTGTAACCATACATACATTTGCATTTTATAATTAATCATTTTCATTGATGTGTCATCATGTTCTCAAGTATTGTGTACCCTTTTTATTCCTAATTTTTTATAGGTGCATATTTTGAAATTCCTGTATATGTCTTGTTTAACCCATTAACGCCTTAATGACCGAGGATGGTTCAGGACCGTCATCGGCATTTTAGCGTTGCCGACCTGAACTGTCACAATGGTCTTATGTACTTACCCAATTGCCGTTGTTCCCCCGGCGGCGATCGGCAGTGCTCCCGGTGTGGGGAGACTGCCTGCAGCCCAGGCAGTCTCCCCATGGCGGATTAGGACCCCTGGGGCAATGTGATCGCTTAACAGAGCGATGTGTCTGCCTGCAGGGGGACTGCCTGTGCTGACAGGCAGTCTCCCTGCTAGTGTAAAATAAATGTACATTTATAATTATTATTTTTTTATTAAAATGTGACTAAGTGGCTACTAAAAATACTGGGCAGACCCCATTGCAAATGGTATGCCATCGTGGGGGTAATTCTCATTCCTAGGCTACCATACGGTCTCAAAGGCAACATAACCAATCTGGCGAATTTTATTGTGAAAAATGCAAATGCAAGTATTATATTACACTCTGTAACTTTTGAAAACCATAAAACCTGTATGTGGTGGGTACTGCTCTACTGTTAAACTCAAAAAACTTCGCTGAACACAAATGTTAGTGTTTCCAAACATTTCAACGTATTACAGTAATTATATCGTCAGTGAAAGTGCCGATTGTGTGTGACAATATCATTGTTGTGATATGGTTTACGGTTTTGAAACACTAATATTTCTGTTCAGAAAAGTCTATTGAGTAAAACAGTACCCCCGATGTAGAGGTTTTATAATGTTTTGGAAAGTTACACAGTAAAATGTAGGGCTTGCGAACCATATTTTCTGGACTTTCTGCCTGGGTTTTCAGGCATATCCCTCAAATTGTAATTAATAAAATTAATTAATCATGTAAAAATATTATATAAATATATATGTAGAATTTATATTTATATATATTTATATATAAATATGTATATATATATTTTTTTTTTAATATTATTTTTATTTAAATATATATCTATTTACATATATATATATATATATATATATATATATAGAGAGAGAGAGAGAGAGAGAGAGAGAGAGAGATACATATATCTATGTATAATGTCATTCTAAATGCATTTTGATTTAAATATATATGTATATTAATATTAAAATACAGTTAGAGTGAAAGTATACAGGTATATCATTTTTAAAAAAATTAATATGATTTTTTATTTTTTTAAATTATTTTCAATTTTCTTTTTGATTATTTTTGTATACAGTTGCAAGAAAAAGTATGTGAACCCTTTGGAATGATATGGATTTCTGCACAAATTGGTCATAAAATGTGATCTGATCATCATCTAAGTCACAACAATAGACAATCACAGTCTGCTTAAACTAATAACACACAAGAATAGAAATGTTGCCATGTTTTTATTGAACACACCATTCACAGTGCAGGTGGAAAAAGTATGTGAACCCTTGGATTTAATAACTGGTTGAACCTCCTTTGGCAGCAATAACTTCAACCAAACGTTTCCTGTAGTTGCAGATCAGACATGCACAACTGTCAGGAGTAATTCTTGACCATTCCTCTTTACAGAATTGTTTCAGTTCAGCAATATTCTTGGGATGTCTGGTGTGAATCGCTTTCTCGAGGTCATGCCACAGCATCTCAATCGGTTTGAGGTCAGGACTCTGACTGCGCCACTTCAGAAGGCTTATTTTATTCTGTTTAAGCCATTCTGTTGTTGATTTACTTCTATGCTTTGGGTCATTGTCCTGTTGCAACACCCATCTTCTGTTGAGCTTCAGATGGTAGACAGATGGCCTTAAGTTCTCCTGCAAAATGTCTTGATAAACTTGGGAATTCATTTTTCCTTCGATGATAGCAATCCGTCCAGGCCCTGATGCAACAAAGCAGCCCCAAACCATGATGCCCCCACCACCATACTTTACAGTTGGGATGAGGTTTTTGATGTTGGTGTGCTGTGCCTCTTTTTCGCAACACATAGTGTTGTGTGTTTCTTCCAAACAACTCAACTTTGGTTTCATCTGTCCACAGAATATTTTGCCAGTACTGCTGTGGAACATCCAGGTGCTCTTGTGCAAACTGTAAACGTGCAGCAATGTTTTGTTTGGACAGCAGTGGCTTCCTCTGTGGTATCCTCCCATGAAATCCATTCTTGTTTAGTGTTTTACGTATTGTAGATTCGGTAACAGGGATGTTAGCATTTGCCAGTAACTTTTGTAAGTCTTTAGCTGACACTCTAGGATTCTTCTTCACCTCATTGAGCAGTCTGCACTGTGCTCTTGCAGTCATCTTTACAGGACAGCCACTCCTAGGGAGAGTAGCAGCAGTGCTGAACTTTCTCCATTTATAGACAATTTGTCTTACCGTGGACTGATGAACAGCAAGGCTTTTGGAGATACTTTTATAACCCTTTCCAGCTTTATGCAAGTCAACAATTCCTAATCATAGCTCTTCTGAGAGCTCTTTAGTATGAGGCATCATTCACATCAAGCAATGCTTCTTGTGAAAAGCAAACCCAGAACTGGTGTGTGTTTTTTATAGGGCAGGGCAGCTGTAACCAACACCTCCAATCTCATCTCATTGATTAGACTCCAGTTGGCTGACATCTCACTCCAATTAGCTCTTGGAGAGGTCATTAGTCTAGGGGTTCACATACTTTTTCCACCTGCACTGTGAATGTTTATATGTTGTGTTCAATACAAACATGGCAACATTTCATTCTTTGTCTGTTATTAGTTTAAGCAGACTGTGATTGTCTATTGTTGTGACTTAGATGATGATCAGATCACATTTTATGACCAATTTGTGCATAAATCCATATCATTCCAAAGGGTTCACATACTTTTTCTTGCAACTGTACATATATATATATATATATATATATATATATATATATATATACATATATGTATATATATATATATATATATATATATATATATATGATCTAAGTACTTTAATTCACTTTATTAAACTTTTTTTGACTTTTAAAACTTTTTTTACAGGCATCAGGGGGACAGCCTGAGAGCTAAGGCAGTCCCCCTGCTGGCACTGCATGAGCTGGCTATTCCGGTCATGTGTTTACAAGGACAACGCTATCACATGGCCCTGGAGGGCCGGATTGTTCAGAAGGGGGCGTTCTGTGCTGCACTCCGGTGTTTAGAACCACCCAAAAAACAACGGCATTGAACGCCCGCTGTCCTTAAGGGCTTAATCTTCATTTCTAATAAATGATTAAACACATTGATATTGTTCATAGTTGAACAGCACTGATAGGGCGACATGGTCAACTGATGCTCAGTCTATCACTGCCATCCAAAAATGGATGAAATTGATACTGCTAATGCAAGTGAGGGCCCAGGCCACTGGTGCATGGGAAACCATTAGTTTTTATAAGGCAGCTTCAATGGTTTAACATAAGTGAAGGATTCTTCTTGTAACACCATAACTATTACAGTGGCTTTTTTGCCCAGTGTAGATACCAGTTTGCAAATTCTGAAAGAAACTTTAGTGTGGTGCAATATTTTGAAAATAAATGTTGACCTAAGCAATTGTGCCCAGAAAGACAAGGGTAGGGGTGCTCCTTGCATAACCAATGCAAGAAGCATGGGTTGTTATGGTTACTAGCATTCCTGTAACATCCCATTAACAGAGAAATAAAATACCAAAACTCTCTGTAGGTTTTAAATCAATGAATAGATTTATTTAGCAATTCTATATTTGCTACATAATATTTTATACAGAAAACACAGAAGTCCACATATGCTGTTTTAATATCTCCAGTCACCCTCATCTTTTAATTCCAAGGCAGCATATTTTAAATGTAGATCCCATCATCATTAACAAGGCATGTTTCACAGTGCCCTTGGAGAAGACAACAGCTGCAGGACATCCTCCTTAAAAAAGATCATGTCTGCAATATGGCGTTCAGCACATCTCCAGTCATAGAAATGGAAGAGATTGTAATAATCTTCGTCACACGGAACGGTGGGTGGACCCTCTGGACAGTCCTCATCACTAGATTCATCGTGATCACCACGATCCCAGGCATGGCAATAAGCCAGCTCCCGAGCAGCAGAGTAAAAGCTGGACTGGGTGTCTGACAAATATCTATCCTCCAGGCCATTTTCTCTATCTTCCAACTTTTCTTCATTGGCTGCATAGGCTTGTGAACCACCCATTGCTGAAACGGATCCCTCTGAAATAAGAATAAAGAAATTTAAGTTTATAATTTATTCTTTAAACTAGATGTGCAACAAATCAGTTGAACTTTTTTTGTTCTTATGTTTTAGGTTATTTTTTTCTTACACTGCATGATCAAATAGATCACATATTACTAAATATTTTTTTTTCAAACTTAGACCAATAACTGGTATAGATGCAAAGGAATTATCTCATGAGATTTCTGAAGTATGCTCATCCTCTAAGGTACACCACTATAGTATTATATTGAGAATACTTAGTAATTGTTTAAATGTTCTGCACTTATACTGCATCAGTTACTAGTATCTTTATACTCAGTATGTTTTATATATATATAATAATCATCTTAGTATTTCCACTTTTTTTACATGCATCATAACAGAAGTTCCTATTGGTGAATTACTGATTAATGTATAATACCTCTGAAGGATTCTTCATCCAGTTGTGTTGTATTTTCCTCTTTGACAAAATTAGTATCATGTAAATCCTCAAGCTCAGAGTGAGAACAGTAACTATCACATCCTCTGTATTCCTCACTGATGTTGGCTTTCTCCATTGTATCCTTACAAACAGAGTAAAGATGATCTATAGCTTGTTCAGGTTGCTCTCAGTTATGAGTCTCCTTTCACAGGGTCTGCTCCTTTTATTAGAACAAAGTGGGAGGAGCCACTGGATGCCTGAGGTGGTTGACCAATAAGAAAATGGCTTTTCTGACCCAGGCTGTTTATGTTAATAGATCATTGTTTCTGAACAATAGGTTGAGATAAGCATTCCTGAAAGTTGTATGTTTTAAGTTTTCTATCTTTTAATATTCCAAAACAATTTCTTGTAGAACCAAGGATTATCATACTAATATTTGATTATTTACACCATAACAAAAAATAAGCTTATTTTTACATATAATAACGTTGTGCAAGATATTTCTGCCCAGCCCTTTTTACCTGGGCTATAATATAAAAAAACCTAGAATTTTAATCTAATTATGTTTAATAAATTATAAAAAGGATCAGACAAAATCTATGGCAGTTTACCCCTTACAAGGAAATTGGTAAACATATAACAAGCCTGGATGGGTGATGGAGGCGTGATGACGGAGGACACGTGAGGAGGACGTGCACGCGCACGCTGTGAGGGGAGGAGACAATGCCCGCGAGGGAGAATAGGTGGGGTGTTTGGCGGGAGAGGAAAGCAGCGAAAGCAGCGAGATAGAGCCGCTGGTTGTGCCGGCTGTTACGTTTGATACGCCGGCCGACTGAGAACAGAAGGTGGTCGAGGGCTCCAGGGCTTCAAAGCACCTCGGTATTTTGGCGGCTCCAAAGATATTGGAGGGGGTGAGGACAGATCGATGCAATCATAAAGGCAAAAGTAAGAGCTGGCAGTTAATGGGGACACATATTACATGTGGACATACACTGATTATATCGCTGAATATTCCAACAGAAACCAGGTACAGGCATAGGTAATGCGAGTTTAGAGACCTGATATTCTGATGTGGTATTTTACCTGGCCATTCTATCTGGCGATCAAGCAAATAGCGTCTCTATCTAACTGCTATTTAATTATTATTTAATTATCTGCTATCTTCCGGTTTAAAACCTTATCTACTAAATTTGGGCTTAAAATCCACAAGAAAAAAAAAAAAAGGGGGAAAGAGGGGAAGGGAGAGGAAAGGAAAAAAGGGGAAAAAAAAGGGGAAAAAGACAAAGCTGTAATTTGATACTGACATTTAATAGTCTGCTAATGTGCAACTTTGCAACTTTGCAAGCAGGACGGCACGCCGATTGCCGATTGCCGATTGCCGAATGCCGATTGGCAAAGAATTGGTAATGAATAAGTTTGAATTCATGAACTTATGAATAAGTTTCCTCATGTACGGCTCTATTAGTGGACTATCAGAAAAGGAAATGTAAAGATTTGATTAAAGGCTACACATATATGCCGGTGGGAATTTAACCGGCGGCTTTATAGTGGAATTAAAGTAGCAACACCAAATTAGGACACGATTAATAGTTCAACAGCCTGAAGCCTAAAGGACAAACAGAAAAGACATAGAAAAAGAAAACAGAAAAAAAAAAAAAAAAACAGAAAAAAAACAGGAGAGGAAGATTAATCCATAAATACAATCAACAATTACAAAAGGGAAGGAAAGTGAGACCCCTCCCCCCCCCCAAAAAAAAAAAAAAAGAGAGAAGGAAGGGAAAGAAAAGGAGAAAGAGGAGAAAGAAAGGAAGGAAAAATAACAGGGGAGAGAAGTTGCAAAGACAAATATGGCAGCGAAAAAAAAGACACATGATCAAAAAATGTCTGCTAAATCAGAGAAAGTGCAAAAATCGGAAAAGAGGCTCTCAACGTTTTTCTCTCCACAGTCAACTCAAGAAATATCAGAGATTTCAACAATGGAACTTTCCCAGACATCCCTACCCCCCTCCCCAAAACCAATAAGAGGAAAAGAGTCTGTCTCATTGCAAGAACTAAAAACTTGCCTGGAAGAAGCGGTATCAGACATTAAAAGAGAATTGAATGAGAAATTCTCAGAAATAAAAACAGAGATCGCAACACTAAATGAAAGAATTCAAAATATAGAGAGCAGAGAAGAAACAAGAGATTTCCAAATAAAAGAATTGAAAGAACTTTATAAAAAATCAATAATAAATTTAAAAGAAATGGAAGACAAGGTCTGTATAATGGAAGACAGATCAAGACGATGCAATTTAAGGATTAGAAACATACCAGAGGAAGTAACAGATAGTAACTTAAAAGAATTTTTTGAAGCCTTTATGGAGCATATAGGGATACAGATGAGACAAACAGAACAACAAGTTATAAGGATACACAGATTGATGCAAAGAAAACAAGATCACAACTACCCAAGAGATGTGATAGTTGCCTTATACTCACAGGATCTCAAACTACAGATATTTTACACTGCAAAAAAAACCTCAATCACAGATGAAAAATTCAAAAACGTAAGAATCCTGAATGACCTGTCAGCCACTACTAGATCTAGAAGAGCTGTCTTCACACCAATTTTTACTATTTTGAAAAAACATCATTTAAAGTTCAAATGGAATCCCCAATCTAAACTCTCAATTTTATATAAAGAAGAATGGACAGGATTTAACTCATTGGAACTGGCACTGGAATGGCTTGGTTCTAACGACTTGGTGTAAAGGAGGAAGAAGGAAATTATGAAAGAAGGAAAGGAGAAGGAGCAAATAATGAGAGAGATAAAGGGACACCAGAGGAAGTAACAAATAACAACTTAAAAGAATCTTTGGAAGCCCTTATGGAGTATATAGGGATACAGATGAGATAAATAGAGCTACAAGTTATAAGGATACAGATTAATGCAAAGAAAACATGATCATAACTACCCAAGAGATGTGATAGTTGCCTTATACTCATAGGATCTCCAACTACAGATACTTTACATTGCAAAAAAAAAACAACCTCAACCACAGATGAAAAATTCAAAAAACGTGAGAACTCTGAATGACCTGTTAGCCACTACAAGATCTAGAAGAGCTGTCTTCACACCAATCTTTACTATTTTGAAAAAAACATTATTTAAAGATTAAATGGAATCCCCAATCCAAACTCTCAATTTTATATAAAGAAGAATGGAGAGGAGTTAATTCAAAGGAACTGGCACTCGAATGGCTCGGTTCTAACGACTTGGTGTAAAGGAGGAAGAAGGAAAAATTATAGAAGAAGGAAAGGAGAAGGACTAAAAAAGAGAGATAAAGGGAATAGGATTTGGAGATGCAAAAGACTTCTTCCTCTTTTTTTTTTTTTTTTTTTTTTCACATTAGACACGAACAGTATAAGTTATGTATATAACTGAGAACACACGTGAGTTGTGGTAAATACGATGATAATCAAATGTATAACACGGCAATTTGATAAGCTACAATGGTAAAAAGGAGGGCATAGAGGTTTAAAATGAAATAAGAAATGTAATGTTGGTTATAATATTGGATAATTGTAAGCAATAAGTTGATACAAGAAGGTGAATGTGAATAGGCACAGGATGCACATATGATATTTGGTTAAGGTATAAGCTATGGATATAAACGAGAATATACGCGAGTTGTGGTAAACACGATGATAAACTGATGTATAGCACTGAAATTTGATAAGCTATAATGGCAAAAAGGGGGGCATAGAGGACCTAAATGAAATAAGAAATACAAAGTGGGTTATAATAGTTGATAATAGTAAGTAGAATATTGACACAAGAATGTGAATGTGAATAGGCACAGGATGTACACAAACTATTTAGATAAATTCAGTGATTACACAGAGAATATAGGCAACCAACTCAAATAATATTATTAATGGGAAGAGATGATAGCACAAAACGAATTTGCACAGTAACTCAGGTGAAAATAGCAACTAAATGGCAAGAATGGATACCCAAATAGACATATTATGATATTTGTTAATGTACAGATTAATTACTTAAAGGTAGTTTTTTTTTTTTTTTTTTTTTTTTTTTTTTTTTTTTCTCTCCTCGCCCTCGCGGGCAGAGCTGTCTCCCCCCATAGGGTACCGAAGGATAGTACTCAGACCTTGGATCACGCACGGTTATCCAAGAGATGGATGAATGAGTATGGGCGGATGAATGGAATGAATGATTGTGGATATTCAGCATATGTTTTAAAAAAATGGGGTAAAACTCTCAGGCTGTTCTAAAACTCTAAAAGATTCATGATTAGACTAATTTCAATAAATGCTCAAGGCCTAAATTCCCATGTTAAAAGAGGTTTTCTGTACGACACAATGATTAGAGAAAAAGTTAATGTGGGATTTATTCAGGAGACGCACTGGCTAGCAACAAACAAAGGCTTATGGCACTACAACAAATTTCCAATTTTATATAATGCATCTCAAAAAAAAAAAAAAAAGAGTGGTGTTTCTATAATTTTTTCCAAAGACACAATATTTGAGCCCCAATACCAAAAGGCCGACATAGAAGGAAGATTTATAATACTGATCGGTCTACTTAATGGGGTGATGTATACACTTGTGAATGTATACCTGCCAAATAAATATCCAACTAGAAAATTGATTGAGATTTTGAGATTGGTGGAACAGGTAAAAAAAGGAAAAGTAATAGTGGCCGGGGATTTCAATTGCATACTTGACCCCACGATGGATAAACAACTGAGGGGAAATCAAAAAATTAACCAAAATTTAGTAAAACAGGCTAAAGAAATGAACAAAACAGTAAATAAATACGAATTAATCGATTGCTGGAGATTGATGCATCCCAACGATAAAAATTACACTCATAGGTCTGCCCCCCATGGCTCAGTTGCAAGAATCGATTTAATACTTGGAAACCTAGATTTTTCTAAATCAGTGACCTCAATTAAGATACTAGGTAACACTTGGTCAGATCACGATTTAATAATAGCTGAAGTGGTGGAAAATAAAAAAAGAAATCCCCCACTATGGAGATTAGATGACCGTCTACTGGACGAAAAGAATATAGATTATATGAGTAATATGATGGAATTTTTTTTTAAAGAAAACACAAAGGTAGAGACCACTAAAGAATGTCTCTGGTGTACCTTCAAAGCGGTAATAAGAGGGTACTGGATTAAGCTGGCAAGTCAACAAAAAAAAAAAAGAGAGGCAAATTTATCAGATTTGTACATTGAATATTACAACTTAGTAAATTTGAATAAAAATAACTTTTCAACCGAAAGACAAAAAAAGATTAAAACTTGTGAATTAACTATAAACCAGCTAATCGAGGCCAGGATCCAACGAAACCTTAAAAAATTGAAAATAAAATTTTACTATAAAAACAATAAAGTAGATTCCATATTAACAAATCGATTAAAAAAACAAAACGTAGAAAGAAAAATCTATAAATTAAAAGTAGGGGACGAGAATATCATAAAACCGGAGGATATAGCGGAGGCTTTTAAAAAATTCTACGGCAAATTATATAATCTACATCTAAATCCTCCTATAAAAGATATGGAAAGATACTTAGCAAAGATAAAAATGCCAAAAATTACTATAGACCAAAAAAGGAAGTTAAATGAAACATTCACCACAGATGAATTAGAATGGGCAATAAAGAATCTAGCAAAAAATAAGGCCCCGGGACCGGACGGATACACTAATCAATTTTACAAGAAATTTAAATCTCAAATCATTCCAGTGCTAACAGACACTTTCAATGAAATATCAAACAAAGGCCAAGCCTCTAATGATTTCTTGAGAGCTCATATTACTCCAATACTAAAACCGGGTAAATCCCCGATAGAAATATCAAATTACCGTCCAATATCACTAATCAACGCCGACGTAAAACTATATTCAGCAATATTGGCAAAGAGACTCCAATCAGTAATGCCAGAAATTATACACAAAGACCAGATAGGCTTTGTGGTTGGAAGGCAGTCTAATAACAACACCAGGAGAATGATAGAGATACTGGATTGGGTTCAGAAAAGTGGGACGCCCCAGCTGACCTTGTCCATTGACGCCGAAAAAGCGTTTGACAGGGTCAGCTGGGATTTCCTAAAACAAACCATGTATAAAATGGGTTTTGAGGGTTGGTTTACGGGGGCAGTGGAGGCCCTGTACTCAGCCCCGTCTGCCAGGATTGTAGGTAGGGACTTAAGATCAGATTGGTTTTCAATCCTCAACGGTACGAGACAGGGCTGTCCACTCTCCCCGTTGCTATACGTCATTTCTGTGGAACCCCTGGCATGCAGGATTAGACAAAATACAGGTATACTAGGAATTAAAATTCCCGATGAACAACTTAAAATCAGTCTCTATGCAGATGACGTAATACTGACCATTACAGACCCAGAAAACTCGTTACCTCAGGTGATACAAGAGATTATGCAATATGGAGAGGTCTCTAATTTTAAAATGAATATTAATAAAACCTCAGCTCTAACTACAAACATAAATAAAATACAGTTACAAAGATTAAGACAAAACTATCAGTTTAACTGGTCAATTACAAAACTACCATATTTAGGTATTCTGCTAACAACAGACGTCGAAAGGCTAATGGAAATTAATTTTCTGAACCAATTAAAAGAAATGAATAGACTCTTGAGGGAATGGAGGCACTATGAAATTTCATGGTGGGGCCGGATAAACACGATAAGAGCTTATATAGTCCCAAAATGGATTTACCTGTTTCGTATGATACCTCTCAAAATCTCAATCCATTGGTTAAATATAATACAAAAATGTTTTACAGATTTCATTTGGAGGGGCAAGAAACCCAGAATCAATTCACTAACATTAGCAAATAAAACTCATCGGGGGGGTCTGGGGTACCCATTAATAATTAATATCTATTATGCAATTATGACAACACATGCCTTAAACTTACAAGCTACAGATTGCAAAGAACAAGCATGGTATAAAATAGAACAATATAGAGAAAAGGCTACAAATCTAGAAACACTACTTTGGGCTAATATAAATAAGAGGGTACGTTTACCAGAATTCAAAAGTAAAATTATCTCACAAACAATAAACGAATGGTATATAATAAAAAACAAATTAGGAATAGCAGATCAAATTCCAGACACTATACCCATAAAAATAGTAGAAAATATAATGGAGGATATAAATATGGAAAACTGGTATAAAAATTGTGATATATGTATTAAAGATTTATATAGAAATGATCAGATAGAAGCCTACCCGACCATAAAATCTAGACTAGACCTACCATCTAGGGAAATTTTCTCCTACTTACGCATTAAAAGCTTCCTAAAGAAGCACTTGATAAAACACAATGGGGATACAGGAAAGTTAATCAGAAAGATCTTAACTAAAGACACCACGAATAAAAAATACTCCATAATAATTGAGCTACTTAATCTTAAAAATCAACCATATATTCCTGTGATCTTTAAAAAATGGGAAAGAGAACTAGATAGTAAAATTGATTTTGTCTTATGGTGCAAAGCTTTCCAAAGAATTAAAAAAAACTTTCATTCCCTAAACATACTAGAAAATTTTATAAAAGTCAGCTATAGATGGTACATGGTCCCAAAGAGATTAAATAAAATTTGCCATACTAACCCCCCAAACTGTTGGAGATGTTTTAACTTAGATGGCTCTATGCTACATATATGGTGGAGTTGCCCAAGAATTCAACCAATATGGGAGTGTATATATGACATAATAACACAGTTAAGTAATATACAGTTAAACTTTACACCAGAAACGGCCTTATTACATATCTACAATACAGAACTAAATAAAAAAAATGAAATATTAGTCATTCACTGTTTTATGGCTCTAAAGCTATTGATTGCAAGATCATGGAAAAATACCGACATTCCAGACCTACAACACATAAAAGAGCAAATCTTGAACCAATTAGAGATGGAAATAGGAATAACCTGGTATAATGATAATAAAAAACAAAACTTACTAAGAGAAATATATAACTCTCTAATAATGGATATAAAACGAATTGTATAGAAGTGGCCTACTGGCATAATGAAACAGAGATTACCCATTATATATGAGAGATATCAGTACTTAAATATATGCTGATGGACATGAATGTAGATATATTAATCATAGATAAGAGACAGTAAATGTAATTAATAACAATGTATTTTTTTTTTTCTCTCAATAGTAGCTCCAATATGTATATAAGGAATAAATCTCTATGATTAAGATATAAATGTATGAGAATGTAATGTATGTTGGATTCCTAACAGAATCATGTTTTATTGATTAAGTATAACTGTGAATACTTAATGTTTTGTAAAATAAGAAAATTCAATAAATATTATAAATACAAAAAAAAAAAACATATAACAAGCCTGACTACATATCCTTAAATGCAAAGGGACTTGTGGTTTAACTTATTGTACAAGATGACTTGAGAAAAAAAACCTTACACTGATATTAGAAACAAAAATATTTAGCATCTGAAAAGTTGCACAATTGCAAATATCATTCAGGTTTAGCTTGTGTACAATTAATACAGCAAATGTAATGCCTAAAAGTATGTGCAGCAAAGCATGTGTTAAAAATTGGCATTCTGTTATGGTATTATATATAGCGATAAAGTAAATGGATAATTTAGTCAATAGTTTCAGAATAGTTATTCTCAATAAAGTAGCTTTGTCACAACCCTTTAAACCTGGTCTATGGAAGATACTGCACTATAGTGGGATTCAACATAGACCTCTGTGTTATACTCTTGCACATACAAGAGAGTGTGACATTGATTCAAAATGGTGACTTCTGTGTGTGTATGTGTTATAAATGTGTGCATTTATAGCCAATGAATCACTTATACTTGTTGGTTCCAACCGCTAGAAACAGCCATAAAATATATGCAGCTCAGCATACTGCTTACAGAAATGAATACCCAGTACTATATAACTGAACCCACAGCAATCATTCAGAATAACATACGTTATTTAAAAACTCTGTATAAAACGGGTCTCTCATCAGCATGAAAAAATATACTACAACTAGTAGTTTAATTTAGATGTACAGATATGTATTCCAAACCCTACAGTGTTCATTTAAACATTTTAAACAAACGCACAACTAAATGTCTGAAATCATGCTAACAAAAAAGTTTCAGGAAAATGCAAAATTAGGATACAAAGTAATTTGATCCATTGTTGGCAATTTACCATACGTTAATAGATATTTGCATATAATGTGATTCTAACATGTAATGTACTTATTGTCCCTCTAGTTTAACTGCATTTAAAAAGTTGCAGTATTAAATTCTTCCCTTGTGTCAAGGTTATTCCATGTGTACACAATACACTTTAAGATGTATCTGCAAGATCTCGTTTGCATGAAATAATCTTTTTAATTAGGTCTACTTTGAATTATCTGCTTAGGCAAAACACTTTATCTTAAACATTTACATGGTTTCTATATGCCAAAGGGTGTGAATCTGGAGACCTAAATGTAGATCTGAATGCAAACCTCCTGTATGTTCAGATCTGACCAAAACTGGGGTCCTCATCTTGAATAGATTTGTAAAATAAAGGGAAACTGTCATGCACCTTTCAGTTTTCAACTGCTCATTAATTTTTATCTATAACAAACCACGTTTTTACTTTAGAAGCCATTACAGAGCTAGCCAGCCACACATTGTCCCTGTTCATTTGGTACAGTAACCTAAACTTTGTAACCATACATACATTTGCATTTTATAATTAATCATTTTCATTGATGTGTCATCATGTTCTCAAGTATTGTGTACCCTTTTTATTCCTAATTTTTTATAGGTGCATATTTTGAAATTCCTGTATATGTCTTGTTTAACCCATTAACGCCTTAATGACCGAGGATGGTTCAGGACCGTCATCGGCATTTTAGCGTTGCCGACCTGAACTGTCACAATGGTCTTATGTACTTACCCAATTGCCGTTGTTCCCCCGGCGGCGATCGGCAGTGCTCCCGGTGTGGGGAGACTGCCTGCAGCCCAGGCAGTCTCCCCATGGCGGATTAGGACCCCTGGGGCAATGTGATCGCTTAACAGAGCGATGTGTCTGCCTGCAGGGGGACTGCCTGTGCTGACAGGCAGTCTCCCTGCTAGTGTAAAATAAATGTACATTTATAATTATTATTTTTTTATTAAAATGTGACTAAGTGGCTACTAAAAATACTGGGCATACCCCATTGCAAATGGTATGCCATCGTGGGGGTAATTCTCATTCCTAGGCTACCATACGGTCTCAAAGGCAACATAACCAATCTGGCGAATTTTATTGTGAAAAATGCAAATGCAAGTATTATATTACACTCTGTAACTTTTGAAAACCATAAAACCTGTATGTGGTGGGTACTGCTCTACTGTTAAACTCAAAAAACTTCGCTGAACACAAATGTTAGTGTTTCCAAACATTTCAACGTATTACAGTAATTATATCGTCAGTGAAAGTGCCGATTGTGTGTGACAATATCATTGTTGTGATATGGTTTACGGTTTTGAAACACTAATATTTCTGTTCAGAAAAGTCTATTGAGTAAAACAGTACCCCCGATGTAGAGGTTTTATAATGTTTTGGAAAGTTACACAGTAAAATGTAGGGCTTGCGAACCATATTTTCTGGACTTTCTGCCTGGGTTTTCAGGCATATCCCTCAAATTGTAATTAATAAAATTAATTAATCATGTAAAAATATTATATAAATATATATGTAGAATTTATATTTATATATATTTATATATAAATATGTATATATATATATTTTTTTTAATATTATTTTTATTTAAATATATATCTATTTACATATATATATATATATATATATAGAGAGAGAGAGAGAGAGAGAGAGAGAGAGAGAGATACATATATCTATGTATAATGTCATTCTAAATGCATTTTGATTTAAATATATATGTATATTAATATTAAAATACAGTTAGAGTGAAAGTATACAGGTATATCATTTTTAAAAAAATTAATATGATTTTTTATTTTTTTAAATTATTTTCAATTTTCTTTTTGATTATTTTTGTATACAGTTGCAAGAAAAAGTATGTGAACCCTTTGGAATGATATGGATTTCTGCACAAATTGGTCATAAAATGTGATCTGATCATCATCTAAGTCACAACAATAGACAATCACAGTCTGCTTAAACTAATAACACACAAGAATAGAAATGTTGCCATGTTTTTATTGAACACACCATTCACAGTGCAGGTGGAAAAAGTATGTGAACCCTTGGATTTAATAACTGGTTGAACCTCCTTTGGCAGCAATAACTTCAACCAAACGTTTCCTGTAGTTGCAGATCAGACATGCACAACTGTCAGGAGTAATTCTTGACCATTCCTCTTTACAGAATTGTTTCAGTTCAGCAATATTCTTGGGATGTCTGGTGTGAATCGCTTTCTCGAGGTCATGCCACAGCATCTCAATCGGTTTGAGGTCAGGACTCTGACTGCGCCACTTCAGAAGGCTTATTTTATTCTGTTTAAGCCATTCTGTTGTTGATTTACTTCTATGCTTTGGGTCATTGTCCTGTTGCAACACCCATCTTCTGTTGAGCTTCAGATGGTAGACAGATGGCCTTAAGTTCTCCTGCAAAATGTCTTGATAAACTTGGGAATTCATTTTTCCTTCGATGATAGCAATCCGTCCAGGCCCTGATGCAACAAAGCAGCCCCAAACCATGATGCCCCCACCACCATACTTTACAGTTGGGATGAGGTTTTTGATGTTGGTGTGCTGTGCCTCTTTTTCGCAACACATAGTGTTGTGTGTTTCTTCCAAACAACTCAACTTTGGTTTCATCTGTCCACAAAATATTTTGCCAGTACTGCTGTGGAACATCCAGGTGCTCTTGTGCAAACTGTAAACGTGCAGCAATGTTTTGTTTGGACAGCAGTGGCTTCCTCTGTGGTATCCTCCCATGAAATCCATTCTTGTTTAGTGTTTTACGTATTGTAGATTCGGTAACAGGGATGTTAGCATTTGCCAGTAACTTTTGTAAGTCTTTAGCTGACACTCTAGGATTCTTCTTCACCTCATTGAGCAGTCTGCACTGTGCTCTTGCAGTCATCTTTACAGGACAGCCACTCCTAGGGAGAGTAGCAGCAGTGCTGAACTTTCTCCATTTATAGACAATTTGTCTTACCGTGGACTGATGAACAGCAAGGCTTTTGGAGATACTTTTATAACCCTTTCCAGCTTTATGCAAGTCAACAATTCCTAATCATAGCTCTTCTGAGAGCTCTTTAGTATGAGGCATCATTCACATCAAGCAATGCTTCTTGTGAAAAGCAAACCCAGAACTGGTGTGTGTTTTTTATAGGGCAGGGCAGCTGTAACCAACACCTCCAATCTCATCTCATTGATTAGACTCCAGTTGGCTGACATCTCACTCCAATTAGCTCTTGGAGAGGTCATTAGTCTAGGGGTTCACATACTTTTTCCACCTGCACTGTGAATGTTTATATGTTGTGTTCAATACAAACATGGCAACATTTCATTCTTTGTCTGTTATTAGTTTAAGCAGACTGTGATTGTCTATTGTTGTGACTTAGATGATGATCAGATCACATTTTATGACCAATTTGTGCATAAATCCATATCATTCCAAAGGGTTCACATACTTTTTCTTGCAACTGTACATATATATATATATATATATATATATATATATATATATATATATATATGATCTAAGTACTTTAATTCACTTTATTAAACTTTTTTTGACTTTTACTTACTTTTAAAACTTTTTTTACAGGCATCAGGGGGACAGCCTGAGAGCTAAGGCAGTCCCCCTGCTGGCACTGCATGAGCTGGCTATTCCGGTCATGTGTTTACAAGGACAACGCTATCACATGGCCCTGGAGGGCCGGATTGTTCAGAAGGGGGCGTTCTGTGCTGCACTCCGGCGTTTAGAACCACCCAAAAAACAACGGCATTGAACGCCCGCTGTCCTTAAGGGCTTAATCTTCATTTCTAATAAATGATTAAACACATTGATATTGTTCATAGTTGAACAGCACTGATAGGGCGACATGGTCAACTGATGCTCAGTCTATCACTGCCATCCAAAAATGGATGAAATTGATACTGCTAATGCAAGTGAGGGCCCAGGCCACTGGTGCATGGGAAACCATTAGTTTTTATAAGGCAGCTTCAATGGTTTAACATAAGTGAAGGATTCTTCTTGTAACACCATAACTATTACAGTGGCTTTTTTGCCCAGTGTAGATACCAGTTTGCAAATTCTGAAAGAAACTTTAGTGTGGTGCAATATTTTGAAAATAAATGTTGACCTAAGCAATTGTGCCCAGAAAGACAAGGGTAGGGGTGCTCCTTGCATAACCAATGCAAGAAGCATGGGTTGTTATGGTTACTAGCATTCCTGTAACATCCCATTAACAGAGAAATAAAATACCAAAACTCTCTGTAGGTTTTAAATCAATGAATAGATTTATTTAGCAATTCTATATTTGCTACATAATATTTTATACAGAAAACACAGAAGTCCACATATGCTGTTTTAATATCTCCAGTCACCCTCATCTTTTAATTCCAAGGCAGCATATTTTAAATGTAGATCCCATCATCATTAACAAGGCATGTTTCACAGTGCCCTTGGAGAAGACAACAGCTGCAGGACATCCTCCTTAAAAAAGATCATGTCTGCAATATGGCGTTCAGCACATCTCCAGTCATAGAAATGGAAGAGATTGTAATAATCTTCGTCACACAGAACGGTGGGTGGACCCTCTGGACAGTCCTCATCACTAGATTCATCGTGATCACCACGATCCCAGGCATGGCAATAAGCCAGCTCCCGAGCAGCAGAGTAAAAGCTGGACTGGGTGTCTGACAAATATCTATCCTCCAGGCCATTTTCTCTATCTTCCAACTTTTCTTCATTGGCTGCATAGGCTTGTGAACCACCCATTGCTGAAACGGATCCCTCTGAAATAAGAATAAAGAAATTTAAGTTTATAATTTATTCTTTAAACTAGATGTGCAACAAATCAGTTGAACTTTTTTTGTTCTTATGTTTTAGGTTATTTTTTTCTTACACTGCATGATCAAATAGATCACATATTACTAAATAATTTTTTTTCAAACTTAGACCAATAACTGGTATAGATGCAAAGGAATTATCTCATGAGATTTCTGAAGTATGCTCATCCTCTAAGGTACACCACTATAGTATTATATTGAGAATACTTAGTAATTGTTTAAATGTTCTGCACTTATACTGCATCAGTTACTAGTATCTTTATACTCAGTATGTTTTATATATATATAATAATCATCTTAGTATTTCCACTTTTTTTACATGCATCATAACAGAAGTTCCTATTGGTGAATTACTGATTAATGTATAATACCTCTGAAGGATTCTTCATCCAGTTGTGTTGTATTTTCCTCTTTGACAAAATTAGTATCATGTAAATCCTCAAGCTCAGAGTGAGAACAGTAACTATCACATCCTCTGTATTCCTCACTGATGTTGGCTTTCTCCATTGTATCCTTACAAACAGAGTAAAGATGATCTATAGCTTGTTCAGGTTGCTCTCAGTTATGAGTCTCCTTTCACAGGGTCTGCTCCTTTTATTAGAACAAAGTGGGAGGAGCCACTGGATGCCTGAGGTGGTTGACCAATAAGAAAATGGCTTTTCTGACCCAGGCTGTTTATGTTAATAGATCATTGTTTCTGAACAATAGGTTGAGATAAGCATTCCTGAAAGTTGTATGTTTTAAGTTTTCTATCTTTTAATATTCCAAAACAATTTCTTGTAGAACCAAGGATTATCATACTAATATTTGATTATTTACACCATAACAAAAAATAAGCTTATTTTTACATATAATAACGTTGTGCAAGATATTTCTGCCCAGCCCTTTTTACCTGGGCTATAATATAAAAAACCTAGAATTTTAATCTAATGATGTTTAATAAATTATAAAAAGGATCAGACAAAATCTATGGCAGTTTACCCCTTACAAGGAAATTGGTAAACATATAACAAGCCTGACTACATATCCTTAAATGCAAAGGGACTTGTGGTTTAACTTATTGTACAAGATGACTTGAGAAAAAAAACCTTCCACTGATATTAGAAACAAAAATATTTAGCATCTGAAAAGTTGCACAATTGCAAATATCATTCAGGTTTAGCTTGTGTACAATTAATACAGAAAATGTAATGCCTAAAAGTATGTGCAGCAAAGCATGTGTTAAAAATTGGCATTCTGTTATGGTATTATATATAGCGATAAAGTAAATGGATAATTTAGTCAATAGTTTCAGAATAGTTATTCTCAATAAAGTAGCTTTGTCACAACCCTTTAAACCTGGTCTATGGAAGATACTGCACTATAGTGGGATTCAACATAGACCTCTGTGTTATACTCTTGCACATACAAGAGAGTGTGACATTGATTCAAAATGGTGACTTCTGTGTGTGTATGTGTTATAAATGTGTGCATTTATAGCCAATGAATCACTTATACTTGTTGGTTCCAACCACTAGAAACAGCCATAAAATATATGCAGCTCAGCATACTGCTTACAGAAATGAATACCCAGTACTATATAACTGAACCCACAGCAATCATTCAGAATAACATACGTTATTTAAAAACTCTGTATAAAACGGGTCTCTCATCAGCATGAAAAAATATACTACAACTAGTAGTTTAATTTAGATGTACAGATATGTATTCCAAACCCTACAGTGTTCATTTAAACATTTTAAACAAACGCACAACTAAATGTCTGAAATCATGCTAACAAAAAAGTTTCAGGAAAATGCAAAATTAGGATACAAAGTAATTTGATCCATTGTTGGCAATTTACCATACGTTAATAGATATTTGCATATAATGTGATTCTAACATGTAATGTACTTATTGTCCCTCTAGTTTAACTGCATTTAAAAAGTTGCAGTATTAAATTCTTCCCTTGTGTCAAGGTTATTCCATGTGTACACAATACACTTTAAGATGCATCTGCAAGATCTCGTTTGCATGAAATAATCTTTTTAATTAGGTCTACTTTGAATTATCTGCTTAGGCAAAACACTTTATCTTAAACATTTACATGGTTTCTATATGCCAAAGGGTGTGAATCTGGAGACCTAAATGTAGATCTGAATGCAAACCTCCTGTATGTTCAGATCTGACCAAAACTGGGGTCCTCATCTTGAATAGATTTGTAAAATAAAGGGAAACTGTCATGCACCTTTCAGTTTTCAACTGCTCATTAATTTTTTATAGGTGCATATTTTGAAATTCCTGTATATGTCTTGTTTAACCCATTAACGCCTTAATGACCGAGGATGGTTCAGGACCGTCATCGGCATTTTAGCGTTGCCGACCTGAACTGTCACAATGGTCTTATGTACTTACCCAAATGCCGTTGTTCCCCCGGCGGCGATCGGCAGTGCTCCCGGTGTGGGGAGACTGCCTGCAGCCCAGGCAGTCTCCCCATGGCGGATTAGGACCCCTGGGGCAATGTGATCGCTTAACAGAGCGATGTGTCTGCCTGCAGGGGGACTGCCTGTGCTGACAGGCAGTCTCCCTGCTAGTGTAAAATAAATGTACATTTATAATTATTATTTTTTTATTAAAATGTGACTAAGTGGCTACTAAAAATACTGGGCATACCCCATTGCAAATGGTATGCCATCGTGGGGGTAATTCTCATTCCTAGGCTACCATACGGTCTCAAAGGCAACATAACCAATCTGGCGAATTTTATTGTGAAAAATGCAAATGCAAGTATTATATTACACTCTGTAACTTTTGAAAACCATAAAACCTGTATGTGGTGGGTACTGCTCTACTGTTAAACTCAAAAAACTTCGCTGAACACAAATGTTAGTGTTTCCAAACATTTCAACGTATTACAGTAATTATATCGTCAGTGAAAGTGCCGATTGTGTGTGACAATATCATTGTTGTGATATGGTTTACGGTTTTGAAACACTAATATTTCTGTTCAGAAAAGTCTATTGAGTAAAACAGTACCCCCGATGTAGAGGTTTTATAATGTTTTGGAAAGTTACACAGTAAAATGTAGGGCTTGCGAACCATATTTTCTGGACTTTCTGCCTGGGTTTTCAGGCATATCCCTCAAATTGTAATTAATAAAATTAATTAATCATGTAAAAATATTATATAAATATAAATGTAGAATTTATATTTATTTATATTTATATATAAATATGTATATATATATATATATATTTTAATATTATTTTTATTTAAATATATATCTATTTACATATATATATATATATATATATATATATATATATATATATAGAGAGAGAGAGAGAGAGAGAGAGAGAGAGAGATACATATATCTATGTATAATGTCATTCTAAATGCATTTTGATTTAAATATATATGTATATTAATATTAAAATACAGTTAGAGTGAAAGTATACAGGTATATCATTTTTAAAAAAATTAATATGATTTTTTATTTTTTTAAATTATTTTCAATTTTCTTTTTGATTATTTTTATATACAGTTGCAAGAAAAAGTATGTGAACCCTTTGGAATGATATGGATTTCTGCACAAATTGGTCATAAAATGTGATCTGATCATCATCTATGTCACAACAATAGACAATCACAGTCTGCTTAAACTAATAACACACAAGAAATGAAATGTTGCCATGTTTTTATTGAACACACCATTCACAGTGCAGGTGGAAAAAGTATGTGAACCCTTGGATTTAATAACTGGTTGAACCTCCTTTGGCAGCAATAACTTCAACCAAACGTTTCCTGTAGTTGCAGATCAGACATGCACAACTGTCAGGAGTAATTCTTGACCATTCCTCTTTACAGAATTGTTTCAGTTCAGCAATATTCTTGGGATGTCTGGTGTGAATCGCTTTCTCGAGGTCATGCCACAGCATCTCAATCGGTTTGAGGTCAGGACTCTGACTGCGCCACTTCAGAAGGCTTATTTTATTCTGTTTAAGCCATTCTGTTGTTGATTTACTTCTATGCTTTGGGTCATTGTCCTGTTGCAACACCCATCTTCTGTTGAGCTTCAGATGGTAGACAGATGGCCTTAAGTTCTCCTGCAAAATGTCTTGATAAACTTGGGAATTCATTTTTCCTTCGATGATAGCAATCCGTCCAGGCCCTGATGCAACAAAGCAGCCCCAAACCATGATGCCCCCACCACCATACTTTACAGTTGGGATGAGGTTTTTGATGTTGGTGTGCTGTGCCTCTTTTTCGCAACACATAGTGTTGTGTGTTTCTTCCAAACAACTCAACTTTGGTTTCATCTGTCCACAGAATATTTTGCCAGTACTGCTGTGGAACATCCAGGTGCTCTTGTGCAAACTGTAAACGTGCAGCAATGTTTTGTTTGGACAGCAGTGGCTTCCTCTGTGGTATCCTCCCATGAAATCCATTCTTGTTTAGTGTTTTACGTATTGTAGATTCGGTAACAGGGATGTTAGCATTTGCCAGTAACTTTTGTAAGTCTTTAGCTGACACTCTAGGATTCTTCTTCACCTCATTGAGCAGTCTGCACTGTGCTCTTGCAGTCATCTTTACAGGACAGCCACTCCTAGGGAGAGTAGCAGCAGTGCTGAACTTTCTCCATTTATAGACAATTTGTCTTACCGTGGACTGATGAACAGCAAGGCTTTTGGAGATACTTTTATAACCCTTTCCAGCTTTATGCAAGTCAACAATTCCTAATCATAGCTCTTCTGAGAGCTCTTTAGTATGAGGCATCATTCACATCAAGCAATGCTTCTTGTGAAAAGCAAACCCAGAACTGGTGTGTGTTTTTTATAGGGCAGGGCAGCTGTAACCAACACCTCCAATCTCATCTCATTGATTAGACTCCAGTTGGCTGACATCTCACTCCAATTAGCTCTTGGAGAGGTCATTAGTCTAGGGGTTCACATACTTTTTCCACCTGCACTGTGAATGTTTATATGTTGTGTTCAATACAAACATGGCAACATTTCATTCTTTGTCTGTTATTAGTTTAAGCAGACTGTGATTGTCTATTGTTGTGACTTAGATGATGATCAGATCACATTTTATGACCAATTTGTGCATAAATCCATATCATTCCAAAGGGTTCACATACTTTTTCTTGCAACTGTACATATATATATATATATATATATATATATATATATATATATATATATATATATATATATGATCTAAGTACTTTAATTCACTTTATTAAACTTTTTTTGACTTTTAAAACTTTTTTTACAGGCATCAGGGGGACAGCCTGAGAGCTAAGGCAGTCCCCCTGCTGGCACTGCATGAGCTGGCTATTCCGGTCATGTGTTTACAAGGACAACGCTATCACATGGCCCTGGAGGGCCGGATTGTTCAGAAGGGGGCGTTCTGTGCTGCACTCCGGTGTTTAGAACCACCCAAAAAACAACGGCATTGAACGCCCGCTGTCCTTAAGGGCTTAATCTTCATTTCTAATAAATGATTAAACACATTGATATTGTTCATAGTTGAACAGCACTGATAGGGCGACATGGTCAACTGATGCTCAGTCTATCACTGCCATCCAAAAATGGATGAAATTGATACTGCTAATGCAAGTGAGGGCCCAGGCCACTGGTGCATGGGAAACCATTAGTTTTTATAAGGCAGCTTCAATGGTTTAACATAAGTGAAGGATTCTTCTTGTAACACCATAACTATTACAGTGGCTTTTTTGCCCAGTGTAGATACCAGTTTGCAAATTATGAAAGAAACTTTAGTGTGGTGCAATATTTTGAAAATAAATGTTGACCTAAGCAATTGTGCCCAGAAAGACAAGGGTAGGGGTGCTCCTTGCATAACCAATGCAAGAAGCATGGGTTGTTATGGTTACTAGCATTCCTGTAACATCCCATTAACAGAGAAATAAAATACCAAAACTCTCTGTAGGTTTTAAATCAATGAATAGATTTATTTAGCAATTCTATATTTGCTACATAATATTTTATACAGAAAACACAGAAGTCCACATATTCTGTTTTAATATCTCCAGTCACCCTCATCTTTTAATTCCAAGGCAGCATATTTTAAATGTAGATCCCATCATCATTAACAAGGCATGTTTCACAGTGCCCTTGGAGAAGACAACAGCTGCAGGACATCCTCCTTAAAAAAGATCATGTCTGCAATATGGCGTTCAGCACATCTCCAGTCATAGAAATGGAAGAGATTGTAATAATCTTCGTCACACGGAACGGTGGGTGGACCCTCTGGACAGTCCTCATCACTAGATTCATCGTGATCACCACGATCCCAGGCATGGCAATAAGCCAGCTCCCGAGCAGCAGAGTAAAAGCTGGACTGGGTGTCTGACAAATATCTATCCTCCAGGCCATTTTCTCTATCTTCCAACTTTTCTTCATTGGCTGCATAGGCTTGTGAACCACCCATTGCTGAAACGGATCCCTCTGAAATAAGAATAAAGAAATTTAAGTTTATAATTTATTCTTTAAACTAGATGTGCAACAAATCAGTTGAACTTTTTTTGTTCTTATGTTTTAGGTTATTTTTTTCTTACACTGCATGATCAAATAGATCACATATTACTAAATATTTTTTTTTCAAACTTAGACCAATAACTGGTATAGATGCAAAGGAATTATCTCATGAGATTTCTGAAGTATGCTCATCCTCTAAGGTACACCACTATAGTATTATATTGAGAATACTTAGTAATTGTTTAAATGTTCTGCACTTATACTGCATCAGTTACTAGTATCTTTATACTCAGTATGTTTTATATATATATAATAATCATCTTAGTATTTCCACTTTTTTTACATGCATCATAACAGAAGTTCCTATTGGTGAATTACTGATTAATGTATAATACCTCTGAAGGATTCTTCATCCAGTTGTGTTGTATTTTCCTCTTTGACAAAATTAGTATCATGTAAATCCTCAAGCTCAGAGTGAGAACAGTAACTATCACATCCTCTGTATTCCTCACTGATGTTGGCTTTCTCCATTGTATCCTTACAAACAGAGTAAAGATGATCTATAGCTTGTTCAGGTTGCTCTCAGTTATGAGTCTCCTTTCACAGGGTCTGCTCCTTTTATTAGAACAAAGTGGGAGGAGCCACTGGATGCCTGAGGTGGTTGACCAATAAGAAAATGGCTTTTCTGACCCAGGCTGTTTATGTTAATAGATCATTGTTTCTGAACAATAGGTTGAGATAAGCATTCCTGAAAGTTGTATGTTTTAAGTTTTCTATCTTTTAATATTCCAAAACAATTTCTTGTAGAACCAAGGATTATCATACTAATATTTGATTATTTACACCATAACAAAAAATACGCTTATTTTTACATATAATAACGTTGTGCAAGATATTTCTGCCCAGCCCTTTTTACCTGGGCTATAATATAAAAAACCTAGAATTTTAATCTAATTATGTTTAATAAATTATAAAAAGGATCAGACAAAATCTATGGCAGTTTACCCCTTACAAGGAAATTGGTAAACATATAACAAGCCTGACTACATATCCTTAAATGCAAAGGGACTTGTGGTTTAACTTATTGTACAAGATGACTTGAGAAAAAAAACCTTACACTGATATTAGAAACAAAAATATTTAGCATCTGAAAAGTTGCACAATTGCAAATATCATTCAGGTTTAGCTTGTGTACAATTAATACAGCAAATGTAATGCCTAAAAGTATGTGCAGCAAAGCATGTGTTAAAAATTGGCATTCTGTTATGGTATTATATATAGCGATAAAGTAAATGGATAATTTAGTCAATAGTTTCAGAATAGTTATTCTCAATAAAGTAGCTTTGTCACAACCCTTTAAACCTGGTCTATGGAAGATACTGCACTATAGTGGGATTCAACATAGACCTCTGTGTTATACTCTTGCACATACAAGAGAGTGTGACATTGATTCAAAATGGTGACTTCTGTGTGTGTATGTGTTATAAATGTGTGCATTTATAGCCAATGAATCACTTATACTTGTTGGTTCCAACCGCTAGAAACAGCCATAAAATATATGCAGCTCAGCATACTGCTTACAGAAATGAATACCCAGTACTATATAACTGAACCCACAGCAATCATTCAGAATAACATACGTTATTTAAAAACTCTGTATAAAACGGGTCTCTCATCAGCATGAAAAAATATACTACAACTAGTAGTTTAATTTAGATGTACAGATATGTATTCCAAACCCTACAGTGTTCATTTAAACATTTTAAACAAACGCACAACTAAATGTCTGAAATCATGCTAACAAAAAAGTTTCAGGAAAATGCAAAATTAGGATACAAAGTAATTTGATCCATTGTTGGCAATTTACCATACGTTAATAGATATTTGCATATAATGTGATTCTAACATGTAATGTACTTATTGTCCCTCTAGTTTAACTGCATTTAAAAAGTTGCAGTATTAAATTCTTCCCTTGTGTCAAGGTTATTCCATGTGTACACAATACACTTTAAGATGCATCTGCAAGATCTCGTTTGCATGAAATAATCTTTTTAATTAGGTCTACTTTGAATTATCTGCTTAGGCAAAACACTTTATCTTAAACATTTACATGGTTTCTATATGCCAAAGGGTGTGAATCTGGAGACCTAAATGTAGATCTGAATGCAAACCTCCTGTATGTTCAGATCTGACCAAAACTGGGGTCCTCATCTTGAATAGATTTGTAAAATAAAGGGAAACTGTCATGCACCTTTCAGTTTTCAACTGCTCATTAATTTTTATCTATAACAAACCACGTTTTTACTTTAGAAGCCATTACAGAGCTAGCCAGCCACACATTGTCCCTGTTCATTTGGTACAGTAACCTAAACTTTGTAACCATACATACATTTGCATTTTATAATTAATCATTTTCATTGATGTGTCATCATGTTCTCAAGTATTGTGTACCCTTTTTATTCCTAATTTTTTATAGGTGCATATTTTGAAATTCCTGTATATGTCTTGTTTAACCCATTAACGCCTTAATGACCGAGGATGGTTCAGGACCGTCATCGGCATTTTAGCGTTGCCGACCTGAACTGTCACAATGGTCTTATGTACTTACCCAATTGCCGTTGTTCCCCCGGCGGCGATCGGCAGTGCTCCCGGTGTGGGGAGACTGCCTGCAGCCCAGGCAGTCTCCCCATGGTGGATTAGGACCCCTGGGGCAATGTGATCGCTTAACAGAGCGATGTGTCTGCCTGCAGGGGGACTGCCTGTGCTGACAGGCAGTCTCCCTGCTAGTGTAAAATAAATGTACATTTATAATTATTATTTTTTTATTAAAATGTGACTAAGTGGCTACTAAAAATACTGGGCATACCCCATTGCAAATGGTATGCCATCGTGGGGGTAATTCTCATTCCTAGGCTACCATACGGTCTCAAAGGCAACATAACCAATCTGGCGAATTTTATTGTGAAAAATGCAAATGCAAGTATTATATTACACTCTGTAACTTTTGAAAACCATAAAACCTGTATGTGGTGGGTACTGCTCTACTGTTAAACTCAAAAAACTTCGCTGAACACAAATGTTAGTGTTTCCAAACATTTCAACGTATTACAGTAATTATATCGTCAGTGAAAGTGCCGATTGTGTGTGACAATATCATTGTTGTGATATGGTTTACGGTTTTGAAACACTAATATTTCTGTTCAGAAAAGTCTATTGAGTAAAACAGTACCCCCGATGTAGAGGTTTTATAATGTTTTGGAAAGTTACACAGTAAAATGTAGGGCTTGCGAACCATATTTTCTGGACTTTCTGCCTGGGTTTTCAGGCATATCCCTCAAATTGTAATTAATAAAATTAATTAATCATGTAAAAATATTATATAAATATATATGTAGAATTTATATTTATATATATTTATATATAAATATGTATATATATATATTTTTTTTAATATTATTTTTATTTAAATATATATCTATTTACATATATATATATATATATATATATATAGAGAGAGAGAGAGAGAGAGAGAGAGAGAGAGAGAGATACATATATCTATGTATAATGTCATTCTAAATGCATTTTGATTTAAATATATATGTATATTAATATTAAAATACAGTTAGAGTGAAAGTATACAGGTATATCATTTTAAAAAAATTAATATGATTTTTTATTTTTTTAAATTATTTTCAATTTTCTTTTTGATTATTTTTGTATACAGTTGCAAGAAAAAGTATGTGAACCCTTTGGAATGATATGGATTTCTGCACAAATTGGTCATAAAATGTGATCTGATCATCATCTAAGTCACAACAATAGACAATCACAGTCTGCTTAAACTAATAACACACAAGAAATGAAATGTTGCCATGTTTTTATTGAACACACCATTCACAGTGCAGGTGGAAAAAGTATGTGAACCCTTGGATTTAATAATTGGTTGAACCTCCTTTGGCAGCAATAACTTCAACCAAACGTTTCCTGTAGTTGCAGATCAGACATGCACAACTGTCAGGAGTAATTCTTGACCATTCCTCTTTACAGAATTGTTTCAGTTCAGCAATATTCTTGGGATGTCTGGTGTGAATCGCTTTCTCGAGGTCATGCCACAGCATCTCAATCGGTTTGAGGTCAGGACTCTGACTGCGCCACTTCAGAAGGCTTATTTTATTCTGTTTAAGCCATTCTGTTGTTGATTTACTTCTATGCTTTGGGTCATTGTCCTGTTGCAACACCCATCTTCTGTTGAGCTTCAGATGGTAGACAGATGGCCTTAAGTTCTCCTGCAAAATGTCTTGATAAACTTGGGAATTCATTTTTCCTTCGATGATAGCAATCCGTCCAGGCCCTGATGCAACAAAGCAGCCCCAAACCATGATGCCCCCACCACCATACTTTACAGTTGGGATGAGGTTTTTGATGTTGGTGTGCTGTGCCTCTTTTTCGCAACACATAGTGTTGTGTGTTTCTTCCAAACAACTCAACTTTGGTTTCATCTGTCCACAGAATATTTTGCCAATACTGCTGTGGAACATCCAGGTGCTCTTGTGCAAACTGTAAACGTGCAGCAATGTTTTGTTTGGATAGCAGTGGCTTCCTCTGGGGTATCCTCCCATGAAATCCATTCTTGTTTAGTGTTTTACGTATTGTAGATTCGGTAACAGGGATGTTAGCATTTGCCAGTAACTTTTGTAAGTCTTTAGCTGACACTCTAGGATTCTTCTTCACCTCATTGAGCAGTCTGCACTGTGCTCTTGCAGTCATCTTTACAGGACAGCCACTCCTAGGGAGAGTAGCAGCAGTGCTGAACTTTCTCCATTTATAGACAATTTGTCTTACCGTGGACTGATGAACAGCAAGGCTTTTGGAGATACTTTTATAACCCTTTCCAGCTTTATGCAAGTCAACAATTCCTAATCATAGCTCTTCTGAGAGCTCTTTAGTATGAGGCATCATTCACATCAAGCAATGCTTCTTGTGAAAACCAAACCCAGAACTGGTGTGTGTTTTTTATAGGGCAGGGCAGCTGTAACCAACACCTCCAATCTCATCTCATTGATTAGACTCCAGTTGGCTGACATCTCACTCCAATTAGCTCTTGGAGAGGTCATTAGTCTAGGGGTTCACATACTTTTTCCACCTGCACTGTGAATGTTTATATGTTGTGTTCAATACAAACATGGCAACATTTCATTCTTTGTCTGTTATTAGTTTAAGCAGACTGCTATTGTCTATTGTTGTGACTTAGATGATGATCAGATCACATTTTATGACCAATTTGTGCATAAATCCATATCATTCCAAAGGGTTCACATACTTTTTCTTGCAACTGTACATATATATATATATATATATATATATATATATATAGATCATACATATATATATATATATATATATATATATGTATGATCTAAGTACTTTAATTCACTTTATTAAACTTTTTTTGACTTTTACTTACTTTTAAAACTTTTTTTACAGGCATCAGGGGGACAGCCTGAGAGCTAAGGCAGTCCCCCTGCTGGCACTGCATGAGCTGGCTATTCCGGTCATGTGTTTACAAGGACAACGCTATCACATGGCCCTGGAGGGCCGGATTGTTCAGAAGGGGGCGTTCTGTGCTGCACTCCGGCGTTTAGAACCACCCAAAAAACAACGGCATTGAACGCCCGCTGTCCTTAAGGGCTTAATCTTCATTTCTAATAAATGATTAAACACGTTGATATTGTTCATAGTTGAACAGCACTGATAGGGCGACATGGTCAACTGATGCTCAGTCTATCACTGCCATCCAAAAATGGATGAAATTGATACTGCTAATGCAAGTGAGGGCCCAGGCCACTGGTGCATGGGAAACCATTAGTTTTTATAAGGCAGCTTCAATGGTTTAACATAAGGGAAGGATTCTTCTTGTAACACCATAACTATTACAGTGGCTTTTTTGCCCAGTGTAGATACCAGTTTGCAAATTATGAAAGAAACTTTAGTGTGGTGCAATATTTTGAAAATAAATGTTGACCTAAGCAATTGTGCCCAGAAAGACAAGGGTAGGGGTGCTCCTTGCATAACCAATGCAAGAAGCATGGGTTGTTATGGTTACTAGCATTCCTGTAACATCCCATTAACAGAGAAATAAAATACCAAAACTCTCTGTAGGTTTTAAATCAATGAATAGATTTATTTAGCAATTCTATATTTGCTACATAATATTTTATACAGAAAACACAGAAGTCCACATATGCTGTTTTAATATCTCCAGTCACCCTCATCTTTTAATTCCAAGGCAGCATATTTTAAATGTAGATCCCATCATCATTAACAAGGCATGTTTCACAGTGCCCTTGGAGAAGACAACAGCTGCAGGACATCCTCCTTAAAAAAGATCATGTCTGCAATATGGCGTTCAGCACATCTCCAGTCATAGAAATGGAAGAGATTGTAATAATCTTCGTCACACGGAACGGTGGGTGGACCCTCTGGACAGTCCTCATCACTAGATTCATCGTGATCACCACGATCCCAGGCATGGCAATAAGCCAGCTCCCGAGCAGCAGAGTAAAAGCTGGACTGGGTGTCTGACAAATATCTATCCTCCAGGCCATTTTCTCTATCTTCCAACTTTTCTTCATTGGCTGCATAGGCTTGTGAACCACCCATTGCTGAAACGGATCCCTCTGAAATAAGAATAAAGAAAGTTAAGTTTATAATTTATTCTTTAAACTAGATGTGCAACAAATCAGTTGAACTTTTTTTGTTCTTATGTTTTAGGTTATTTTTTTCTTACACTGCATGATCAAATAGATCACATATTACTAAATAAAAAAAATTTCAAACTTAGACTAATAACTGGTATAGATGCAAAGGAATTATCTCATGAGATTTCTGAAGTATGCTCATCCTCTAAGGTACACCACTATAGTATTATATTGAGAATACTTAGTAATTGTTTAAATGTTCTGCACTTATACTGCATCAGTTACTAGTATCTTTTGTCATGCCTTAACTATGGTATCCTCTTACTTCCTGGTTCCACGGAGCCTAGCCACACCCCTGTATGACACGGTCTGCCTATTTAATCTGACTGCACCAGCTGATCAAGGCTGGATTATTGAACTACGTTCCTTACTAACAACCCGGCTACAACTTCGTTGTGAAAGCCTCTGCTACCAGACCGGACTGAAAGACTCTGCAAAGTTCCCTTCACCTCTCCTCATCCACGACTAAAGATTAAACACTCTTCATACGCCTCTGAGGAGATCTCGGGAACCAGTGTTCTATGTGCCGGAAGCTAAGTAAAACCAATGTGATAAGAGTTGCATCTAAAAGCTGTTATTACCTGTCTCCAAAAGTCCTTCGGTAAAAACAATCCCGTTACAGCTAACTTCAACTCATACTTCATATCAGTTATCTGCATCTGTCTTGCTTCAGTTAAAGTATGGAACAGCTATTGTAATTACTTATCACCTAAACCGTTGATTCTACTAAGAGACTCTTTATTGATTCAGTGTCTGCAATTTACTATCGTTTACTCCTTAAAGCTACAGTGCCTGTAATTGTGGACTTCAGTTATCTTTTACTACTTAAAGCTACAGTGCCTGTAACTGTGGACTTCAGTTATCATTTACTACTTAAGCTACAGTGCCTGTAATTGTGGACTTCAGTTATCGTTTACTACTTAAAGCTACAGTACCTGTAAATTGGAATTAAAGTCTTTACCTTTTACTTTCTTTAATACATTTTCAAACTATACGAAATCTGCAGTTGTGTTCCTTCATAACAAATGTTTAGACGTGACAGAATAATCCAGCCATTGTAATGGATCCAGCAGATTTCGATTCTACTATAACTACGCTGAATCAAAGAGTTAATGCACTAGCCCAAAGTGTGCAAGACCTGCAAGTTACTAACGAAAGACTTCTCACTTATATCAGAGATTTACAAACTCATACTCCTCATACTACTCTGCACTCGGCTAGTGATCCTGCTGTGTGTAACCCTGAAAAGTTCTATGGAGATCGTTCCAGATACAGGGAGTTCCTCAACTCTTGCAAACTTTTAATTGCTTTGAAACCTAGATCCTATCCTACAGAAAGAACTAAAGTTTGTTCGGTTATTTCCTTTCTAAGAGGTGAACCTATGTCATGGGCTCATTCCTTTCTGGAAAACGATGACCCCATTTTAGATTCACTAGATGAATTTTTAGAAGCCATGTCTCTTCTCTATGAAGATCCTAACAAACAAGCTACAGCTGATTTAACAATCAGAACACTACAGCAAAGAAATAGACCCGTTGAAGATTACATTGCTGAATTCAAAAGATGGGCTATAGAAACACAATGGAATGACATCACATTGCGCAACCAGTTTCGAATTGGTTTATCGGAAGCTGTAAAAGATGAATTATCTAGAACAGTACTCCCTACTAATTTGAACGCTCTAATTCGCCTATCAATCAGCATTGACAGAAGATTAAGAGAAAGAAAGGCCGAAAAAGCCCTTTCACATTCAAAAGACCGCAAACCTTTTACTCCCTCAAAAGCTCCAGAAAAAACTTCTTTACCAAGTGAACCTATGGAAATAGGGATAATAAGAAGTCCCCTCACTCCTGAAGAGAAAAATCGAAGACGTATGTTAAACCTCTGCATGTATTGTGCCTCTCAAGTTCATTTAGTCTCTGATTGTCCTTCATTAAAACGGATAAAAGGCAGAAGGCAGTCTCATGCCTCTTCCATCCTAAGTGTACTTCCCTCTACAGCAAATACTCAAATGTCCCCTATCGTTCTTGTATTACAGTGGGACAATAAAAGAATCATAACCAAGGCTGTTATCGATTCCGGTGCAAATGGAGTATTCATTGACTCAGCCTTTGTAACAAAGAATAAAATTCCTTGTGTTCGTAAAAGAACTTCTGTACCTGTTAAAGTGATTGACGGGTCCCTCATCTCATCGGGACCAATACTTCATGAATCCGTCCCTCTAAAAGTAACCATCAATCATACTCATACGGAAAGTCTTATATTTGATGTTATCTCATCACCATTTTTTCCTATTATATTAGGGATCAACTGGTTAAGGAACCACAACCCTCAAATCTCATGGTTTCCTTTCTCTCTCACCTTTAACTCACATTATTGTAAAGAAACATGTTTACAGCAAATTCCAATTCTTCAGTCTACGAAAGAACCAGCTAAAACCTCATGTTGTTCTGACACCGAACTGGAGTCTCCTCCTCCTACAGTCATTGGTGAATTAAAGAGAAAGTTTACAACAGCTCCTATCCTTCAACTTCCAAATCCTTCATATCCTTATGTCCTTGAAACGGATGCTTCGGAATTTGCAATTGGAGCTGTCCTTTCTCAACACAAAACTCCTCAAGAACCTCCTTCGCCTAAAGTCATTGGAATCTTATCTTCTCTTATTGACGACATTAAAGGTCTCAGTGAAGATGCTCTTGAACTTCCTAAATCAATGAAATTATCCAAGAAAAACTGTCTCTACTATTTTAAAGACCGGATTTATGTACCTCCCTCTTTCAGAATTAAAGTACTTGAATTTATTCATGATTCTCCTCTGGCAGGTCATCCAGGTATGAAAAGGACCCTTGAATTGTCTAAAAGATACTGTTGGTGGCCTCGTCAAGACCAAACTATCGAATCTTATGTCAAATCTTGTTCTGTATGCCAACGATCCAATCAATTGTCCTTGTTGAAGCCTCATCATCCTGACCCTTTCCAAAGAAATGTCACTACTTCTCCTGATCCCATATTGGTCCAGGGTGAAGAAGAATACGAAATTCAAAGTATACTGGATTCAAGGATCCATCGTGGCTCCTTACAATACCTCATCAGATGGAAAGGATATGGAATTGATGAAGATACATGGGAAAACTCCTCTGTCGTTCATGCTGATAAATTGATTTCCAAATTTCACAAGCGTTACCCTTCTAAACCAAGTCAATAGCACCCAGAGGTTGCTCATTAAAGAGGGGGTACTGTCATGCCTTAACTATGGTATCCTCTTACTTCCTGGTTCCACGGAGCCTAGCCACACCCCTGTATGACACGGTCTGCCTATTTAATCTGACTGCACCAGCTGATCAAGGCTGGATTATTGAACTACGTTCCTTACTAACAACCCGGCTACAACTTCGTTGTGAAAGCCTCTGCTACCAGACCGGACTGAAAGACTCTGCAAAGTTCCCTTCACCTCTCCTCATCCACGACTAAAGATTAAACACTCTTCATACGCCTCTGAGGAGATCTCGGGAACCAGTGTTCTATGTGCCGGAAGCTAAGTAAAACCAATGTGATAAGAGTTGCATCTAAAAGCTGTTATTACCTGTCTCCAAAAGTCCTTCGGTAAAAACAATCCCGTTACAGCTAACTTCAACTCATACTTCATATCAGTTATCTGCATCTGTCTTGCTTCAGTTAAAGTATGGAACAGCTATTGTAATTACTTATCACCTAAACCGTTGATTCTACTAAGAGACTCTTTATTGATTCAGTGTCTGCAATTTACTATCGTTTACTCCTTAAAGCTACAGTGCCTGTAATTGTGGACTTCAGTTATCTTTTACTACTTAAAGCTACAGTGCCTGTAACTGTGGACTTCAGTTATCATTTACTACTTAAGCTACAGTGCCTGTAATTGTGGACTTCAGTTATCGTTTACTACTTAAAGCTACAGTACCTGTAAATTGGAATTAAAGTCTTTACCTTTTACTTTCTTTAATACATTTTCAAACTATACGAAATCTGCAGTTGTGTTCCTTCATAACAAATGTTTAGACGTGACATCTTTATACTCAGTATGTTTTATATATATATAATAATCATCTTAGTATTTCCACTTTTTTTACATGCATCATAACAGAAGTTCCTATTGGTGAATTACTGATTAATGTATAATACCTCTGATGGATTCTTCATCCAGTTGTGTTGTATTTCCCTCTTTGACAAAATTAGTATCATGTAAATCCTCAAGCTCAGAGTGAGAACAGTAACTATCACATCCTCTGTATTCCTCACTGATGTTGGCTTTCTCCATTGTATCCTTACAAACAGAGTAAAGATGATCTATAGCTTGTTCAGGTTGCTCTCAGTTATGAGTCTCCTTTCACAGGGTCTGCTCCTTTTATTAGAACAAAGTGGGAGGAGCCACTGGATGCCTGAGGTGGTTGACCAATAAGAAAATGGCTTTTGTGACCCAGGCTGTTTATGTTAATAGATCATTGTTTCTGAACAATAGGTTGAGATAAGCATTCCTGAAAGTTGTATGTTTTAAGTTTTCTATCTTTTAATATTCCAAAACAATTTCTTGTAGAACCAAGGATTATCATACTAATATTTGATTATTTACACCATAACAAAAAATACGCTTATTTTTACATATAATAACGTTGTGCAAGATATTTCTGCCCAGCCCTTTTTACCTGGGCTATAATATAAAAAACCTAGAATTTTAATCTAATGATGTTTAATAAATTATAAAAAGGATCAGACAAAATCTATGGCAGTTTACCCCTTACAAGGAAATTGGTAAACATATAACAAGCCTGACTACATATCCTTAAATGCAAAGGGACTTGTGGTTTAACTTATTGTACAAGATGACTTGAGAAAAAAAACCTTCCACTGATATTAGAAACAAAAATATTTAGCATCTGAAAAGTTGCACAATTGCAAATATCATTCAGGTTTAGCTTGTGTACAATTAATACAGAAAATGTAATGCCTAAAAGTATGTGCAGCAAAGCATGTGTTAAAAATTGGCATTCTGTTATGGTATTATATATAGCGATAAAGTAAATGGATAATTTAGTCAATAGTTTCAGAATAGTTATTCTCAATAAAGTAGCTTTGTCACAACCCTTTAAACCTGGTCTATGGAAGATACTGCACTATAGTGGGATTCAACATAGACCTCTGTGTTATACTCTTGCACATACAAGAGAGTGTGACATTGATTCAAAATGGTGACTTCTGTGTGTGTATGTGTTATAAATGTGTGCATTTATAGCCAATGAATCACTTATACTTGTTGGTTCCAACCACTAGAAACAGCCATAAAATATATGCAGCTCAGCATACTGCTTACAGAAATGAATACCCAGTACTATATAACTGAACCCACAGCAATCATTCAGAATAACATACGTTATTTAAAAACTCTGTATAAAACGGGTCTCTCATCAGCATGAAAAAATATACTACAACTAGTAGTTTAATTTAGATGTACAGATATGTATTCCAAACCCTACAGTGTTCATTTAAACATTTTAAACAAACGCACAACTAAATGTCTGAAATCATGCTAACAAAAAAGTTTCAGGAAAATGCAAAATTAGGATACAAAGTAATTTGATCCATTGTTGGCAATTTACCATACGTTAATAGATATTTGCATATAATGTGATTCTAACATGTAATGTACTTATTGTCCCTCTAGTTTAACTGCATTTAAAAAGTTGCAGTATTAAATTCTTCCCTTGTGTCAAGGTTATTCCATGTGTACACAATACACTTTAAGATGCATCTGCAAGATCTCGTTTGCATGAAATAATCTTTTTAATTAGGTCTACTTTGAATTATCTGCTTAGGCAAAACACTTTATCTTAAACATTTACATGGTTTCTATATGCCAAAGGGTGTGAATCTGGAGACCTAAATGTAGATCTGAATGCAAACCTCCTGTATGTTCAGATCTGACCAAAACTGGGGTCCTCATCTTGAATAGATTTGTAAAATAAAGGGAAACTGTCATGCACCTTTCAGTTTTCAACTGCTCATTAATTTTTATCTATAACAAACCACGTTTTTACTTTAGAAGCCATTACAGAGCTAGCCAGCCACACATTGTCCCTGTTCATTTGGTACAGTAACCTAAACTTTGTAACCATACATACATTTGCATTTTATAATTAATAATTTTCATTGATGTGTCATCATGTTCTCAAGTATTGTGTACCCTTTTTATTCCTAATTTTTTATAGGTGCATATTTTGAAATTCCTGTATATGTCTTGTTTAACCCATTAACGCCTTAATGACCGAGGATGGTTCAGGACCGTCATCGGCATTTTAGCGTTGCCGACCTGAACTGTCACAACGGTCTTATGTACTTACCCAATTGCCGTTGTTCCCCCGGCGGCGATCGGCAGTGCTCCCGGTGTGGGGAGACTGCCTTCAGCCCAGGCAGTCTCCCCATGGCGGATTAGGACCCCTGGGGCAATGTGATCGCTTAACAGAGCGATGTGTATGCCTGCAGGGAGACTGCCTGTGCTGACAGGCAGTCTCCCTGCTAGTGTAAAATAAATGTACATTTATAATTATAATTTTTTTATTAAAATGTGACTAAGTGGCTACTAAAAATACTGGGCATACCCCATTGCAAATGGTATGCCATCGTGGGGGTAATCCTCATTCCTAGGCTACCATACGGTCTCAAAGGCAACATAACCAATCTGGCGAATTTTATTGTGAAAAATGCAAATGCAAGTATTATATTACACTCTGTAACTTTTGAAAACCATAAAACCTGTATGTGGTGGGTACTGCTCTACTGTTAAACTCAAAAAACTTCGCTGAACACAAATGTTAGTGTTTCCAAACATTTCAACTTATTACAGTAATTATATCGTCAGTGAAAGTGCCGATTGTGTGTGACAATATCATTGTTGTGATATGGTTTATGGTTTTGAAACACTAATATTTCTGTTCAGAAAAGTCTATTGAATAAAACAGTACCCCCGATGTAGAGGTTTTATAATGTTTTGGAAAGTTACACAGTAAAATATAGGGCTTGCGAACCATATTTTCTGGACTTTCTGCCTGGGTTTTCAGGCATATCCCTCAAATTGTAATTAAAATTAATTAATCATGTAAAAATATTATATAAATATATATGTAGAATTTATATTTATTTATATTTATATATAAATATGTATATATATATATTTTTTTTAATATTATTTCTATTTAAATATATATCTATTTACATATATATATATATATATATAGAGAGAGAGAGAGAGAGAGAGAGAGAGATACATATATCTATGTATAATGTCATTCTAAATGGATTTTGATTTAAATATATATGTATATTAATATTAAAATACAGTTAGAGTGAAAGTATACAGGTATATCATTTAAAAAAAAATTAATATGATTTTTTATTTTTTTAAAATTATTTTCAATTTTCTTTTTGATTATTTTTATATACAGTTGCAAGAAAAAGTATGTGAACCCTTTGGAGTGATATGGATTTCTGCACAAATTGGTCATAAAATGTGATCTGATCATCATCTAAGTCACAACAATAGACAATCACAGTCTGCTTAAACTAATAACATACAAGAAATGAAATGTTGCCATGTTTTTATTGAACACACCATTCACAGTGCAGGTGGAAAACGTATGTGAACCCTTGGATTTAATAACTGGTTAAACCTCCTTTGGCAGCAATAACTTCAACCAAACGTTTCCTGTAGTTGCAGATCAGACATGCACAACTGTCAGGAGTAATTCTTGACCATTCCTCTTTACAGAATTGTTTCAGTTCAGCAATATTCTTGGGATGTCTGGTGTGAATCGCTTTCTCGAGGTCATGCCACAGCATCTCAATCGGTTTGAGGTCAGGACTCTGACTGCGCCACTTCAGAAGGCTTGGGAATTCATTTTTCCTTCGATGATAGCAATCCGTCAAGGCCCTGATGCAACAAAGCAGCCCCAAACCATGATGCCCCCACCACCATACTTTACAGTTGGGATGAGGTTTTTGATGTTGGTGTGCTGTGCCTCTTTTTCGCAACACATAGTGTTGTGTGTTTCTTCCAAACAACTCAACTTTGGTTTCATCTGTCCACAGAATATTTTGCCAATACTGCTGTGGAACATCCAGGTGCTCTTGTGCAAACTGTAAACGTGCAGCAATGTTTTGTTTGGATAGCAGTGGCTTCCTCTGTGGTATCCTCCCATGAAATCCATTCTTGTTTAGTGTTTTACGTATTGTAGATTCGGTAACAGGGATGTTAGCATTTGCCAGTAACTTTTGTAAGTCTTTAGCTGACACTCTAGGATTCTTCTTCACCTCATTGAGCAGTCTGCACTGTGCTCTTGCAGTCATCTTTACAGGACAGCCACTCCTAGGGAGAGTAGCAGCAGTGCTGAACTTTCTCCATTTATAGACAATTTGTCTTACCGTGGACTGATGAACAGCAAGGCTTTTGGAGATACGTTTATAACCCTTTCCAGCTTTATGCAAGTCAACAATTCCTAATCATAGCTCTTCTGAGAGCTCTTTAGTATGAGGCATCATTCACATCAAGCAATGCTTCTTGTGAAAAGCAAACCCAGAACTGGTGTGTGTTTTTTATAGGGCAGGGCAGCTGTAACCAACACCTCCAATCTCATCTCATTGATTAGACTCCAGTTGGCTGACATCTCACTCCAATTAGCTCTTGGAGAGGTCATTAGTCTAGGGGTTCACATACTTTTTCCACCTGCACTGTGAATGTTTACATGTTGTGTTCAATACAAACATGGCAACATTTCATTCTTTGTCTGTTATTAGTTTAAGCAGACTGTGATTGTCTATTGTTGTGACTTAGATGATGATCAGATCACATTTTATGACCAATTTGTGCATAAATCCATATCATTCCAAAGGGTTCACATACTTTTTCTTGCAACTGTACATATATATATATATATATATATATATATATATATGATCTAAGTACTTTAATTCACTTTATTAAACTTTTTTTGACTTTTACTTACTTTTAAAACTTTTTTTACAGGCATCAGGGGGACAGCCTGAGAGCTAAGGCAGTCCCCCTGCTGGCACTGCATGAGCTGGCTATTCCGGTCATGTGTTTACAAGGACAACGCTATCACATGGCCCTGGAGGGCCGGATTGTTCAGAAGGGGGCGTTCTGTGCTGCACTCCGGCGTTTAGAACCACCCAAAAAACAACGGCATTGAACGCCCGCTGTCCTTAAGGGCTTAATCTTCATTTCTAATAAATGATTAAACACATTGATATTGTTCATAGTTGAACAGCACTGATAGGGCGACATGGTCAACTGATGCTCAGTCTATCACTGCCATCCAAAAATGGATGAAATTGATACTGCTAATGCAAGTGAGGGCCCAGGCCACTGGTGCATGGGAAACCATTAGTTTTTATAAGGCAGCTTCAATGGTTTAACATAAGTGAAGGATTCTTCTTGTAACACCATAACTATTACAGTGGCTTTTTTGCCCAGTGTAGATACCAGTTTGCAAATTATGAAAGAAACTTTAGTGTGGTGCAATATTTTGAAAATAAATGTTGACCTAAGCAATTGTGCCCAGAAAGACAAGGGGTTGTTATGGTTACTAGCATTCCTGTAACATCCCATTAACAGAGAAATAAAATACCAAAACTCTCTGTAGGTTTTAAATCAATGAATAGATTTATTTAGCAATTCTATATTTGCTACATAATATTTTATACAGAAAACACAGAAGTCCACATATGCTGTTTTAATATCTCCAGTCACCCTCATCTTTTAATTCCAAGGCAGCATATTTTAAATGTAGATCCCATCATCATTAACAAGGCATGTTTCACAGTGCCCTTGGAGAAGACAACAGCTGCAGGACATCCTCCTTAAAAAAGATCATGTCTGCAATATGGCGTTCAGCACATCTCCAGTCATAGAAATGGAAGAGATTGTAATAATCTTCGTCACACGGAACGGTGGGTGGACCCTCTGGACAGTCCTCATCACTAGATTCATCGTGATCACCACGATCCCAGGCATGGCAATAAGCCAGCTCCCGAGCAGCAGAGTAAAAGCTGGACTGGGTGTCTGACAAATATCTATCCTCCAGGCCATTTTCTCTATCTTCCAACTTTTCTTCATTGGCTGCATAGGCTTGTGAACCACCCATTGCTGAAACGGATCCCTCTGAAATAAGAATAAAGAAAGTTAAGTTTATAATTTATTCTTTAAACTAGATGTGCAACAAATCAGTTGAACTTTTTTTGTTCTTATGTTTTAGGTTATTTTTTTCTTACACTGCATGATCAAATAGATCACATATTACTAAATAAAAAATGTTCAAACTTAGACCAATAACTGGTATAGATGCAAAGGAATTATCTAATGAGATTTCTGAAGTATGCTCATCCTCTAAGGTACACCACTATAGTATTATATTGAGAATACTTAGTAATTGTTTAAATGTTCTGCACTTATACTGCATCAGTTACTAGTATCTTTATACTCAGTATGTTTTATATATATATATATAATAATCATCTTAGTATTTCCACTTTTTTTACATGCATCATAACAGAAGTTTCTATTGGTGAATTACTGATTAATGTATAATACCTCTGAAGGATTCTTCATCCAGTTGTGTTGTATTTCCCTCTTTGACAAAATTAGTATCATGTAAATCCTCAAGCTCAGAGTGAGAACAGTAACTATCACATCCTCTGTATTCCTCACTGATGTTGGCTTTCTCCATTGTATCCTTACAAACAGAGTAAAGATGATCTATAGCTTGTTCAGGTTGCTCTAAGTTATGAGTCTCCTTTCACAGGGTCTGCTCCTTTTATTAGAACAAAGTGGGAGGAGCCACTGGATGCCTGAGGTGGTTGACCAATAAGAAAATGGCTTTTCTGACCCAGGCTGTTTATGTTAATAGATCATTGTTTCTGAACAATAGGTTGAGATAAGCATTCCTGAAAGTTGTATGTTTTAAGTTTTCTATCTTTTAATATTCCAAAACAATTTCTTGTAGAACCAAGGATTATCATACTAATATTTGATTATTTACACCATAACAAAAAATAAGCTTATTTTTACATATAATAACGTTGTGCAAGATATTTCTGCCCAGCCCTTTTTACCTGGGCTATAATATAAAAAACCTAGAATTTTAATCTAATGATGTTTAATAAATTATAAAAAGGATCAGACAAAATCTATGGCAGTTTACCCCTTACAAGGAAATTGGTAAACATATAACAAGCCTGACTACATATCCTTAAATGCAAAGGGACTTGTGGTTTAACTTATTGTACAAGATGACTTGAGAAAAAAAAACCTTACACTGATATTAGAAACAAAAATATTTAGCATCTGAAAAGTTGCACAATAGCAAATATCATTCAGGTTTAGCTTGTGTACAATTAATACAGAAAATGTAATGCCTAAAAGTATGTGCAGCAAAGCATGTGTTAAAAATTGGCATTCTGTTATGGTATTATATATAGCGATAAATTAAATGGATAATTTAGTCAATAGTTTCAGAATAGTTATTCTCAATAAAGTAGCTTTGTCACAACCCTTTAAACCTGGTCTATGGAAGATACTGCACTATAGTGGGATTCAACATAGACCTCTGTGTTATACTCTTGCACATACAAGAGAGTGTGACATTGATTCAAAATGGTGACTTCTGTGTGTGTATGTGTTATAAATGTGTGCATTTATAGCCAATGAATCACTTATACTTGTTGGTTCCAACCGCTAGAAACAGCCATAAAATATATGCAGCTCAGCATACTGCTTACAGAAATGAATACCCAGTACTATATAACTGAACCCACAGCAATCATTCAGAATAACATACGTTATTTAAAAACTCTGTATAAAACGGGTCTCTCATCAGCATGAAAAAATATACTACAACTAGTAGTTTAATTTAGATGTACAGATATGTATTCCAAACCCTACAGTGTTCATTTAAACATTTTAAACAAACGCACAACTAAATGTCTGAAATCATGCTAACAAAAAAGTTTCAGGAAAATGCAAAATTAGGATACAAAGTAATTTGATCCATTGTTGGCAATTTACCATACGTTAATAGATATTTGCATATAATGTGATTCTAACATGTAATGTACTTATTGTCCCTCTAGTTTAACTGCATTTAAAAAGTTGCAGTATTAAATTCTTCCCTTGTGTCAAGGTTATTCCATGTGTACACAATACACTTTAAGATGCATCTGCAAGATCTCGTTTGCATGAAATAATCTTTTTAATTAGGTCTACTTTGAATTATCTGCTTAGGCAAAACACTTTATCTTAAACATTTACATGGTTTCTATATGCCAAAGGGTGTGAATCTGGAGACCTAAATGTAGATCTGAATGCAAACCTCCTGTATGTTCAGATCTGACCAAAACTGGGGTCCTCATCTTGAATAGATTTGTAAAATAAAGGGAAACTGTCATGCACCTTTCAGTTTTCAACTGCTCATTAATTTTTATCTATAACAAACCACGTTTTTACTTTAGAAGCCATTACAGAGCTAGCCAGCCACACATTGTCCCTGTTCATTTGGTACAGTAACCTAAACTTTGTAACCATACATACATTTGCATTTTATAATTAATAATTTTCATTGATGTGTCATCATGTTCTCAAGTATTGTGTACCCTTTTTATTCCTAATTTTTTATAGGTGCATATTTTGAAATTCCTGTATATGTCTTGTTTAACCCATTAACGCCTTAATGACCGAGGATGGTTCAGGACCGTCATCGGCATTTTAGCGTTGCCGACCTGAACTGTCACAACGGTCTTATGTACTTACCCAATTGCCGTTGTTCCCCCGGCGGCGATCGGCAGTGCTCCCGGTGTGGGGAGACTGCCTTCAGCCCAGGCAGTCTCCCCATGGCGGATTAGGACCCCTGGGGCAATGTGATCGCTTAACAGAGCGATGTGTATGCCTGCAGGGAGACTGCCTGTGCTGACAGGCAGTCTCCCTGCTAGTGTAAAATAAATGTACATTTATAATTATAATTTTTTTATTAAAATGTGACTAAGTGGCTACTAAAAATACTGGGCATACCCCATTGCAAATGGTATGCCATCGTGGGGGTAATCCTCATTCCTAGGCTACCATACGGTCTCAAAGGCAACATAACCAATCTGGCGAATTTTATTGTGAAAAATGCAAATGCAAGTATTATATTACACTCTGTAACTTTTGAAAACCATAAAACCTGTATGTGGTGGGTACTGCTCTACTGTTAAACTCAAAAAACTTCGCTGAACACAAATGTTAGTGTTTCCAAACATTTCAACTTATTACAGTAATTATATCGTCAGTGAAAGTGCCGATTGTGTGTGACAATATCATTGTTGTGATATGGTTTATGGTTTTGAAACACTAATATTTCTGTTCAGAAAAGTCTATTGAATAAAACAGTACCCCCGATGTAGAGGTTTTATAATGTTTTGGAAAGTTACACAGTAAAATATAGGGCTTGCGAACCATATTTTCTGGACTTTCTGCCTGGGTTTTCAGGCATATCCCTCAAATTGTAATTAAAATTAATTAATCATGTAAAAATATTATATAAATATATATGTAGAATTTATATTTATTTATATTTATATATAAATATGTATATATATATATTTTTTTTAATATTATTTCTATTTAAATATATATCTATTTACATATATATATATATATATAGAGAGAGAGAGAGAGAGAGAGATACATATATCTATGTATAATGTCATTCTAAATGGATTTTGATTTAAATATATATGTATATTAATATTAAAATACAGTTAGAGTGAAAGTATACAGGTATATCATTTAAAAAAAAATTAATATGATTTTTTATTTTTTTTAAATTATTTTCAATTTTCTTTTTGATTATTTTTATATACAGTTGCAAGAAAAAGTATGTGAACCCTTTGGAGTGATATGGATTTCTGCACAAATTGGTCATAAAATGTGATCTGATCATCATCTAAGTCACAACAATAGACAATCACAGTCTGCTTAAACTAATAACATACAAGAAATGAAATGTTGCCATGTTTTTATTGAACACACCATTCACAGTGCAGGTGGAAAACGTATGTGAACCCTTGGATTTAATAACTGGTTAAACCTCCTTTGGCAGCAATAACTTCAACCAAACGTTTCCTGTAGTTGCAGATCAGACATGCACAACTGTCAGGAGTAATTCTTGACCATTCCTCTTTACAGAATTGTTTCAGTTCAGCAATATTCTTGGGATGTCTGGTGTGAATCGCTTTCTCGAGGTCATGCCACAGCATCTCAATCGGTTTTACGGTCAGGACTCTGACTGCGCCACTTCAGAAGGCTTGGGAATTCATTTTTCCTTCGATGATAGCAATCCGTCAAGGCCCTGATGCAACAAAGCAGCCCCAAACCATGATGCCCCCACCACCATACTTTACAGTTGGGATGAGGTTTTTGATGTTGGTGTGCTGTGCCTCTTTTTCGCAACACATAGTGTTGTGTGTTTCTTCCAAACAACTCAACTTTGGTTTCATCTGTCCACAGAATATTTTGCCAATACTGCTGTGGAACATCCAGGTGCTCTTGTGCAAACTGTAAACGTGCAGCAATGTTTTGTTTGGATAGCAGTGGCTTCCTCTGTGGTATCCTCCCATGAAATCCATTCTTGTTTAGTGTTTTACGTATTGTAGATTCGGTAACAGGGATGTTAGCATTTGCCAGTAACTTTTGTAAGTCTTTAGCTGACACTCTAGGATTCTTCTTCACCTCATTGAGCAGTCTGCACTGTGCTCTTGCAGTCATCTTTACAGGACAGCCACTCCTAGGGAGAGTAGCAGCAGTGCTGAACTTTCTCCATTTATAGACAATTTGTCTTACCGTGGACTGATGAACAGCAAGGCTTTTGGAGATACGTTTATAACCCTTTCCAGCTTTATGCAAGTCAACAATTCCTAATCATAGCTCTTCTGAGAGCTCTTTAGTATGAGGCATCATTCACATCAAGCAATGCTTCTTGTGAAAAGCAAACCCAGAACTGGTGTGTGTTTTTTATAGGGCAGGGCAGCTGTAACCAACACCTCCAATCTCATCTCATTGATTAGACTCCAGTTGGCTGACATCTCACTCCAATTAGCTCTTGGAGAGGTCATTAGTCTAGGGGTTCACATACTTTTTCCACCTGCACTGTGAATGTTTACATGTTGTGTTCAATACAAACATGGCAACATTTCATTCTTTGTCTGTTATTAGTTTAAGCAGACTGTGATTGTCTATTGTTGTGACTTAGATGATGATCAGATCACATTTTATGACCAATTTGTGCATAAATCCATATCATTCCAAAGGGTTCACATACTTTTTCTTGCAACTGTACATATATATATATATATATATATATATATATATATATATGATCTAAGTACTTTAATTCACTTTATTAAACTTTTTTTGACTTTTACTTACTTTTAAAACTTTTTTTACAGGCATCAGGGGGACAGCCTGAGAGCTAAGGCAGTCCCCCTGCTGGCACTGCATGAGCTGGCTATTCCGGTCATGTGTTTACAAGGACAACGCTATCACATGGCCCTGGAGGGCCGGATTGTTCAGAAGGGGGCGTTCTGTGCTGCACTCCGGCGTTTAGAACCACCCAAAAAACAACGGCATTGAACGCCCGCTGTCCTTAAGGGCTTAATCTTCATTTCTAATAAATGATTAAACACATTGATATTGTTCATAGTTGAACAGCACTGATAGGGCGACATGGTCAACTGATGCTCAGTCTATCACTGCCATCCAAAAATGGATGAAATTGATACTGCTAATGCAAGTGAGGGCCCAGGCCACTGGTGCATGGGAAACCATTAGTTTTTATAAGGCAGCTTCAATGGTTTAACATAAGTGAAGGATTCTTCTTGTAACACCATAACTATTACAGTGGCTTTTTTGCCCAGTGTAGATACCAGTTTGCAAATTATGAAAGAAACTTTAGTGTGGTGCAATATTTTGAAAATAAATGTTGACCTAAGCAATTGTGCCCAGAAAGACAAGGGTAGGGGTGCTCCTTGCATAACCAATGCAAGAAGCATGGGTTGTTATGGTTACTAGCATTCCTGTAACATCCCATTAACAGAGAAATAAAATACCAAAACTCTCTGTAGGTTTTAAATCAATGAATAGATTTATTTAGCAATTCTATATTTGCTACATAATATTTTATACAGAAAACACAGAAGTCCACATATGCTGTTTTAATATCTCCAGTCACCCTCATCTTTTAATTCCAAGGCAGCATATTTTAAATGTAGATCCCATCATCATTAACAAGGCATGTTTCACAGTGCCCTTGGAGAAGACAACAGCTGCAGGACATCCTCCTTAAAAAAGATCATGTCTGCAATATGGCGTTCAGCACATCTCCAGTCATAGAAATGGAAGAGATTGTAATAATCTTCGTCACACGGAACGGTGGGTGGACCCTCTGGACAGTCCTCATCACTAGATTCATCGTGATCACCACGATCCCAGGCATGGCAATAAGCCAGCTCCCGAGCAGCAGAGTAAAAGCTGGACTGGGTGTCTGACAAATATCTATCCTCCAGGCCATTTTCTCTATCTTCCAACTTTTCTTCATTGGCTGCATAGGCTTGTGAACCACCCATTGCTGAAACGGATCCCTCTGAAATAAGAATAAAGAAAGTTAAGTTTATAATTTATAATTTAAACTAGATGTGCAACAAATCAGTTGAACTTTTTTTGTTCTTATGTTTTAGGTTATTTTTTTCTTACACTGCATGATCAAATAGATCACATATTACTAAATAAAAAATGTTCAAACTTAGACCAATAACTGGTATAGATGCAAAGGAATTATCTCATGAGATTTCTGAAGTATGCTCATCCTCTAAGGTACACCACTATAGTATTATATTGAGAATACTTAGTAATTGTTTAAATGTTCTGCACTTATACTGCATCAGTTACTAGTATCTTTATACTCAGTATGTTTTATATATATATATATAATAATCATCTTAGTATTTCCACTTTTTTTACATGCATCATAACAGAAGTTCCTATTGGTGAATTACTGATTAATGTATAATACCTCTGAAGGATTCTTCATCCAGTTGTGTTGTATTTCCCTCTTTGACAAAATTAGTATCATGTAAATCCTCAAGCTCAGAGTGAGAACAGTAACTATCACATCCTCTGTATTCCTCACTGATGTTGGCTTTCTCCATTGTATCCTTACAAACAGAGTAAAGATGATCTATAGCTTGTTCAGGTTGCTCTAAGTTATGAGTCTCCTTTCACAGGGTCTGCTCCTTTTATTAGAACAAAGTGGGAGGAGCCACTGGATGCCTGAGGTGGTTGACCAATAAGAAAATGGCTTTTCTGACCCAGGCTGTTTATGTTAATAGATCATTGTTTCTGAACAATAGGTTGAGATAAGCATTCCTGAAAGTTGTATGTTTTAAGTTTTCTATCTTTTAATATTCCAAAACAATTTCTTGTAGAACCAAGGATTATCATACTAATATTTGATTATTTACACCATAACAAAAAATAAGCTTATTTTTACATATAATAACGTTGTGCAAGATATTTCTGCCCAGCCCTTTTTACCTGGGCTATAATATAAAAAACCTAGAATTTTAATCTAATGATGTTTAATAAATTATAAAAAGGATCAGACAAAATCTATGGCAGTTTACCCCTTACAAGGAAATTGGTAAACATATAACAAGCCTGACTACATATCCTTAAATGCAAAGGGACTTGTGGTTTAACTTATTGTACAAGATGACTTGAGAAAAAAAAACCTTACACTGATATTAGAAACAAAAATATTTAGCATCTGAAAAGTTGCACAATAGCAAATATCATTCAGGTTTAGCTTGTGTACAATTAATACAGAAAATGTAATGCCTAAAAGTATGTGCAGCAAAGCATGTGTTAAAAATTGGCATTCTGTTATGGTATTATATATAGCGATAAATTAAATGGATAATTTAGTCAATAGTTTCAGAATAGTTATTCTCAATAAAGTAGCTTTGTCACAACCCTTTAAACCTGGTCTATGGAAGATACTGCACTATAGTGGGATTCAACATAGACCTCTGTGTTATACTCTTGCACATACAAGAGAGTGTGACATTGATTCAAAATGGTGACTTCTGTGTGTGTATGTGTTATAAATGTGTGCATTTATAGCCAATGAATCACTTATACTTGTTGGTTCCAACCGCTAGAAACAGCCATAAAATATATGCAGCTCAGCATACTGCTTACAGAAATGAATACCCAGTACTATATAACTGAACCCACAGCAATCATTCAGAATAACATACGTTATTTAAAAACTCTGTATAAAACGGGTCTCTCATCAGCATGAAAAAATATACTACAACTAGTAGTTTAATTTAGATGTACAGATATGTATTCCAAACCCTACAGTGTTCATTTAAACATTTTAAACAAACGCACAACTAAATGTCTGAAATCATGCTAACAAAAAAGTTTCAGGAAAATGCAAAATTAGGATACAAAGTAATTTGATCCATTGTTGGCAATTTACCATACGTTAATAGATATTTGCATATAATGTGATTCTAACATGTAATGTACTTATTGTCCCTCTAGTTTAACTGCATTTAAAAAGTTGCAGTATTAAATTCTTCCCTTGTGTCAAGGTTATTCCATGTGTACACAATACACTTTAAGATGCATCTGCAAGATCTCGTTTGCATGAAATAATCTTTTTAATTAGGTCTACTTTGAATTATCTGCTTAGGCAAAACACTTTATCTTAAACATTTACATGGTTTCTATATGCCAAAGGGTGTGAATCTGGAGACCTAAATGTAGATCTGAATGCAAACCTCCTGTATGTTCAGATCTGACCAAAACTGGGGTCCTCATCTTGAATAGATTTGTAAAATAAAGGGAAACTGTCATGCACCTTTCAGTTTTCAACTGCTCATTAATTTTTATCTATAACAAACCACGTTTTTACTTTAGAAGCCATTACAGAGCTAGCCAGCCACACATTGTCCCTGTTCATTTGGTACAGTAACCTAAACTTTGTAACCATACATACATTTGCATTTTATAATTAATAATTTTCATTGATGTGTCATCATGTTCTCAAGTATTGTGTACCCTTTTTATTCCTAATTTTTTATAGGTGCATATTTTGAAATTCCTGTATATGTCTTGTTTAACCCATTAACGCCTTAATGACCGAGGATGGTTCAGGACCGTCATCGGCATTTTAGCGTTGCCGACCTGAACTGTCACAACGGTCTTATGTACTTACCCAATTGCCGTTGTTCCCCCGGCGGCGATCGGCAGTGCTCCCGGAGTGGGGAGACTGCCTTCAGCCCAGGCAGTCTCCCCATGGCGGATTAGGACCCCTGGGGCAATGTGATCGCTTAACAGAGCGATGTGTATGCCTGCAGGGGGACTGCCTGTGCTGACAGGCAGTCTCCCTGCTAGTGTAAAATAAATGTACATTTATAATTATAATTTTTTTATTAAAATGTGACTAAGTGGCTACTAAAAATACTGGGCATACCCCATTGCAAATGGTATGCCATCGTGGGGGTAATCCTCATTCCTAGGCTACCATACGGTCTCAAAGGCAACATAACCAATCTGGCGAATTTTATTGTGAAAAATGCAAATGCAAGTATTATATTACACTCTGTAACTTTTGAAAACCATAAAACCTGTATGTGGTGGGTACTGCTCTACTGTTAAACTCAAAAAACTTCGCTGAACACAAATGTTAGTGTTTCCAAACATTTCAACTTATTACAGTAATTATATCGTCAGTGAAAGTGCCGATTGTGTGTGACAATATCATTGTTGTGATATGGTTTATGGTTTTGAAACACTAATATTTCTGTTCAGAAAAGTCTATTGAATAAAACAGTACCCCCGATGTAGAGGTTTTATAATGTTTTGGAAAGTTACACAGTAAAATATAGGGCTTGCGAACCATATTTTCTGGACTTTCTGCCTGGGTTTTCAGGCATATCCCTCAAATTGTAATTAAAATTAATTAATCATGTAAAAATATTATATAAATATATATGTAGAATTTATATTTATTTATATTTATATATAAATATGTATATATATATATATTTTAATATTATTTTTATTTACATATATATCTATTTACATATATATATATATATATATATATATATAGAGAGAGAGAGACATATATCTATGTATAATGTCATTCTAAATGGATTTTGATTTAAATATATATGTATATTAATATTAAAATACAGTTAGAGTGAAAGTATACAGGTATATCATTTTTAAAAAAATTTATATGATTTTTTATTGTTTTAAATTATTTTCAATTTTCTTTTTGATTATTTTTATATACAGTTGCAAGAAAAAGTATGTGAACCCTTTGGAATGATATGGATTTCTGCACAAATTGGTCATAAAATGTGATCTGATCATCATCTAAGTCACAACAATAGACAATCACAGTCTGCTTAAACTAATAACACACAAGAAATGAAATGTTGCCATGTTTTTATTGAACACACCATTCACAGTGCAGGTGGAAAAAGTATGTGAACCCTTGGATTTAATAACTGGTTGAACCTCCTTTGGCAGCAATAACTTCAACCAAACGTTTCCTGTAGTTGCAGATCAGACATGCACAACTGTCAGGAGTAATTCTTGACCATTCCTCTTTACAGAATTGTTTCAGTTCAGCAATATTCTTGGGATGTCTGGTGTGAATCGCTTTCTCGAGGTCATGCCACAGCATCTCAATCGGTTTGAGGTCAGGACTCTGACTGCGCCACTTCAGAAGGCTTATTTTATTCTGTTTAAGCCATTCTGTTGTTGATTTACTTCTATGCTTTGGGTCATTGTCCTGTTGCAACACCCATCTTCTGTTGAGCTTCAGATGGTAGACAGATGGCCTTAAGTTCTCCTGCAAAATGTCTTGATAAACTTGGGAATTCATTTTTCCTTCGATGATAGCAATCCGTCCAGGCCCTGATTCAACAAAGCAGCCCCAAACCATGATGCCCCCACCACCATACTTTACAGTTGGGATGAGGTTTTTGATGTTGGTGTGCTGTGCCTCTTTTTCGCAACACATAGTGTTGTGTGTTTCTTCCAAACAACTCAACTTTGGTTTCATCTGTCCACAGAATATTTTGCCAGTACTGCTGTGGAACATCCAGGTGCTCTTGTGCAAACTGTAAACGTGCAGCAATATTTTGTTTGGACAGCAGTGGCTTCCTCTGTGGTATCCTCTCATGAAATCCATTCTTGTTTAGTGTTTTACGTATTGTAGATTCGGTAACAGGGATGTTAGCATTTGCCAGTAACTTTTGTAAGTCTTTAGCTGACACTCTAGGATTCTTCTTCACCTCATTGAGCAGTCTGCACTGTGCTCTTGCAGTCATCTTTACAGGACAGCCACTCCTAGGGAGAGTAGCAGCAGTGCTGAACTTTCTCCATTTATAGACAATTTGTCTTACCGTGGACTGATGAACAGCAAGGCTTTTGGAGATACTTTTATAACCCTTTCCAGCTTTATGCAAGTCAACAATTCCTAATCATAGCTCTTCTGAGAGCTCTTTAGTATGAGGCATCATTCACATCAAGCAATGCTTCTTGTGAAAAGCAAACCCAGAACTGGTGTGTGTTTTTTATAGGGCAGGGCAGCTGTAACCAACACCTCCAATCTCATCTCATTGATTAGACTCCAGTTGGCTGACATCTCACTCCAATTAGCTCTTGGAGAGGTCATTAGTCTAGGGGTTCACATACTTTTTCCACCTGCACTGTGAATGTTTATATGTTGTGTTCAATACAAACATGGCAACATTTCATTCTTTGTCTGTTATTAGTTTAAGCAGACTGTGATTGTCTATTGTTGTGACTTAGATGATGATCAGATCACATTTTATGACCAATTTGTGCAGAAATCCACATTCCAAAGGGTTCACATACTTTTTCTTGCAACTGTACATATATATATATATATATATATATATATATGATCTAAGTACTTTAATTCACTTTATTAAACTTTTTTTGACTTTTACTTACTTTTAAAACTTTTTTTACAGGCATCAGGGGGACAGCCTGAGAGCTAAGGCAGTCCCCCTGCTGGCACTGCATGAGCTGGCTATTCCGGTCATGTGTTTACAAGGACAACGCTATCACATGGCCCTGGAGGGCCGGATTGTTCAGAAGGGGGCGTTCTGTGCTGCACTCCGGCGTTTAGAACCACCCAAAAAACAACGGCATTGAACGCCCGCTGTCCTTAAGGGCTTAATCTTCATTTCTAATAAATGATTAAACACATTGATATTGTTCATAGTTGAACAGCACTGATAGGGCGACATGGTCAACTGATGCTCAGTCTATCACTGCCATCCAAAAATGGATGAAATTGATACTGCTAATGCAAGTGAGGGCCCAGGCCACTGGTGCATGGGAAACCATTAGTTTTTATAAAGCAGCTTCAATGGTTTAACATAAGTGAAGGATTCTTCTTGTAACACCATAACTATTACAGTGGCTTTTTTGCTCAGTGTAGATACCAGTTTGCAAATTCTGAAAGAAACTTTAGTGTGGTGCAATATTTTGAAAATAAATGTTGACCTAAGCAATTGTGCCCAGAAAGACAAGGGTAGGGGTGCTCCTTGCATAACCAATGCAAGAAGCATGGGTTGTTATGGTTACTAGCATTCCTGTAACATCCCATTAACAGAGAAATAAAATACCAAAACTCTCTGTAGGTTTTAAATCAATGAATAGATTTATTTAGCAATTCTATATTTGCTACATAATATTTTATACACAAAACACAGAAGTCCACATATGCTGTTTTAATATCTCCAGTCACCCTCATCTTTTAATTCCAAGGCAGCATATTTTAAATGTAGATCCCATCATCATTAACAAGGCATGTTTCACAGTGCCCTTGGAGAAGACAACAGCTGCAGGACATCCTCCTTAAAAAAGATCATGTCTGCAATATGGCGTTCAGCACATCTCCAGTCATAGAAATGGAAGAGATTGTAATAATCTTCGTCAAACGGAATGGTGGGTGGACCCTCTGGACAGTCCTCATCACTAGATTCATCGTGATCACCACGATCCCAGGCATGGCAATAAGCCAGCTCCCGAGCAGCAGAGTAAAAGCTGGACTGGGTGTCTGACAAATATCTATCCTCCAGGCCATTTTCTCTATCTTCCAACTTTTCTTCATTGGCTGCATAGGCTTGTGAACCACCCATTGCTGAAACGGATCCCTCTGAAATAAGAATAAAGAAAGTTAAGTTTATAATTTATTCTTTAAACTAGATGTGCAACAAATCAGTTGAACTTTTTTTGTTCTTATGTTTTAGGTTATTTTTTTCTTACACTGCATGATCAAATAGATCACATATTACTAAATAAAATGTTTTCAAACTTAGACCAATAACTGGTATAGATGCAAAGGAATTATCTCATGAGATTTCTGAAGTATGCTCATCCTCTAAGGTACACCACTATAGTATTATATTGAGAATACTTAGTAATTGTTTAAATGTTCTGCACTTATACTGCATCAGTTACTAGTATCTTTATACTCAGTATCTTTTATATATATATAATAATCATCTTAGTATTTCCACTTTTTTTACATGCATCATAACAGAAGTTCCTATTGGTGAATTACTGATTAATGTATAATACCTCTGAAGGATTCTTCATCCAGTTGTGTTGTATTTCCCTCTTTGACAAAATTAGTATCATGTGAATCCTCAAGCTCAGAGTGAGAACAGTAACTATCACATCCTCTGTATTCCTCACTGATGTTGGCTTTCTCCATTGTATCCTTACAAACAGAGTAAAGATGATCTATAGCTTGTTCAGGTTGCTCTCAGTTATGAGTCTCCTTTCACAGGGTCTGCTCCTTTTATTAGAACAAAGTGGGAGGAGCCACTGGATGCCTGAGGTGGTTGACCAATAAGAAAATGGCTTTTCTGACCCAGGCTGTTTATGTTAATAGATCATTGTTTCTGAACAATAGGTTGAGATAAGCATTCCTGAAAGTTGTATGTTTTAAGTTTTCTATCTTTTAATATTCCAAAACAATTTCTTGTAGAACCAAGGATTATCATACTAATATTTGATTATTTACACCATAACAAAAAATAAGCTTATTTTTACATATAATAACGTTGTGCAAGATATTTCTGCCCAGCCCTTTTTACCTGGGCTATAATATAAAAAACCTAGAATTTTAATCTAATGATGTTTAATAAATTATAAAAAGGATCAGACAAAATCTATGGCAGTTTACCCCTTACAAGGAAATTGGTAAACATATAACAAGCCTGACTACATATCCTTAAATGCAAAGGGACTTGTGGTTTAACTTATTGTACAAGATGACTTGAGAAAAAAAACCTTACACTGATATTAGAAACAAAAATATTTAGCATCTGAAAAGTTGCACAATTGCAAATATCATTCAGGTTTAGCTTGTGTACAATTAATACAGAAAATGTAATGCCTAAAAGTATGTGCAGCAAAGCATGTGTTAAAAATTGGCATTCTGTTATGGTATTATATATAGCGATAAAGTAAATGGATAATTTAGTCAATAGTTTCAGAATAGTTATTCTCAATAAAGTAGCTTTGTCACAACCCTTTAAACCTGGTCTATGGAAGATACTGCACTATAGTGGGATTCAACATAGACCTCTGTGTTATACTCTTGCACATACAAGAGAGTGTGACATTGATTCAAAATGGTGACTTCTGTGTGTGTATGTGTTATAAATGTGTGCATTTATAGCCAATGAATCACTTATACTTGTTGGTTCCAACCACTAGAAACAGCCATAAAATATATGCAGCTCAGCATACTGCTTACAGAAATGAATACCCAGTACTATATAACTGAACCCACAGCAATCATTCAGAATAACATACGTTATTTAAAAACTCTGTATAAAACGGGTCTCTCATCAGCATGAAAAAATATACTACAACTAGTAGTTTAATTTAGATGTACAGATATGTATTCCAAACCCTACAGTGTTCATTTAAACATTTTAAACAAACGCACAACTAAATGTCTGAAATCATGCTAACAAAAAAGTTTCAGGAAAATGCAAAATTAGGATACAAAGTAATTTGATCCATTGTTGGCAATTTACCATACGTTAATAGATATTTGCATATAATGTGATTCTAACATGTAATGTACTTATTGTCCCTCTAGTTTAACTGCATTTAAAAAGTTGCAGTATTAAATTCTTCCCTTGTGTCAAGGTTATTCCATGTGTACACAATACACTTTAAGATGCATCTGCAAGATCTCGTTTGCATGAAATAATCTTTTTAATTAGGTCTACTTTGAATTATCTGCTTAGGCAAAACACTTTATCTTAAACATTTACATGGTTTCTATATGCCAAAGGGTGTGAATCTGGAGACCTAAATGTAGATCTGAATGCAAACCTCCTGTATGTTCAGATCTGACCAAAACTGGGGTCCTCATCTTGAATAGATTTGTAAAATAAAGGGAAACTGTCATGCACCTTTCAGTTTTCAACTGCTCATTAATTTTTATCTATAACAAACCACGTTTTTACTTTAGAAGCCATTACAGAGCTAGCCAGCCACACATTGTCCCTGTTCATTTGGTACAGTAACCTAAACTTTGTAACCATACATACATTTGCATTTTATAATTAATCATTTTCATTGATGTGTCATCATGTTCTCAAGTATTGTGTACCCTTTTTATTCCTAATTTTTTATAGGTGCATATTTTGAAATTCCTGTATATGTCTTGTTTAACCCATTAACGCCTTAATGACCGAGGATGGTTCAGGACCGTCATCGGCATTTTAGCGTTGCCGACCTGAACTGTCACAATGGTCTTATGTACTTACCCAATTGCCGTTGTTCCCCCGGCGGCGATCGGCAGTGCTCCCGGTGTGGGGAGACTGCCTGCAGCCCAGGCAGTCTCCCCATGGCGGATTAGGACCCCTGGGGCAATGTGATCGCTTAACAGAGCGATGTGTCTGCCTGCAGGGGGACTGCCTGTGCTGACAGGCAGTCTCCCTGCTAGTGTAAAATAAATGTACATTTATAATTATTATTTTTTTATTAAAATGTGACTAAGTGGCTACTAAAAATACTGGGCATACCCCATTGCAAATGGTATGCCATCGTGGGGGTAATTCTCATTCCTAGGCTACCATACGGTCTCAAAGGCAACATAACCAATCTGGCGAATTTTATTGTGAAAAATGCAAATGCAAGTATTATATTACACTCTGTAACTTTTGAAAACCATAAAACCTGTATGTGGTGGGTACTGCTCTACTGTTAAACTCAAAAAACTTCGCTGAACACAAATGTTAGTGTTTCCAAACATTTCAACGTATTACAGTAATTATATCGTCAGTGAAAGTGCCGATTGTGTGTGACAATATCATTGTTGTGATATGGTTTACGGTTTTGAAACACTAATATTTCTGTTCAGAAAAGTCTATTGAGTAAAACAGTACCCCCGATGTAGAGGTTTTATAATGTTTTGGAAAGTTACACAGTAAAATGTAGGGCTTGCGAACCATATTTTCTGGACTTTCTGCCTGGGTTTTCAGGCATATCCCTCAAATTGTAATTAATAAAATTAATTAATCATGTAAAAATATTATATAAATATATATGTAGAATTTATATTTATTTATATTTATATATAAATATGTATATATATATATTTTTTTTTTTTAATATTATTTTTATTTAAATATATATCTATTTACATATATATATATATATATATATATATATAGAGAGAGAGAGAGAGAGAGAGAGAGAGATACATATATCTATGTATAATGTCATTCTAAATGCATTTTGATTTAAATATATATGTATATTAATATTAAAATACAGTTAGAGTGAAAGTATACAGGTATATCATTTTTAAAAAAATTAATATGATTTTTTATTTTTTTAAATTATTTTCAATTTTCTTTTTGATTATTTTTATATACAGTTGCAAGAAAAAGTATGTGAACCCTTTGGAATGATATGGATTTCTGCACAAATTGGTCATAAAATGTGATCTGATCATCATCTAAGTCACAACAATAGACAATCACAGTCTGCTTAAACTAATAACACACAAGAAATGAAATGTTGCCATGTTTTTATTGAACACACCATTCACAGTGCAGGTGGAAAAAGTATGTGAACCCTTGGATTTAATAACTGGTTGAACCTCCTTTGGCAGCAATAACTTCAACCAAACGTTTCCTGTAGTTGCAGATCAGACATGCACAACTGTCAGGAGTAATTCTTGACCATTCCTCTTTACAGAATTGTTTCAGTTCAGCAATATTCTTGGGATGTCTGGTGTGAATCGCTTTCTCGAGGTCATGCCACAGCATCTCAATCGGTTTGAGGTCAGGACTCTGACTGCGCCACTTCAGAAGGCTTATTTTATTCTGTTTAAGCCATTCTGTTGTTGATTTACTTCTATGCTTTGGGTCATTGTCCTGTTGCAACACCCATCTTCTGTTGAGCTTCAGATGGTAGACAGATGGCCTTAAGTTCTCCTGCAAAATGTCTTGATAAACTTGGGAATTCATTTTTCCTTCGATGATAGCAATCCGTCCAGGCCCTGATGCAACAAAGCAGAACCAAACCCTGATGCCCCCACCACCATACTTTACAGTTGGGATGAGGTTTTTGATGTTGGTGTGCTGTGCCTCTTTTTCGCAACACATAGTGTTGTGTGTTTCTTCCAAACAACTCAACTTTGGTTTCATCTGTCCACAGAATATTTTGCCAGTACTGCTGTGGAACATCCAGGTGCTCTTGTGCAAACTGTAAACGTGCAGCAATGTTTTGTTTGGACAGCAGTGGCTTCCTCTGTGGTATCCTCCCATGAAATCCATTCTTGTTTAGTGTTTTACGTATTGTAGATTCGGTAACAGGGATGTTAGCATTTGCCAGTAACTTTTGTAAGTCTTTAGCTGACACTGTAGGATTCTTCTTCACCTCATTGAGCAGTCTGCACTGTGCTCTTGCAGTCATCTTTACAGGACAGCCACTCCTAGGGAGAGTAGCAGCAGTGCTGAACTTTCTCCATTTATAGACAATTTGTCTTACCGTGGACTGATGAACAGCAAGGCTTTTGGAGATACTTTTATAACCCTTTCCAGCTTTATGCAAGTCAACAATTCCTAATCATAGCTCTTCTGAGAGCTCTTTAGTATGAGGCATCATTCACATCAAGCAATGCTTCTTGTGAAAAGCAAACCCAGAACTGGTGTGTGTTTTTTATAGGGCAGGGCAGCTGTAACCAACACCTCCAATCTCATCTCATTGATTAGACTCCAGTTGGCTGACATCTCACTCCAATTAGCTCTTGGAGAGGTCATTAGTCTAGGGGTTCACATACTTTTTCCACCTGCACTGTGAATGTTTATATGTTGTGTTCAATACAAACATGGCAACATTTCATTCTTTGTCTGTTATTAGTTTAAGCAGACTGTGATTGTCTATTGTTGTGACTTAGATGATGATCAGATCACATTTTATGACCAATTTGTGCATAAATCCATATCATTCCAAAGGGTTCACATACTTTTTCTTGCAACTGTACATATATATATATATATATATATATATATATATATATATATATATATATATATATATATATATATATATATATATATATATATATATATATATATATATGATCTAAGTACTTTAATTCACTTTATTAAACTTTTTTTGACTTTTACTTACTTTTAAAACTTTTTTTACAGGCATCAGGGGGACAGCCTGAGAGCTAAGGCAGTCCCCCTGCTGGCACTGCATGAGCTGGCTATTCCGGTCATGTGTTTACAAGGACAACGCTATCACATGGCCCTGGAGGGCCGGATTGTTCAGAAGGGGGCGTTCTGTGCTGCACTCCGGCGTTTAGAACCACCCAAAAAACAACGGCATTGAACGCCCGCTGTCCTTAAGGGCTTAATCTTCATTTCTAATAAATGATTAAACACATTGATATTGTTCATAGTTGAACAGCACTGATAGGGCGACATGGTCAACTGATGCTCAGTCTATCACTGCCATCCAAAAATGGATGAAATTGATACTGCTAATGCAAGTGAGGGCCCAGGCCACTGGTGCATGGGAAACCATTAGTTTTTATAAGGCAGCTTCAATGGTTTAACATAAGTGAAGGATTCTTCTTGTAACACCATAACTATTACAGTGGCTTTTTTGCCCAGTGTAGATACCAGTTTGCAAATTCTGAAAGAAACTTTAGTGTGGTGCAATATTTTGAAAATAAATGTTGACCTAAGCAATTGTGCCCAGAAAGACAAGGGTAGGGGTGCTCCTTGCATAACCAATGCAAGAAGCATGGGTTGTTATGGTTACTAGCATTCCTGTAACATCCCATTAACAGAGAAATAAAATACCAAAACTCTCTGTAGGTTTTAAATCAATTAATAGATTTATTTAGCAATTCTATATTTGCTACATAATATTTTATACAGAAAACACAGAAGTCCACATATTCTGTTTTAATATCTCCAGTCACCCTCATCTTTTAATTCCAAGGCAGCATATTTTAAATGTAGATCCCATCATCATTAACAAGGCATGTTTCACAGTGCCCTTGGAGAAGACAACAGCTGCAGGACATCCTCCTTAAAAAAGATCATGTCTGCAATATGGCGTTCAGCACATCTCCAGTCATAGAAATGGAAGAGATTGTAATAATCTTCGTCACACGGAACGGTGGGTGGACCCTCTGGACAGTCCTCATCACTAGATTCATCGTGATCACCACGATCCCAGGCATGGCAATAAGCCAGCTCCCGAGCAGCAGAGTAAAAGCTGGACTGGGTGTCTGACAAATATCTATCCTCCAGGCCATTTTCTCTATCTTCCAACTTTTCTTCATTGGCTGCATAGGCTTGTGAACCACCCATTGCTGAAACGGATCCCTCTGAAATAAGAATAAATAAATTTAAGTTTATAATTTATTCTTTAAACTAGATGTGCAACAAATCAGTTGAACTTTTTTTGTTCTTATGTTTTAGGTTATTTTTTTCTTACACTGCATGATCAAATAGATCACATATTACTAAATAATTTTTTTTCAAACTTAGACCAATAACTGGTATAGATGCAAAGGAATTATCTCATGAGATTTCTGAAGTATGCTCATCCTCTAAGGTACACCACTATAGTATTATATTGAGAATACTTAGTAATTGTTTAAATGGTCTGCACTTATACTGCATCAGTTACTAGTATCTTTATACTCAGTATGTTTTATATATATATAATAATCATCTTAGTATTTCCACTTTTTTTACATGCATCATAACAGAAGTTCCTATTGGTGAATTACTGATTAATGTATAATACCTCTGAAGGATTCTTCATCCAGTTGTGTTGTATTTTCCTCTTTGACAAAATTAGTATCATGTAAATCCTCAAGCTCAGAGTGAGAACAGTAACTATCACATCCTCTGTATTCCTCACTGATGTTGGCTTTCTCCATTGTATCCTTACAAACAGAGTAAAGATGATCTATAGCTTGTTCAGGTTGCTCTCAGTTATGAGTCTCCTTTCACAGGGTCTGCTCCTTTTATTAGAACAAAGTGGGAGGAGCCACTGGATGCCTGAGGTGGTTGACCAATAAGAAAATGGCTTTTCTGACCCAGGCTGTTTATGTTAATAGATCATTGTTTCTGAACAATAGGTTGAGATAAGCATTCCTGAAAGTTGTATGTTTTAAGTTTTCTATCTTTTAATATTCCAAAACAATTTCTTGTAGAACCAAGGATTATCATACTAATATTTGATTATTTACACCATAACAAAAAATAAGCTTATTTTTACATATAATAACGTTGTGCAAGATATTTCTGCCCAGCCCTTTTTACCTGGGCTATAATATAAAAAACCTAGAATTTTAATCTAATTATGTTTAATAAATTATAAAAAGGATCAGACAAAATCTATGGCAGTTTACCCCTTACAAGGAAATTGGTAAACATATAACAAGCCTGACTACATATCCTTAAATGCAAAGGGACTTGTGGTTTAACTTATTGTACAAGATGACTTGAGAAAAAAAACCTTACACTGATATTAGAAACAAAAATATTTAGCATCTGAAAAGTTGCACAATTGCAAATATCATTCAGGTTTAGCTTGTGTACAATTAATACAGCAAATGTAATGCCTAAAAGTATGTGCAGCAAAGCATGTGTTAAAAATTGGCATTCTGTTATGGTATTATATATAGCGATAAAGTAAATGGATAATTTAGTCAATAGTTTCAGAATAGTTATTCTCAATAAAGTAGCTTTGTCACAACCCTTTAAACCTGGTCTATGGAAGATACTGCACTATAGTGGGATTCAACATAGACCTCTGTGTTATACTCTTGCACATACAAGAGAGTGTGACATTGATTCAAAATGGTGACTTCTGTGTGTGTATGTGTTATAAATGTGTGCATTTATAGCCAATGAATCACTTATACTTGTTGGTTCCAACCGCTAGAAACAGCCATAAAATATATGCAGCTCAGCATACTGCTTACAGAAATGAATACCCAGTACTATATAACTGAACCCACAGCAATCATTCAGAATAACATACGTTATTTAAAAACTCTGTATAAAACGGGTCTCTCATCAGCATGAAAAAATATACTACAACTAGTAGTTTAATTTAGATGTACAGATATGTATTCCAAACCCTACAGTGTTCATTTAAACATTTTAAACAAACGCACAACTAAATGTCTGAAATCATGCTAACAAAAAAGTTTCAGGAAAATGCAAAATTAGGATACAAAGTAATTTGATCCATTGTTGGCAATTTACCATACGTTAATAGATATTTGCATATAATGTGATTCTAACATGTAATGTACTTATTGTCCCTCTAGTTTAACTGCATTTAAAAAGTTGCAGTATTAAATTCTTCCCTTGTGTCAAGGTTATTCCATGTGTACACAATACACTTTAAGATGCATCTGCAAGATCTCGTTTGCATGAAATAATCTTTTTAATTAGGTCTACTTTGAATTATCTGCTTAGGCAAAACACTTTATCTTAAACATTTACATGGTTTCTATATGCCAAAGGGTGTGAATCTGGAGACCTAAATGTAGATCTGAATGCAAACCTCCTGTATGTTCAGATCTGACCAAAACTGGGGTCCTCATCTTGAATAGATTTGTAAAATAAAGGGAAACTGTCATGCACCTTTCAGTTTTCAACTGCTCATTAATTTTTATCTATAACAAACCACGTTTTTACTTTAGAAGCCATTACAGAGCTAGCCAGCCACACATTGTCCCTGTTCATTTGGTACAGTAACCTAAACTTTGTAACCATACATACATTTGCATTTTATAATTAATCATTTTCATTGATGTGTCATCATGTTCTCAAGTATTGTGTACCCTTTTTATTCCTAATTTTTTATAGGTGCATATTTTGAAATTCCTGTATATGTCTTGTTTAACCCATTAACGCCTTAATGACCGAGGATGGTTCAGGACCGTCATCGGCATTTTAGCGTTGCCGACCTGAACTGTCACAATGGTCTTATGTACTTACCCAATTGCGGTTGTTCCCCTGGCGGCGATCGGCAGTGCTCCCGGTGTGGGGAGACTGCCTGCAGCCCAGGCAGTCTCCCCATGGCGGATTAGGACCCCTGGGGCAATGTGATCGCTTAACAGAGCGATGTGTCTGCCTGCAGGGGGACTGCCTGTGCTGACAGGCAGTCTCCCTGCTAGTGTAAAATAAATGTACATTTATAATTATTATTTTTTTATTAAAATGTGACTAAGTGGCTACTAAAAATACTGGGCATACCCCATTGCAAATGGTATGCCATCGTGGGGGTAATTCTCATTCCTAGGCTACCATACGGTCTCAAAGGCAACATAACCAATCTGGCGAATTTTATTGTGAAAAATGCAAATGCAAGTATTATATTACACTCTGTAACTTTTGAAAACCATAAAACCTGTATGTGGTGGGTACTGCTCTACTGTTAAACTCAAAAAACTTCGCTGAACACAAATGTTAGTGTTTCCAAACATTTCAACGTATTACAGTAATTATATCGTCAGTGAAAGTGCCGATTGTGTGTGACAATATCATTGTTGTGATATGGTTTACGGTTTTGAAACACTAATATTTCTGTTCAGAAAAGTCTATTGAGTAAAACAGTACCCCCGATGTAGAGGTTTTATAATGTTTTGGAAAGTTACACAGTAAAATGTAGGGCTTGCGAACCATATTTTCTGGACTTTCTGCCTGGGTTTTCAGGCATATCCCTCAAATTGTAATTAATAAAATTAATTAATCATGTAAAAATATTATATAAATATATATGTAGAATTTATATTTATTTATATTTATATATAAATATGTATATATATATATATTTTTTTTAAATATTATTTTTATTTAAATATATATCTATTTACATATATATATATATATATATATATATATATATAGAGAGAGAGAGAGAGAGAGAGAGAGAGAGAGAGAGAGAGAGAGAGAGAGAGATACATATATCTATGTATAATGTCATTCTAAATGCATTTTGATTTAAATATATATGTATATTAATATTAAAATACAGTTAGAGTGAAAGTATACAGGTATATCATTTTTAAAAAAATTAATATGATTTTTTATTTTTTTAAATTATTTTCAATTTTCTTTTTGATTATTTTTATATACAGTTGCAAGAAAAAGTATGTGAACCCTTTGGAATTATATGGATTTCTGCACAAATTGGTCATAAAATGTGATCTGATCATCATCTAAGTCACAACAATAGACAATCACAGTCTGCTTAAACTAATAACACACAAGAAATTAAATGTTGCCATGTTTTTATTGAACACACCATTCACAGTGCAGGTGGAAAAAGTATGTGAACCCTTGGATTTAATAACTGGTTGAACCTCCTTTGGCAGCAATAACTTCAACCAAACGTTTCCTGTAGTTGCAGATCAGACATGCACAACTGTCAGGAGTAATTCTTGACCATTCCTCTTTACAGAATTGTTTCAGTTCAGCAATATTCTTGGGATGTCTGGTGTGAATCGCTTTCTCGAGGTCATGCCACAGCATCTCAATCGGTTTGAGGTCAGGACTCTGACTGCGCCACTTCAGAAGGCTTATTTTATTCTGTTTAAGCCATTCTGTTGTTGATTTACTTCTATGCTTTGGGTCATTGTCCTGTTGCAACACCCATCTTCTGTTGAGCTTCAGATGGTAGACAGATGGCCTTAAGTTCTCCTGCAAAATGTCTTGATAAACTTGGGAATTCATTTTTCCTTCGATGATAGCAATCCGTCCAGGCCCTGATGCAACAAAGCAGAACCAAACCCTGATGCCCCCACCACCATATTTTACAGTTGGGATGAGGTTTTTGATGTTGGTGTGCTGTGCCTCTTTTTCGCAACACATAGTGTTGTGTGTTTCTTCCAAACAACTCAACTTTGGTTTCATCTGTCCACAGAATATTTTGCCAGTACTGCTGTGGAACATCCAGGTGCTCTTGTGCAAACTGTAAACGTGCAGCAATGTTTTGTTTGGACAGCAGTGGCTTCCTCTGTGGTATCCTCCCATGAAATCCATTCTTGTTTAGTGTTTTACGTATTGTAGATTCGGTAACAGGGATGTTAGCATTTGCCAGTAACTTTTGTAAGTCTTTAGCTGACACTCTAGGATTCTTCTTCACCTCATTGAGCAGTCTGCACTGTGCTCTTGCAGTCATCTTTACAGGACAGCCACTCCTAGGGAGAGTAGCAGCAGTGCTGAACTTTCTCCATTTATAGACAATTTGTCTTACCGTGGACTGATGAACAGCAAGGCTTTTGGAGATACTTTTATAACCCTTTCCAGCTTTATGCAAGTCAACAATTCCTAATCATAGCTCTTCTGAGAGCTCTTTAGTATGAGGCATCATTCACATCAAGCAATGCTTCTTGTGAAAACCAAACCCAGAACTGGTGTGTGTTTTTTATAGGGCAGGGCAGCTGTAACCAACACCTCCAATCTCATCTCATTGATTAGACTCCAGTTGGCTGACATCTCACTCCAATTAGCTCTTGGAGAGGTCATTAGTCTAGGGGTTCACATACTTTTTCCACCTGCACTGTGAATGTTTATATGTTGTGTTCAATACAAACATGGCAACATTTCATTCTTTGTCTGTTATTAGTTTAAGCAGACTGTGATTGTCTATTGTTGTGACTTAGATGATGATCAGATCACATTTTATGACCAATTTGTGCATAAATCCATATCATTCCAAAGGGTTCACATACTTTTTCTTGCAACTGTACATATATATATATATATATATATATATACATATATGTATATATATATATATATATATATATATATATATATATATATATATATATATATATATGATTTAAGTACTTTAATTCACTTTATTAAACTTTTTTTGACTTTTACTTACTTTTAAAACTTTTTTTACAGGCATCAGGGGGACAGCCTGAGAGCTAAGGCAGTCCCCCTGCTGGCACTGCATGAGCTGGCTATTCCGGTCATGTGTTTACAAGGACAACGCTATCACATGGCCCTGGAGGGCCGGATTGTTCAGAAGGGGGCGTTCTGTGCTGCACTCCGGCGTTTAGAACCACCCAAAAAACAACGGCATTGAACGCCCGCTGTCCTTAAGGGCTTAATCTTCATTTCTAATAAATGATTAAACACATTGATATTGTTCATAGTTGAACAGCACTGATAGGGCGACATGGTCAACTGATGCTCAGTCTATCACTGCCATCCAAAAATGGATGAAATTGATACTGCTAATGCAAGTGAGGGCCCAGGCCACTGGTGCATGGGAAACCATTAGTTTTTATAAGGCAGCTTCAATGGTTTAACATAAGTGAAGGATTCTTCTTGTAACACCATAACTATTACAGTGGCTTTTTTGCCCAGTGTAGATACCAGTTTGCAAATTCTGAAAGAAACTTTAGTGTGGTGCAATATTTTGAAAATAAATGTTGACCTAAGCAATTGTGCCCAGAAAGACAAGGGTAGGGGTGCTCCTTGCATAACCAATGCAAGAAGCATGGGTTGTTATGGTTACTAGCATTCCTGTAACATCCCATTAACAGAGAAATAAAATACCAAAACTCTCTGTAGGTTTTAAATCAATGAATAGATTTATTTAGCAATTCTATATTTGCTACATAATATTTTATACAGAAAACACAGAAGTCCACATATGCTGTTTTAATATCTCCAGTCACCCTCATCTTTTAATTCCAAGGCAGCATATTTTAAATGTAGATCCCATCATCATTAACAAGGCATGTTTCACAGTGCCCTTGGAGAAGACAACAGCTGCAGGACATCCTCCTTAAAAAAGATCATGTCTGCAATATGGCGTTCAGCACATCTCCAGTCATAGAAATGGAAGAGATTGTAATAATCTTCGTCACACGGAACGGTGGGTGGACCCTCTGGACAGTCCTCATCACTAGATTCATCGTGATCACCACGATCCCAGGCATGGCAATAAGCCAGCTCCCGAGCAGCAGAGTAAAAGCTGGACTGGGTGTCTGACAAATATCTATCCTCCAGGCCATTTTCTCTATCTTCCAACTTTTCTTCATTGGCTGCATAGGCTTGTGAACCACCCATTGCTGAAACGGATCCCTCTGAAATAAGAATAAAGAAATTTAAGTTTATAATTTATTCTTTAAACTAGATGTGCAACAAATCAGTTGAACTTTTTTTGTTCTTATGTTTTAGGTTATTTTTTTCTTACACTGCATGATCAAATAGATCACATATTACTAAATATTTTTTTTTCAAACTTAGACCAATAACTGGTATAGATGCAAAGGAATTATCTCATGAGATTTCTGAAGTATGCTCATCCTCTAAGGTACACCACTATAGTATTATATTGAGAATACTTAGTAATTGTTTAAATGTTCTGCACTTATACTGCATCAGTTACTAGTATCTTTATACTCAGTATGTTTTATATATATATAATAATCATCTTAGTATTTCCACTTTTTTTACATGCATCATAACAGAAGTTCCTATTGGTGAATTACTGATTAATGTATAATACCTCTGAAGGATTCTTCATCCAGTTGTGTTGTATTTTCCTCTTTGACAAAATTAGTATCATGTAAATCCTCAAGCTCAGAGTGAGAACAGTAACTATCACATCCTCTGTATTCCTCACTGATGTTGGCTTTCTCCATTGTATCCTTACAAACAGAGTAAAGATGATCTATAGCTTGTTCAGGTTGCTCACAGTTATGAGTCTCCTTTCACAGGGTCTGCTCCTTTTATTAGAACAAAGTGGGAGGAGCCACTGGATGCCTGAGGTGGTTGACCAATAAGAAAATGGCTTTTCTGACCCAGGCTGTTTATGTTAATAGATCATTGTTTCTGAACAATAGGTTGAGATAAGCATTCCTGAAAGTTGTATGTTTTAAGTTTTCTATCTTTTAATATTCCAAAACAATTTCTTGTAGAACCAAGGATTATCATACTAATATTTGATTATTTACACCATAACAAAAAATAAGCTTATTTTTACATATAATAACGTTGTGCAAGATATTTCTGCCCAGCCCTTTTTACCTGGGCTATAATATAAAAAACCTAGAATTTTAATCTAATGATGTTTAATAAATTATAAAAAGGATCAGACAAAATCTATGGCAGTTTACCCCTTACAAGGAAATTGGTAAACATATAACAAGCCTGACTACATATCCTTAAATGCAAAGGGACTTGTGGTTTAACTTATTGTACAAGATGACTTGAGAAAAAAAACCTTACACTGATATTAGAAACAAAAATATTTAGCATCTGAAAAGTTGCACAATTGCAAATATCATTCAGGTTTAGCTTGTGTACAATTAATACAGAAAATGTAATGCCTAAAAGTATGTGCAGCAAAGCATGTGTTAAAAATTGGCATTCTGTTATGGTATTATATATAGCGATAAAGTAAATGGATCATTTAGTCAATAGTTTCAGAATAGTTATTCTCAATAAAGTAGCTTTGTCACAACCCTTTAAACCTGGTCTATGGAAGATACTGCACTATAGTGGGATTCAACATAGACCTCTGTGTTATACTCTTGCACATACAAGAGAGTGTGACATTGATTCAAAATGGTGACTTCTGTGTGTGTATGTGTTATAAATGTGTGCATTTATAGCCAATGAATCACTTATACTTGTTGGTTCCAACCACTAGAAACAGCCATAAAATATATGCAGCTCAGCATACTGCTTACAGAAATGAATACCCAGTACTATATAACTGAACCCACAGCAATCATTCAGAATAACATACGTTATTTAAAAACTCTGTATAAAACGGGTCTCTCATCAGCATGAAAAAATATACTACAACTAGTAGTTTAATTTAGATGTACAGATATGTATTCCAAACCCTACAGTGTTCATTTAAACATTTTAAACAAACGCACAACTAAATGTCTGAAATCATGCTAACAAAAAAGTTTCAGGAAAATGCAAAATTAGGATACAAAGTAATTTGATCCATTGTTGGCAATTTACCATACGTTAATAGATATTTGCATATAATGTGATTCTAACATGTAATGTACTTATTGTCCCTCTAGTTTAACTGCATTTAAAAAGTTGCAGTATTAAATTCTTCCCTTGTGTCAAGGTTATTCCATGTGTACACAATACACTTTAAGATGCATCTGCAAGATCTCGTTTGCATGAAATAATCTTTTTAATTAGGTCTACTTTGAATTATCTGCTTAGGCAAAACACTTTATCTTAAACATTTACATGGTTTCTATATGCCAAAGGGTGTGAATCTGGAGACCTAAATGTAGATCTGAATGCAAACCTCCTGTATGTTCAGATCTGACCAAAACTGGGGTCCTCATCTTGAATAGATTTGTAAAATAAAGGGAAACTGTCATGCACCTTTCAGTTTTCAACTGCTCATTAATTTTTATCTATAACAAACCACGTTTTTACTTTAGAAGCCATTACAGAGCTAGCCAGCCACACATTGTCCCTGTTCATTTGGTACAGTAACCTAAACTTTGTAACCATACATACATTTGCATTTTATAATTAATCATTTTCATTGATGTGTCATCATGTTCTCAAGTATTGTGTACCCTTTTTATTCCTAATTTTTTATAGGTGCATATTTTGAAATTCCTGTATATGTCTTGTTTAACCCATTAACGCCTTAATGACCGAGGATGGTTCAGGACCGTCATCGGCATTTTAGCGTTGCCGACCTGAACTGTCACAATGGTCTTATGTACTTACCCAATTGCCGTTGTTCCCCCGGCGGCGATCGGCAGTGCTCCCGGTGTGGGGAGACTGCCTGCAGCCCAGGCAGTCTCCCCATGGCGGATTAGGACCCCTGGGGCAATGTGATCGCTTAACAGAGCGATGTGTCTGCCTGCAGGGGGACTGCCTGTGCTGACAGGCAGTCTCCCTGCTAGTGTAAAATAAATGTACATTTATAATTATTATTTTTTTATTAAAATGTGACTAAGTGGCTACTAAAAATACTGGGCATACCCCATTGCAAATGGTATGCCATCGTGGGGGTAATTCTCATTCCTAGGCTACCATACGGTCTCAAAGGCAACATAACCAATCTGGCGAATTTTATTGTGAAAAATGCAAATGCAAGTATTATATTACACTCTGTAACTTTTGAAAACCATAAAACCTGTATGTGGTGGGTACTGCTCTACTGTTAAACTCAAAAAACTTCGCTGAACACAAATGTTAGTGTTTCCAAACATTTCAACGTATTACAGTAATTATATCGTCAGTGAAAATGCCGATTGTGTGTGACAATATCATTGTTGTGATATGGTTTACGGATTTGAAACACTAATATTTCTGTTCAGAAAAGTCTATTGAGTAAAACAGTACCCCCGATGTAGAGGTTTTATAATGTTTTGGAAAGTTACACAGTAAAATGTAGGGCTTGCGAACCATATTTTCTGGACTTTCTGCCTGGGTTTTCAGGCATATCCCTCAAATTGTAATTAATAAAATTAATTAATCATGTAAAAATATTATATAAATATATATGTAGAATTTATATTTATATATATTTATATATAAATATGTATATATATATATATTTTTTTTTTTAATATTATTTTTATTTAAATATATATCTATTTACATATATATATATATATATATATATATATATATATAGAGAGAGAGAGAGAGAGAGAGAGAGAGAGAGATATACATATATCTATGTATAATGTCATTCTAAATGCATTTTGATTTAAATATATATGTATATTAATATTAAAATACAGTTAGAGTGAAAGTATACAGGTATATCATTTTAAAAAAAATTAATATGATTTTTTATTTTTTTAAATTATTTTCAATTTTCTTTTTGATTATTTTTGTATACAGTTGCAAGAAAAAGTATGTGAACCCTTTGGAATGATATGGATTTCTGCACAAATTGGTCATAAAATGTGATCTGATCATCATCTAAGTCACAACAATAGACAATCACAGTCTGCTTAAACTAATAACACACAAGAAATGAAATGTTGCCATGTTTTTATTGAACACACCATTCACAGTGCAGGTGGAAAAAGTATGTGAACCCTTGGATTTAATAACTGGTTGAACCTCCTTTGGCAGCAATAACTTCAACCAAACGTTTCCTGTAGTTGCAGATCAGACATGCACAACTGTCAGGAGTAATTCTTGACCATTCCTCTTTACAGAATTGTTTCAGTTCAGCAATATTCTTGGGATGTCTGGTGTGAATCGCTTTCTCAAGGTCATGCCACAGCATCTCAATCGGTTTGAGGTCAGGACTCTGACTGCGCCACTTCAGAAGGCTTATTTTATTCTGTTTAAGCCATTCTGTTGTTGATTTACTTCTATGCTTTGGGTCATTGTCCTGTTGCAACACCCATCTTCTGTTGAGCTTCAGATGGTAGACAGATGGCCTTAAGTTCTCCTGCAAAATGTCTTGATAAACTTGGGAATTCATTTTTCCTTCGATGATAGCAATCCGTCCAGGCCCTGATGCAACAAAGCAGCCCCAAACCATGATGCCCCCACCACCATACTTTACAGTTGGGATGAGGTTTTTGATGTTGGTGTGCTGTGCCTCTTTTTCGCAACACATAGTGTTGTGTGTTTCTTCCAAACAACTCAACTTTGGTTTCATCTGTCCACAGAATATTTTGCCAGTACTGCTGTGGAACATCCAGGTGCTCTTGTGCAAACTGTAAACGTGCAGCAATGTTTTGTTTGGACAGCAGTGGCTTCCTCTGTGGTATCCTCCCATGAAATCCATTCTTGTTTAGTGTTTTACGTATTGTAGATTCGGTAACAGGGATGTTAGCATTTGCCAGTAACTTTTGTAAGTCTTTAGCTGACACTGTAGGATTCTTCTTCACCTCATTGAGCAGTCTGCACTGTGCTCTTGCAGTCATCTTTACAGGACAGCCACTCCTAGGGAGAGTAGCAGCAGTGCTGAACTTTCTCCATTTATAGACAATTTGTCTTACCGTGGACTGATGAACAGCAAGGCTTTTGGAGATACTTTTATAACCCTTTCCAGCTTTATGCAAGTCAACAATTCCTAATCATAGCTCTTCTGAGAGCTCTTTAGTATGAGGCATCATTCACATCAAGCAATGCTTCTTGTGAAAACCAAACCCAGAACTGGTGTGTGTTTTTTATAGGGCAGGGCAGCTGTAACCAACACCTCCAATCTCATCTCATTGATTAGACTCCAGTTGGCTGACATCTCACTCCAATTAGCTCTTGGAGAGGTCATTAGTCTAGGGGTTCACATACTTTTTCCACCTGCACTGTGAATGTTTATATGTTGTGTTCAATACAAACATGGCAACATTTCATTCTTTGTCTGTTATTAGTTTAAGCAGACTGTGATTGTCTATTGTTGTGACTTAGATGATGATCAGATCACATTTTATGACCAATTTGTGCATAAATCCATATCATTCCAAAGGGTTCACATACTTTTTCTTGCAACTGTACATATATATATATATATATATATATATATACATATATGTATATATATATATATATATATATATATATATATGATCTAAGTACTTTAATTCACTTTATTAAACTTTTTTTGACTTTTACTTACTTTTAAAACTTTTTTTACAGGCATCAGGGGGACAGCCTGAGAGCTAAGGCAGTCCCCCTGCTGGCACTGCATGAGCTGGCTATTCCGGTCATGTGTTTACAAGGACAACGCTATCACATGGCCCTGGAGGGCCGGATTGTTCAGAAGGGGGCGTTCTGTGCTGCACTCCGGCGTTTAGAACCACCCAAAAAACAACGGCATTGAACGCCCGCTGTCCTTAAGGGCTTAATCTTCATTTCTAATAAATGATTAAACACATTGATATTGTTCATAGTTGAACAGCACTGATAGGGCGACATGGTCAACTGATGCTCAGTCTATCACTGCCATCCAAAAATGGATGAAATTGATACTGCTAATGCAAGTGAGGGCCCAGGCCACTGGTGCATGGGAAACCATTAGTTTTTATAAGGCAGCTTCAATGGTTTAACATAAGTGAAGGATTCTTCTTGTAACACCATAACTATTACAGTGGCTTTTTTGCCCAGTGTAGATACCAGTTTGCAAATTCTGAAAGAAACTTTAGTGTGGTGCAATATTTTGAAAATAAATGTTGACCTAAGCAATTGTGCCCAGAAAGACAAGGGTAGGGGTGCTCCTTGCATAACCAATGCAAGAAGCATGGGTTGTTATGGTTACTAGCATTCCTGTAACATCCCATTAACAGAGAAATAAAATACCAAAACTCTCTGTAGGTTTTAAATCAATGAATAGATTTATTTAGCTATTCTATATTTGCTACATAATATTTTATACAGAAAACACAGAAGTCCACATATGCTGTTTTAATATCTCCAGTCACCCTCATCTTTTAATTCCAAGGCAGCATATTTTAAATGTAGATCCCATCATCATTAACAAGGCATGTTTCACAGTGCCCTTGGAGAAGACAACAGCTGCAGGACATCCTCCTTAAAAAAGATCATGTCTGCAATATGGCGTTCAGCACATCTCCAGTCATAGAAATGGAAGAGATTGTAATAATCTTCGTCACACGGAACGGTGGGTGGACCCTCTGGACAGTCCTCATCACTAGATTCATCGTGATCACCACGATCCCAGGCATGGCAATAAGCCAGCTCCCGAGCAGCAGAGTAAAAGCTGGACTGGGTGTCTGACAAATATCTATCCTCCAGGCCATTTTCTCTATCTTCCAACTTTTCTTCATTGGCTGCATAGGCTTGTGAACCACCCATTGCTGAAACGGATCCCTCTGAAATAAGAATAAAGAAATTTAAGTTTATAATTTATTCTTTAAACTAGATGTGCAACAAATCAGTTTAACTTTTTTTGTTCTTATGTTTTAGGTTATTTTTTTCTTACACTGCATGATCAAATAGATCACATATTACTAAATAATTTTTTTTCAAACTTAGACCAATAACTGGTATAGATGCAAAGGAATTATCTCATGAGATTTCTGAAGTATGCTCATCCTCTAAGGTACACCACTATAGTATTATATTGAGAATACTTAGTAATTGTTTAAATGTTCTGCACTTATACTGCATCAGTTACTAGTATCTTTATACTCAGTATGTTTTATATATATATAATAATCATCTTAGTATTTCCACTTTTTTTACATGCATCATAACAGAAGTTCCTATTGGTGAATTACTGATTAATGTATAATACCTCTGAAGGATTCTTCATCCAGTTGTGTTGTATTTTCCTCTTTGACAAAATTAGTATCATGTAAATCCTCAAGCTCAGAGTGAGAACAGTAACTATCACATCCTCTGTATTCCTCACTGATGTTGGCTTTCTCCATTGTATCCTTACAAACAGAGTAAAGATGATCTATAGCTTGTTCAGGTTGCTCTCAGTTATGAGTCTCCTTTCACAGGGTCTGCTCCTTTTATTAGAACAAAGTGGGAGGAGCCACTGGATGCCTGAGGTGGTTGACCAATAAGAAAATGGCTTTTCTGACCCAGGCTGTTTATGTTAATAGATCATTGTTTCTGAACAATAGGTTGAGATAAGCATTCCTGAAAGTTGTATGTTTTAAGTTTTCTATCTTTTAATATTCCAAAACAATTTCTTGTAGAACCAAGGATTATCATACTAATATTTGATTATTTACACCATAACAAAAAATAAGCTTATTTTTACATATAATAACGTTGTGCAAGATATTTCTGCCCAGCCCTTTTTACCTGGGCTATAATATAAAAAACCTAGAATTTTAATCTAATGATGTTTAATAAATTATAAAAAGGATCAGACAAAATCTACGGCAGTTTACCCCTTACAAGGAAGTTGGTAAACATATAACAAGCCTGACTACATATCCTTAAATGCAAAGGGACTTGTGGTTTAACTTATTGTACAAGATGACTTGAGAAAAAAAACCTTACACTGATATTAGAAACAAAAATATTTAGCATCTGAAAAGTTGCACAATTGCAAATATCATTCAGGTTTAGCTTGTGTACAATTAATACAGAAAATGTAATGCCTAAAAGTATGTGCAGCAAAGCATGTGTTAAAAATTGGCATTCTGTTATGGTATTATATATAGCGATAAAGTAAATGGATAATTTAGTCAATAGTTTCAGAATAGTTATTCTCAATAAAGTAGCTTTGTCACAACCCTTTAAACCTGGTCTATGGAAGATACTGCACTATAGTGGGATTCAACATAGACCTCTGTGTTATACTCTTGCACATACAAGAGAGTGTGACATTGATTCAAAATGGTGACTTCTGTGTGTGTATGTGTTATAAATGTGTGCATTTATAGCCAATGAATCACTTATACTTGTTGGTTCCAACCACTAGAAACAGCCATAAAATATATGCAGCTCAGCATACTGCTTACAGAAATGAATACCCAGTACTATATAACTGAACCCACAGCAATCATTCAGAATAACATACGTTATTTAAAAACTCTGTATAAAACGGGTCTCTCATCAGCATGAAAAAATATACTACAACTAGTAGTTGAATTTAGATGTACAGATATGTATTCCAAACCCTACAGTGTTCATTTAAACATTTTAAACAAACGCACAACTAAATGTCTGAAATCATGCTAACAAAAAAGTTTCAGGAAAATGCAAAATTAGGATACAAAGTAATTTGATCCATTGTTGGCAATTTACCATACGTTAATAGATATTTGCATATAATGTGATTCTAACATGTAATGTACTTATTGTCCCTCTAGTTTAACTGCATTTAAAAAGTTGCAGTATTAAATTCTTCCCTTGTGTCAAGGTTATTCCATGTGTACACAATACACTTTAAGATGCATCTGCAAGATCTCGTTTGCATGAAATAATCTTTTTAATTAGGTCTACTTTGAATTATCTGCTTAGGCAAAACACTTTATCTTAAACATTTACATGGTTTCTATATGCCAAAGGGTGTGAATCTGGAGACCTAAATGTAGATCTGAATGCAAACCTCCTGTATGTTCAGATCTGACCAAAACTGGGGTCCTCATCTTGAATAGATTTGTAAAATAAAGGGAAACTGTCATGCACCTTTCAGTTTTCAACTGCTCATTAATTTTTTATAGGTGCATATTTTGAAATTCCTGTATATGTCTTGTTTAACCCATTAACGCCTTAATGACCGAGGATGGTTCAGGACCGTCATCGGCATTTTAGCGTTGCCGACCTGAACTGTCACAATGGTCTTATGTACTTACCCAAATGCCGTTGTTCCCCCGGCGGCGATCGGCAGTGCTCCCGGTGTGGGGAGACTGCCTGCAGCCCAGGCAGTCTCCCCATGGCGGATTAGGACCCCTGGGGCAATGTGATCGCTTAACAGAGCGATGTGTCTGCCTGCAGGGGGACTGCCTGTGCTGACAGGCAGTCTCCCTGCTAGTGTAAAATAAATGTACATTTATAATTATTATTTTTTTATTAAAATGTGACTAAGTGGCTACTAAAAATACTGGGCATACCCCATTGCAAATGGTATGCCATCGTGGGGGTAATTCTCATTCCTAGGCTACCATACGGTCTCAAAGGCAACATAACCAATCTGGCGAATTTTATTGTGAAAAATGCAAATGCAAGTATTATATTACACTCTGTAACTTTTGAAAACCATAAAACCTGTATGTGGTGGGTACTGCTCTACTGTTAAACTCAAAAAACTTCGCTGAACACAAATGCTAGTGTTTCCAAACATTTCAACGTATTACAGTAATTATATCGTCAGTGAAAGTGCCGATTGTGTGTGACAATATCATTGTTGTGATATGGTTTACGGTTTTGAAACACTAATATTTCTGTTCAGAAAAGTCTATTGAGTAAAACAGTACCCCCGATGTAGAGGTTTTATAATGTTTTGGAAAGTTACACAGTAAAATGTAGGGCTTGCGAACCATATTTTCTGGACTTTCTGCCTGGGTTTTCAGGCATATCCCTCAAATTGTAATTAATAAAATTAATTAATCATGTAAAAATATTATATAAATATATATGTAGAATTTATATTTATTTATATTTATATATAAATATGTATATATATATATATTTTTTTTATATTATTTTTATTTAAATATATATCTATTTACATATATATATATATATATATATATATAGAGAGAGAGAGAGAGAGAGAGAGAGATACATATATCTATGTATAATGTCATTCTAAATGCATTTTGATTTAAATATATATGTATATTAATATTAAAATACAGTTAGAGTGAAAGTATACAGGTATATCATTTTTAAAAAAATTAATATGATTTTTTATTTTTTTAAATTATTTTCAATTTTCTTTTTGATTATTTTTATATACAGTTGCAAGAAAAAGTATGTGAACCCTTTGGAATGATATGGATTTCTGCACAAATTGGTCATAAAATGTGATCTGATCATCATCTAAGTCACAACAATAGACAATCACAGTCTGCTTAAACTAATAACACACAAGAAATGAAATGTTGCCATGTTTTTATTGAACACACCATTCACAGTGCAGGTGGAAAAAGTATGTGAACCCTTGGATTTAATAACTGGTTGAACCTCCTTTGGCAGCAATAACTTCAACCAAACGTTTCCTGTAGTTGCAGATCAGACATGCACAACTGTCAGGAGTAATTCTTGACCATTCCTCTTTACAGAATTGTTTCAGTTCAGCAATATTCTTGGGATGTCTGGTGTGAATCGCTTTCTCGAGGTCATGCCACAGCATCTCAATCGGTTTGAGGTCAGGACTCTGACTGCGCCACTTCAGAAGGCTTATTTTATTCTGTTTAAGCAATTCTGTTGTTGATTTACTTCTATGCTTTGGGTCATTGTCCTGTTGCAACACCCATCTTCTGTTGAGCTTCAGATGGTAGACAGATGGCCTTAAGTTCTCCTGCAAAATGTCTTGATAAACTTGGGAATTCATTTTTCCTTCGATGATAGCAATCCGTCCAGGCCCTGATGCAACAAAGCAGCCCCAAACCATGATGCCCCCACCACCATACTTTACAGTTGGGATGAGGTTTTTGATGTTGGTGTGCTGTGCCTCTTTTTCGCAACACATAGTGTTGTGTGTTTCTTCCAAACAACTCAACTTTGGTTTCATCTGTCCACAGAATATTTTGCCAATACTGCTGTGGAACATCCAGGTGCTCTTGTGCAAACTGTAAACGTGCAGCAATGTTTTGTTTGGATAGCAGTGGCTTCCTCTGGGGTATCCTCCCATGAAATCCATTCTTGTTTAGTGTTTTACGTATTGTAGATTCGGTAACAGGGATGTTAGCATTTGCCAGTAACTTTTGTAAGTCTTTAGCTGACACTCTAGGATTCTTCTTCACCTCATTGAGCAGTCTGCACTGTGCTCTTGCAGTCATCTTTACAGGACAGCCACTCCTAGGGAGAGTAGCAGCAGTGCTGAACTTTCTCCATTTATAGACAATTTGTCTTACCGTGGACTGATGAACAGCAAGGCTTTTGGAGATACTTTTATAACCCTTTCCAGCTTTATGCAAGTCAACAATTCCTAATCATAGCTCTTCTGAGAGCTCTTTAGTATGAGGCATCATTCACATCAAGCAATGCTTCTTGTGAAAAGCAAACCCAGAACTGGTGTGTGTTTTTTATAGGGCAGGGCAGCTGTAACCAACACCTCCAATCTCATCTCATTGATTAGACTCCAGTTGGCTGACATCTCACTCCAATTAGCTCTTGGAGAGGTCATTAGTCTAGGGGTTCACATACTTTTTCCACCTGCACTGTGAATGTTTACATGTTGTGTTCAATACAAACATGGCAACATTTCATTCTTTGTCTGTTATTAGTTTAAGCAGACTGTGATTGTCTATTGTTGTGACTTAGATGATGATCAGATCACATTTTATGACCAATTTGTGCATAAATCCATATCATTCCAAAGGGTTCACATACTTTTTCTTGCAACTGTACATATATATATATATATATATATATATATATATATATATATATATATATATATATATATATGATCTAAGTACTTTAATTCACTTTATTAAACTTTTTTTGACTTTTACTTACTTTTAAAACTTTTTTTACAGGCATCAGGGGGACAGCCTGAGAGCTAAGGCAGTCCCCCTGCTGGCACTGCATGAGCTGGCTATTCCGGTCATGTGTTTACAAGGACAACGCTATCACATGGCCCTGGAGGGCCGGATTGTTCAGAAGGGGGCGTTCTGTGCTGCACTCCGGCGTTTAGAACCACCCAAAAAACAACGGCATTGAACGCCCGCTGTCCTTAAGGGCTTAATCTTCATTTCTAATAAATGATTAAACACATTGATATTGTTCATAGTTGAACAGCACTGATAGGGCGACATGGTCAACTGATGCTCAGTCTATCACTGCCATCCAAAAATGGATGAAATTGATACTGCTAATGCAAGTGAGGGCCCAGGCCACTGGTGCATGGGAAACCATTAGTTTTTATAAGGCAGCTTCAATGGTTTAACATAAGTGAAGGATTCTTCTTGTAACACCATAACTATTACAGTGGCTTTTTTGCCCAGTGTAGATACCAGTTTGCAAATTCTGAAAGAAACTTTAGTGTGGTGCAATATTTTGAAAATAAATGTTGACCTAAGCAATTGTGCCCAGAAAGACAAGGGTAGGGGTGCTCCTTGCATAACCAATGCAAGAAGCATGGGTTGTTATGGTTACTAGCATTCCTGTAACATCCCATTAACAGAGAAATAAAATACCAAAACTCTCTGTAGGTTTTAAATCAATGAATAGATTTATTTAGCAATTCTATATTTGCTACATAATATTTTATACAGAAAACACAGAAGTCCACATATTCTGTTTTAATATCTCCAGTCACCCTCATCTTTTAATTCCAAGGCAGCATATTTTAAATGTAGATCCCATCATCATTAACAAGGCATGTTTCACAGTGCCCTTGGAGAAGACAACAGCTGCAGGACATCCTCCTTAAAAAAGATCATGTCTGCAATATGGCGTTCAGCACATCTCCAGTCATAGAAATGGAAGAGATTGTAATAATCTTCGTCACACGGAACGGTGGGTGGACCCTCTGGACAGTCCTCATCACTAGATTCATCGTGATCACCACGATCCCAGGCATGGCAATAAGCCAGCTCCCGAGCAGCAGAGTAAAAGCTGGACTGGGTGTCTGACAAATATCTATCCTCCAGGCCATTTTCTCTATCTTCCAACTTTTCTTCATTGGCTGCATAGGCTTGTGAACCACCCATTGCTGAAACGGATCCCTCTGAAATAAGAATAAAGAAATTTAAGTTTATAATTTATTCTTTAAACTAGATGTGCAACAAATCAGTTGAACTTTTTTTGTTCTTATGTTTTAGGTTATTTTTTTCTTACACTGCATGATCAAATAGATCACATATTACTAAATAATTTTTTTTCAAACTTAGACCAATAACTGGTATAGATGCAAAGGAATTATCTCATGAGATTTCTGAAGTATGCTCATCCTCTAAGGTACACCACTATAGTATTATATTGAGAATACTTAGTAATTGTTTAAATGTTCTGCACTTATACTGCATCAGTTACTAGTATCTTTATACTCAGTATGTTTTATATATATATAATAATCATCTTAGTATTTCCACTTTTTTTACATGCATCATAACAGAAGTTCCTATTGGTGAATTACTGATTAATGTATAATACCTCTGAAGGATTCTTCATCCAGTTGTGTTGTATTTTCCTCTTTGACAAAATTAGTATCATGTAAATCCTCAAGCTCAGAGTGAGAACAGTAACTATCACATCCTCTGTATTCCTCACTGATGTTGGCTTTCTCCATTGTATCCTTACAAACAGAGTAAAGATGATCTATAGCTTGTTCAGGTTGCTCTCAGTTATGAGTCTCCTTTCACAGGGTCTGCTCCTTTTATTAGAACAAAGTGGGAGGAGCCACTGGATGCCTGAGGTGGTTGACCAATAAGAAAATGGCTTTTCTGACCCAGGCTGTTTATGTTAATAGATCATTGTTTCTGAACAATAGGTTGAGATAAGCATTCCTGAAAGTTGTATGTTTTAAGTTTTCTATCTTTTAATATTCCAAAACAATTTCTTGTAGAACCAAGGATTATCATACTAATATTTGATTATTTACACCATAACAAAAAATAAGCTTATTTTTACATATAATAACGTTGTGCAAGATATTTCTGCCCAGCCCTTTTTACCTGGGCTATAATATAAAAAACCTAGAATTTTAATCTAATTATGTTTAATAAATTATAAAAAGGATCAGACAAAATCTATGGCAGTTTACCCCTTACAAGGAAATTGGTAAACATATAACAAGCCTGACTACATATCCTTAAATGCAAAGGGACTTGTGGTTTAACTTATTGTACAAGATGACTTGAGAAAAAAAACCTTACACTGATATTAGAAACAAAAATATTTAGCATCTGAAAAGTTGCACAATTGCAAATATCATTCAGGTTTAGCTTGTGTACAATTAATACAGCAAATGTAATGCCTAAAAGTATGTGCAGCAAAGCATGTGTTAAAAATTGGCATTCTGTTATGGTATTATATATAGCGATAAAGTAAATGGATAATTTAGTCAATAGTTTCAGAATAGTTATTCTCAATAAAGTAGCTTTGTCACAACCCTTTAAACCTGGTCTATGGAAGATACTGCACTATAGTGGGATTCAACATAGACCTCTGTGTTATACTCTTGCACATACAAGAGAGTGTGACATTGATTCAAAATGGTGACTTCTGTGTGTGTATGTGTTATAAATGTGTGCATTTATAGCCAATGAATCACTTATACTTGTTGGTTCCAACCGCTAGAAACAGCCATAAAATATATGCAGCTCAGCATACTGCTTACAGAAATGAATACCCAGTACTATATAACTGAACCCACAGCAATCATTCAGAATAACATACGTTATTTAAAAACTCTGTATAAAACGGGTCTCTCATCAGCATGAAAAAATATACTACAACTAGTAGTTTAATTTAGATGTACAGATATGTATTCCAAACCCTACAGTGTTCATTTAAACATTTTAAACAAACGCACAACTAAATGTCTGAAATCATGCTAACAAAAAAGTTTCAGGAAAATGCAAAATTAGGATACAAAGTAATTTGATCCATTGTTGGCAATTTACCATACGTTAATAGATATTTGCATATAATGTGATTCTAACATGTAATGTACTTATTGTCCCTCTAGTTTAACTGCATTTAAAAAGTTGCAGTATTAAATTCTTCCCTTGTGTCAAGGTTATTCCATGTGTACACAATACACTTTAAGATGCATCTGCAAGATCTCGTTTGCATGAAATAATCTTTTTAATTAGGTCTACTTTGAATTATCTGCTTAGGCAAAACACTTTATCTTAAACATTTACATGGTTTCTATATGCCAAAGGGTGTGAATCTGGAGACCTAAATGTAGATCTGAATGCAAACCTCCTGTATGTTCAGATCTGACCAAAACTGGGGTCCTCATCTTGAATAGATTTGTAAAATAAAGGGAAACTGTCATGCACCTTTCAGTTTTCAACTGCTCATTAATTTTTATCTATAACAAACCACGTTTTTACTTTAGAAGCCATTACAGAGCTAGCCAGCCACACATTGTCCCTGTTCATTTGGTACAGTAACCTAAACTTTGTAACCATACATACATTTGCATTTTATAATTAATCATTTTCATTGATGTGTCATCATGTTCTCAAGTATTGTGTACCCTTTTTATTCCTAATTTTTTATAGGTGCATATTTTGAAATTCCTGTATATGTCTTGTTTAACCCATTAACGCCTTAATGACCGAGGATGGTTCAGGACCGTCATCGGCATTTTAGCGTTGCCGACCTGAACTGTCACAATGGTCTTATGTACTTACCCAATTGCCGTTGTTCCCCCGGCGGCGATCGGCAGTGCTCCCGGTGTGGGGAGACTGCCTGCAGCCCAGGCAGTCTCCCCATGGCGGATTAGGACCCCTGGGGCAATGTGATCGCTTAACAGAGCGATGTGTCTGCCTGCAGGGGGACTGCCTGTGCTGACAGGCAGTCTCCCTGCTAGTGTAAAATAAATGTACATTTATAATTATTATTTTTTTATTAAAATGTGACTAAGTGGCTACTAAAAATACTGGGCAGACCCCATTGCAAATGGTATGCCATCGTGGGGGTAATTCTCATTCCTAGGCTACCATACGGTCTCAAAGGCAACATAACCAATCTGGCGAATTTTATTGTGAAAAATGCAAATGCAAGTATTATATTACACTCTGTAACTTTTGAAAACCATAAAACCTGTATGTGGTGGGTACTGCTCTACTGTTAAACTCAAAAAACTTCGCTGAACACAAATGTTAGTGTTTCCAAACATTTCAACGTATTACAGTAATTATATCGTCAGTGAAAGTGCCGATTGTGTGTGACAATATCATTGTTGTGATATGGTTTACGGTTTTGAAACACTAATATTTCTGTTCAGAAAAGTCTATTGAGTAAAACAGTACCCCCGATGTAGAGGTTTTATAATGTTTTGGAAAGTTACACAGTAAAATGTAGGGCTTGCGAACCATATTTTCTGGACTTTCTGCCTGGGTTTTCAGGCATATCCCTCAAATTGTAATTAATAAAATTAATTAATCATGTAAAAATATTATATAAATATATATGTAGAATTTATATTTATATATATTTATATATAAATATGTATATATATATATTTTTTTTAATATTATTTTTATTTAAATATATATCTATTTACATATATATATATATATATATATATATAGAGAGAGAGAGAGAGAGAGAGAGAGAGAGAGAGAGAGATACATATATCTATGTATAATGTCATTCTAAATGCATTTTGATTTAAATATATATGTATATTAATATTAAAATACAGTTAGAGTGAAAGTATACAGGTATATCATTTTTAAAAAAATTAATATGATTTTTTATTTTTTTAAATTATTTTCAATTTTCTTTTTGATTATTTTTGTATACAGTTGCAAGAAAAAGTATGTGAACCCTTTGGAATGATATGGATTTCTGCACAAATTGGTCATAAAATGTGATCTGATCATCATCTAAGTCACAACAATAGACAATCACAGTCTGCTTAAACTAATAACACACAAGAATAGAAATGTTGCCATGTTTTTATTGAACACACCATTCACAGTGCAGGTGGAAAAAGTATGTGAACCCTTGGATTTAATAACTGGTTGAACCTCCTTTGGCAGCAATAACTTCAACCAAACGTTTCCTGTAGTTGCAGATCAGACATGCACAACTGTCAGGAGTAATTCTTGACCATTCCTCTTTACAGAATTGTTTCAGTTCAGCAATATTCTTGGGATGTCTGGTGTGAATCGCTTTCTCGAGGTCATGCCACAGCATCTCAATCGGTTTGAGGTCAGGACTCTGACTGCGCCACTTCAGAAGGCTTATTTTATTCTGTTTAAGCCATTCTGTTGTTGATTTACTTCTATGCTTTGGGTCATTGTCCTGTTGCAACACCCATCTTCTGTTGAGCTTCAGATGGTAGACAGATGGCCTTAAGTTCTCCTGCAAAATGTCTTGATAAACTTGGGAATTCATTTTTCCTTCGATGATAGCGATCCGTCCAGGCCCTGATGCAACAAAGCAGCCCCAAACCATGATGCCCCCACCACCATACTTTACAGTTGGGATGAGGTTTTTGATGTTGGTGTGCTGTGCCTCTTTTTCGCAACACATAGTGTTGTGTGTTTCTTCCAAACAACTCAACTTTGGTTTCATCTGTCCACAGAATATTTTGCCAGTACTGCTGTGGAACATCCAGGTGCTCTTGTGCAAACTGTAAACGTGCAGCAATGTTTTGTTTGGACAGCAGTGGCTTCCTCTGTGGTATCCTCCCATGAAATCCATTCTTGTTTAGTGTTTTACGTATTGTAGATTCGGTAACAGGGATGTTAGCATTTGCCAGTAACTTTTGTAAGTCTTTAGCTGACACTCTAGGATTCTTCTTCACCTCATTGAGCAGTCTGCACTGTGCTCTTGCAGTCATCTTTACAGGACAGCCACTCCTAGGGAGAGTAGCAGCAGTGCTGAACTTTCTCCATTTATAGACAATTTGTCTTACCGTGGACTGATGAACAGCAAGGCTTTTGGAGATACTTTTATAACCCTTTCCAGCTTTATGCAAGTCAACAATTCCTAATCATAGCTCTTCTGAGAGCTCTTTAGTATGAGGCATCATTCACATCAAGCAATGCTTCTTGTGAAAAGCAAACCCAGAACTGGTGTGTGTTTTTTATAGGGCAGGGCAGCTGTAACCAACACCTCCAATCTCATCTCATTGATTAGACTCCAGTTGGCTGACATCTCACTCCAATTAGCTCTTGGAGAGGTCATTAGTCTAGGGGTTCACATACTTTTTCCACCTGCACTGTGAATGTTTATATGTTGTGTTCAATACAAACATGGCAACATTTCATTCTTTGTCTGTTATTAGTTTAAGCAGACTGTGATTGTCTATTGTTGTGACTTAGATGATGATCAGATCACATTTTATGACCAATTTGTGCATAAATCCATATCATTCCAAAGGGTTCACATACTTTTTCTTGCAACTGTACATATATATATATATATATATATATATATATATATATATACATATATGTATATATATATATATATATATATATATATATATATATGATCTAAGTACTTTAATTCACTTTATTAAACTTTTTTTGACTTTTAAAACTTTTTTTACAGGCATCAGGGGGACAGCCTGAGAGCTAAGGCAGTCCCCCTGCTGGCACTGCATGAGCTGGCTATTCCGGTCATGTGTTTACAAGGACAACGCTATCACATGGCCCTGGAGGGCCGGATTGTTCAGAAGGGGGCGTTCTGTGCTGCACTCCGGTGTTTAGAACCACCCAAAAAACAACGGCATTGAACGCCCGCTGTCCTTAAGGGCTTAATCTTCATTTCTAATAAATGATTAAACACATTGATATTGTTCATAGTTGAACAGCACTGATAGGGCGACATGGTCAACTGATGCTCAGTCTATCACTGCCATCCAAAAATGGATGAAATTGATACTGCTAATGCAAGTGAGGGCCCAGGCCACTGGTGCATGGGAAACCATTAGTTTTTATAAGGCAGCTTCAATGGTTTAACATAAGTGAAGGATTCTTCTTGTAACACCATAACTATTACAGTGGCTTTTTTGCCCAGTGTAGATACCAGTTTGCAAATTCTGAAAGAAACTTTAGTGTGGTGCAATATTTTGAAAATAAATGTTGACCTAAGCAATTGTGCCCAGAAAGACAAGGGTAGGGGTGCTCCTTGCATAACCAATGCAAGAAGCATGGGTTGTTATGGTTACTAGCATTCCTGTAACATCCCATTAACAGAGAAATAAAATACCAAAACTCTCTGTAGGTTTTAAATCAATGAATAGATTTATTTAGCAATTCTATATTTGCTACATAATATTTTATACAGAAAACACAGAAGTCCACATATGCTGTTTTAATATCTCCAGTCACCCTCATCTTTTAATTCCAAGGCAGCATATTTTAAATGTAGATCCCATCATCATTAACAAGGCATGTTTCACAGTGCCCTTGGAGAAGACAACAGCTGCAGGACATCCTCCTTAAAAAAGATCATGTCTGCAATATGGCGTTCAGCACATCTCCAGTCATAGAAATGGAAGAGATTGTAATAATCTTCGTCACACGGAACGGTGGGTGGACCCTCTGGACAGTCCTCATCACTAGATTCATCGTGATCACCACGATCCCAGGCATGGCAATAAGCCAGCTCCCGAGCAGCAGAGTAAAAGCTGGACTGGGTGTCTGACAAATATCTATCCTCCAGGCCATTTTCTCTATCTTCCAACTTTTCTTCATTGGCTGCATAGGCTTGTGAACCACCCATTGCTGAAACGGATCCCTCTGAAATAAGAATAAAGAAATTTAAGTTTATAATTTATTCTTTAAACTAGATGTGCAACAAATCAGTTGAACTTTTTTTGTTCTTATGTTTTAGGTTATTTTTTTCTTACACTGCATGATCAAATAGATCACATATTACTAAATATTTTTTTTTCAAACTTAGACCAATAACTGGTATAGATGCAAAGGAATTATCTCATGAGATTTCTGAAGTATGCTCATCCTCTAAGGTACACCACTATAGTATTATATTGAGAATACTTAGTAATTGTTTAAATGTTCTGCACTTATACTGCATCAGTTACTAGTATCTTTATACTCAGTATGTTTTATATATATATAATAATCATCTTAGTATTTCCACTTTTTTTACATGCATCATAACAGAAGTTCCTATTGGTGAATTACTGATTAATGTATAATACCTCTGAAGGATTCTTCATCCAGTTGTGTTGTATTTTCCTCTTTGACAAAATTAGTATCATGTAAATCCTCAAGCTCAGAGTGAGAACAGTAACTATCACATCCTCTGTATTCCTCACTGATGTTGGCTTTCTCCATTGTATCCTTACAAACAGAGTAAAGATGATCTATAGCTTGTTCAGGTTGCTCTCAGTTATGAGTCTCCTTTCACAGGGTCTGCTCCTTTTATTAGAACAAAGTGGGAGGAGCCACTGGATGCCTGAGGTGGTTGACCAATAAGAAAATGGCTTTTCTGACCCAGGCTGTTTATGTTAATAGATCATTGTTTCTGAACAATAGGTTGAGATAAGCATTCCTGAAAGTTGTATGTTTTAAGTTTTCTATCTTTTAATATTCCAAAACAATTTCTTGTAGAACCAAGGATTATCATACTAATATTTGATTATTTACACCATAACAAAAAATAAGCTTATTTTTACATATAATAACGTTGTGCAAGATATTTCTGCCCAGCCCTTTTTACCTGGGCTATAATATAAAAAACCTAGAATTTTAATCTAATTATGTTTAATAAATTATAAAAAGGATCAGACAAAATCTATGGCAGTTTACCCCTTACAAGGAAATTGGTAAACATATAACAAGCCTGGATGGGTGATGGAGGCGTGATGACGGAGGACACGTGAGGAGGACGTGCACGCGCACGCTGTGAGGGGAGGAGACAATGCCCGCGAGGGAGAATAGGTGGGGTGTTTGGCGGGAGAGGAAAGCAGCGAAAGCAGCGAGATAGAGCCGCTGGTTGTGCCGGCTGTTACGTTTGATACGCCGGCCGACTGAGAACAGAAGGTGGTCGAGGGCTCCAGGGCTTCAAAGCACCTCGGTATTTTGGCGGCTCCAAAGATATTGGAGGGGGTGAGGACAGATCGATGCAATCATAAAGGCAAAAGTAAGAGCTGGCAGTTAATGGGGACACATATTACATGTGGACATACACTGATTATATCGCTGAATATTCCAACAGAAACCAGGTACAGGCATAGGTAATGCGAGTTTAGAGACCTGATATTCTGATGTGGTATTTTACCTGGCCATTCTATCTGGCGATCAAGCAAATAGCGTCTCTATCTAACTGCTATTTAATTATTATTTAATTATCTGCTATCTTCCGGTTTAAAACCTTATCTACTAAATTTGGGCTTAAAATCCACAAGAAAAAAAAAAAAAGGGGGAAAGAGGGGAAGGGAGAGGAAAGGAAAAAAGGGGAAAAAAAAGGGGAAAAAGACAAAGCTGTAATTTGATACTGACATTTAATAGTCTGCTAATGTGCAACTTTGCAACTTTGCAAGCAGGACGGCACGCCGATTGCCGATTGCCGATTGCCGAATGCCGATTGGCAAAGAATTGGTAATGAATAAGTTTGAATTCATGAACTTATGAATAAGTTTCCTCATGTACGGCTCTATTAGTGGACTATCAGAAAAGGAAATGTAAAGATTTGATTAAAGGCTACACATATATGCCGGTGGGAATTTAACCGGCGGCTTTATAGTGGAATTAAAGTAGCAACACCAAATTAGGACACGATTAATAGTTCAACAGCCTGAAGCCTAAAGGACAAACAGAAAAGACATAGAAAAAGAAAACAGAAAAAAAAAAAAAAAAACAGAAAAAAAACAGGAGAGGAAGATTAATCCATAAATACAATCAACAATTACAAAAGGGAAGGAAAGTGAGACCCCTCCCCCCCCCAAAAAAAAAAAAAAAGAGAGAAGGAAGGGAAAGAAAAGGAGAAAGAGGAGAAAGAAAGGAAGGAAAAATAACAGGGGAGAGAAGTTGCAAAGACAAATATGGCAGCGAAAAAAAAGACACATGATCAAAAAATGTCTGCTAAATCAGAGAAAGTGCAAAAATCGGAAAAGAGGCTCTCAACGTTTTTCTCTCCACAGTCAACTCAAGAAATATCAGAGATTTCAACAATGGAACTTTCCCAGACATCCCTACCCCCCTCCCCAAAACCAATAAGAGGAAAAGAGTCTGTCTCATTGCAAGAACTAAAAACTTGCCTGGAAGAAGCGGTATCAGACATTAAAAGAGAATTGAATGAGAAATTCTCAGAAATAAAAACAGAGATCGCAACACTAAATGAAAGAATTCAAAATATAGAGAGCAGAGAAGAAACAAGAGATTTCCAAATAAAAGAATTGAAAGAACTTTATAAAAAATCAATAATAAATTTAAAAGAAATGGAAGACAAGGTCTGTATAATGGAAGACAGATCAAGACGATGCAATTTAAGGATTAGAAACATACCAGAGGAAGTAACAGATAGTAACTTAAAAGAATTTTTTGAAGCCTTTATGGAGCATATAGGGATACAGATGAGACAAACAGAACAACAAGTTATAAGGATACACAGATTGATGCAAAGAAAACAAGATCACAACTACCCAAGAGATGTGATAGTTGCCTTATACTCACAGGATCTCAAACTACAGATATTTTACACTGCAAAAAAAACCTCAATCACAGATGAAAAATTCAAAAACGTAAGAATCCTGAATGACCTGTCAGCCACTACTAGATCTAGAAGAGCTGTCTTCACACCAATTTTTACTATTTTGAAAAAACATCATTTAAAGTTCAAATGGAATCCCCAATCTAAACTCTCAATTTTATATAAAGAAGAATGGACAGGATTTAACTCATTGGAACTGGCACTGGAATGGCTTGGTTCTAACGACTTGGTGTAAAGGAGGAAGAAGGAAATTATGAAAGAAGGAAAGGAGAAGGAGCAAATAATGAGAGAGATAAAGGGACACCAGAGGAAGTAACAAATAACAACTTAAAAGAATCTTTGGAAGCCCTTATGGAGTATATAGGGATACAGATGAGATAAATAGAGCTACAAGTTATAAGGATACAGATTAATGCAAAGAAAACATGATCATAACTACCCAAGAGATGTGATAGTTGCCTTATACTCATAGGATCTCCAACTACAGATACTTTACATTGCAAAAAAAAAACAACCTCAACCACAGATGAAAAATTCAAAAAACGTGAGAACTCTGAATGACCTGTTAGCCACTACAAGATCTAGAAGAGCTGTCTTCACACCAATCTTTACTATTTTGAAAAAAACATTATTTAAAGATTAAATGGAATCCCCAATCCAAACTCTCAATTTTATATAAAGAAGAATGGAGAGGAGTTAATTCAAAGGAACTGGCACTCGAATGGCTCGGTTCTAACGACTTGGTGTAAAGGAGGAAGAAGGAAAAATTATAGAAGAAGGAAAGGAGAAGGACTAAAAAAGAGAGATAAAGGGAATAGGATTTGGAGATGCAAAAGACTTCTTCCTCTTTTTTTTTTTTTTTTTTTTTTCACATTAGACACGAACAGTATAAGTTATGTATATAACTGAGAACACACGTGAGTTGTGGTAAATACGATGATAATCAAATGTATAACACGGCAATTTGATAAGCTACAATGGTAAAAAGGAGGGCATAGAGGTTTAAAATGAAATAAGAAATGTAATGTTGGTTATAATATTGGATAATTGTAAGCAATAAGTTGATACAAGAAGGTGAATGTGAATAGGCACAGGATGCACATATGATATTTGGTTAAGGTATAAGCTATGGATATAAACGAGAATATACGCGAGTTGTGGTAAACACGATGATAAACTGATGTATAGCACTGAAATTTGATAAGCTATAATGGCAAAAAGGGGGGCATAGAGGACCTAAATGAAATAAGAAATACAAAGTGGGTTATAATAGTTGATAATAGTAAGTAGAATATTGACACAAGAATGTGAATGTGAATAGGCACAGGATGTACACAAACTATTTAGATAAATTCAGTGATTACACAGAGAATATAGGCAACCAACTCAAATAATATTATTAATGGGAAGAGATGATAGCACAAAACGAATTTGCACAGTAACTCAGGTGAAAATAGCAACTAAATGGCAAGAATGGATACCCAAATAGACATATTATGATATTTGTTAATGTACAGATTAATTACTTAAAGGTAGTTTTTTTTTTTTTTTTTTTTTTTTTTTTTTTTTTTTCTCTCCTCGCCCTCGCGGGCAGAGCTGTCTCCCCCCATAGGGTACCGAAGGATAGTACTCAGACCTTGGATCACGCACGGTTATCCAAGAGATGGATGAATGAGTATGGGCGGATGAATGGAATGAATGATTGTGGATATTCAGCATATGTTTTAAAAAAATGGGGTAAAACTCTCAGGCTGTTCTAAAACTCTAAAAGATTCATGATTAGACTAATTTCAATAAATGCTCAAGGCCTAAATTCCCATGTTAAAAGAGGTTTTCTGTACGACACAATGATTAGAGAAAAAGTTAATGTGGGATTTATTCAGGAGACGCACTGGCTAGCAACAAACAAAGGCTTATGGCACTACAACAAATTTCCAATTTTATATAATGCATCTCAAAAAAAAAAAAAAAAGAGTGGTGTTTCTATAATTTTTTCCAAAGACACAATATTTGAGCCCCAATACCAAAAGGCCGACATAGAAGGAAGATTTATAATACTGATCGGTCTACTTAATGGGGTGATGTATACACTTGTGAATGTATACCTGCCAAATAAATATCCAACTAGAAAATTGATTGAGATTTTGAGATTGGTGGAACAGGTAAAAAAAGGAAAAGTAATAGTGGCCGGGGATTTCAATTGCATACTTGACCCCACGATGGATAAACAACTGAGGGGAAATCAAAAAATTAACCAAAATTTAGTAAAACAGGCTAAAGAAATGAACAAAACAGTAAATAAATACGAATTAATCGATTGCTGGAGATTGATGCATCCCAACGATAAAAATTACACTCATAGGTCTGCCCCCCATGGCTCAGTTGCAAGAATCGATTTAATACTTGGAAACCTAGATTTTTCTAAATCAGTGACCTCAATTAAGATACTAGGTAACACTTGGTCAGATCACGATTTAATAATAGCTGAAGTGGTGGAAAATAAAAAAAGAAATCCCCCACTATGGAGATTAGATGACCGTCTACTGGACGAAAAGAATATAGATTATATGAGTAATATGATGGAATTTTTTTTTAAAGAAAACACAAAGGTAGAGACCACTAAAGAATGTCTCTGGTGTACCTTCAAAGCGGTAATAAGAGGGTACTGGATTAAGCTGGCAAGTCAACAAAAAAAAAAAAGAGAGGCAAATTTATCAGATTTGTACATTGAATATTACAACTTAGTAAATTTGAATAAAAATAACTTTTCAACCGAAAGACAAAAAAAGATTAAAACTTGTGAATTAACTATAAACCAGCTAATCGAGGCCAGGATCCAACGAAACCTTAAAAAATTGAAAATAAAATTTTACTATAAAAACAATAAAGTAGATTCCATATTAACAAATCGATTAAAAAAACAAAACGTAGAAAGAAAAATCTATAAATTAAAAGTAGGGGACGAGAATATCATAAAACCGGAGGATATAGCGGAGGCTTTTAAAAAATTCTACGGCAAATTATATAATCTACATCTAAATCCTCCTATAAAAGATATGGAAAGATACTTAGCAAAGATAAAAATGCCAAAAATTACTATAGACCAAAAAAGGAAGTTAAATGAAACATTCACCACAGATGAATTAGAATGGGCAATAAAGAATCTAGCAAAAAATAAGGCCCCGGGACCGGACGGATACACTAATCAATTTTACAAGAAATTTAAATCTCAAATCATTCCAGTGCTAACAGACACTTTCAATGAAATATCAAACAAAGGCCAAGCCTCTAATGATTTCTTGAGAGCTCATATTACTCCAATACTAAAACCGGGTAAATCCCCGATAGAAATATCAAATTACCGTCCAATATCACTAATCAACGCCGACGTAAAACTATATTCAGCAATATTGGCAAAGAGACTCCAATCAGTAATGCCAGAAATTATACACAAAGACCAGATAGGCTTTGTGGTTGGAAGGCAGTCTAATAACAACACCAGGAGAATGATAGAGATACTGGATTGGGTTCAGAAAAGTGGGACGCCCCAGCTGACCTTGTCCATTGACGCCGAAAAAGCGTTTGACAGGGTCAGCTGGGATTTCCTAAAACAAACCATGTATAAAATGGGTTTTGAGGGTTGGTTTACGGGGGCAGTGGAGGCCCTGTACTCAGCCCCGTCTGCCAGGATTGTAGGTAGGGACTTAAGATCAGATTGGTTTTCAATCCTCAACGGTACGAGACAGGGCTGTCCACTCTCCCCGTTGCTATACGTCATTTCTGTGGAACCCCTGGCATGCAGGATTAGACAAAATACAGGTATACTAGGAATTAAAATTCCCGATGAACAACTTAAAATCAGTCTCTATGCAGATGACGTAATACTGACCATTACAGACCCAGAAAACTCGTTACCTCAGGTGATACAAGAGATTATGCAATATGGAGAGGTCTCTAATTTTAAAATGAATATTAATAAAACCTCAGCTCTAACTACAAACATAAATAAAATACAGTTACAAAGATTAAGACAAAACTATCAGTTTAACTGGTCAATTACAAAACTACCATATTTAGGTATTCTGCTAACAACAGACGTCGAAAGGCTAATGGAAATTAATTTTCTGAACCAATTAAAAGAAATGAATAGACTCTTGAGGGAATGGAGGCACTATGAAATTTCATGGTGGGGCCGGATAAACACGATAAGAGCTTATATAGTCCCAAAATGGATTTACCTGTTTCGTATGATACCTCTCAAAATCTCAATCCATTGGTTAAATATAATACAAAAATGTTTTACAGATTTCATTTGGAGGGGCAAGAAACCCAGAATCAATTCACTAACATTAGCAAATAAAACTCATCGGGGGGGTCTGGGGTACCCATTAATAATTAATATCTATTATGCAATTATGACAACACATGCCTTAAACTTACAAGCTACAGATTGCAAAGAACAAGCATGGTATAAAATAGAACAATATAGAGAAAAGGCTACAAATCTAGAAACACTACTTTGGGCTAATATAAATAAGAGGGTACGTTTACCAGAATTCAAAAGTAAAATTATCTCACAAACAATAAACGAATGGTATATAATAAAAAACAAATTAGGAATAGCAGATCAAATTCCAGACACTATACCCATAAAAATAGTAGAAAATATAATGGAGGATATAAATATGGAAAACTGGTATAAAAATTGTGATATATGTATTAAAGATTTATATAGAAATGATCAGATAGAAGCCTACCCGACCATAAAATCTAGACTAGACCTACCATCTAGGGAAATTTTCTCCTACTTACGCATTAAAAGCTTCCTAAAGAAGCACTTGATAAAACACAATGGGGATACAGGAAAGTTAATCAGAAAGATCTTAACTAAAGACACCACGAATAAAAAATACTCCATAATAATTGAGCTACTTAATCTTAAAAATCAACCATATATTCCTGTGATCTTTAAAAAATGGGAAAGAGAACTAGATAGTAAAATTGATTTTGTCTTATGGTGCAAAGCTTTCCAAAGAATTAAAAAAAACTTTCATTCCCTAAACATACTAGAAAATTTTATAAAAGTCAGCTATAGATGGTACATGGTCCCAAAGAGATTAAATAAAATTTGCCATACTAACCCCCCAAACTGTTGGAGATGTTTTAACTTAGATGGCTCTATGCTACATATATGGTGGAGTTGCCCAAGAATTCAACCAATATGGGAGTGTATATATGACATAATAACACAGTTAAGTAATATACAGTTAAACTTTACACCAGAAACGGCCTTATTACATATCTACAATACAGAACTAAATAAAAAAAATGAAATATTAGTCATTCACTGTTTTATGGCTCTAAAGCTATTGATTGCAAGATCATGGAAAAATACCGACATTCCAGACCTACAACACATAAAAGAGCAAATCTTGAACCAATTAGAGATGGAAATAGGAATAACCTGGTATAATGATAATAAAAAACAAAACTTACTAAGAGAAATATATAACTCTCTAATAATGGATATAAAACGAATTGTATAGAAGTGGCCTACTGGCATAATGAAACAGAGATTACCCATTATATATGAGAGATATCAGTACTTAAATATATGCTGATGGACATGAATGTAGATATATTAATCATAGATAAGAGACAGTAAATGTAATTAATAACAATGTATTTTTTTTTTTTCTCTCAATAGTAGCTCCAATATGTATATAAGGAATAAATCTCTATGATTAAGATATAAATGTATGAGAATGTAATGTATGTTGGATTCCTAACAGAATCATGTTTTATTGATTAAGTATAACTGTGAATACTTAATGTTTTGTAAAATAAGAAAATTCAATAAATATTATAAATACAAAAAAAAAAAACATATAACAAGCCTGACTACATATCCTTAAATGCAAAGGGACTTGTGGTTTAACTTATTGTACAAGATGACTTGAGAAAAAAAACCTTACACTGATATTAGAAACAAAAATATTTAGCATCTGAAAAGTTGCACAATTGCAAATATCATTCAGGTTTAGCTTGTGTACAATTAATACAGCAAATGTAATGCCTAAAAGTATGTGCAGCAAAGCATGTGTTAAAAATTGGCATTCTGTTATGGTATTATATATAGCGATAAAGTAAATGGATAATTTAGTCAATAGTTTCAGAATAGTTATTCTCAATAAAGTAGCTTTGTCACAACCCTTTAAACCTGGTCTATGGAAGATACTGCACTATAGTGGGATTCAACATAGACCTCTGTGTTATACTCTTGCACATACAAGAGAGTGTGACATTGATTCAAAATGGTGACTTCTGTGTGTGTATGTGTTATAAATGTGTGCATTTATAGCCAATGAATCACTTATACTTGTTGGTTCCAACCGCTAGAAACAGCCATAAAATATATGCAGCTCAGCATACTGCTTACAGAAATGAATACCCAGTACTATATAACTGAACCCACAGCAATCATTCAGAATAACATACGTTATTTAAAAACTCTGTATAAAACGGGTCTCTCATCAGCATGAAAAAATATACTACAACTAGTAGTTTAATTTAGATGTACAGATATGTATTCCAAACCCTACAGTGTTCATTTAAACATTTTAAACAAACGCACAACTAAATGTCTGAAATCATGCTAACAAAAAAGTTTCAGGAAAATGCAAAATTAGGATACAAAGTAATTTGATCCATTGTTGGCAATTTACCATACGTTAATAGATATTTGCATATAATGTGATTCTAACATGTAATGTACTTATTGTCCCTCTAGTTTAACTGCATTTAAAAAGTTGCAGTATTAAATTCTTCCCTTGTGTCAAGGTTATTCCATGTGTACACAATACACTTTAAGATGTATCTGCAAGATCTCGTTTGCATGAAATAATCTTTTTAATTAGGTCTACTTTGAATTATCTGCTTAGGCAAAACACTTTATCTTAAACATTTACATGGTTTCTATATGCCAAAGGGTGTGAATCTGGAGACCTAAATGTAGATCTGAATGCAAACCTCCTGTATGTTCAGATCTGACCAAAACTGGGGTCCTCATCTTGAATAGATTTGTAAAATAAAGGGAAACTGTCATGCACCTTTCAGTTTTCAACTGCTCATTAATTTTTATCTATAACAAACCACGTTTTTACTTTAGAAGCCATTACAGAGCTAGCCAGCCACACATTGTCCCTGTTCATTTGGTACAGTAACCTAAACTTTGTAACCATACATACATTTGCATTTTATAATTAATCATTTTCATTGATGTGTCATCATGTTCTCAAGTATTGTGTACCCTTTTTATTCCTAATTTTTTATAGGTGCATATTTTGAAATTCCTGTATATGTCTTGTTTAACCCATTAACGCCTTAATGACCGAGGATGGTTCAGGACCGTCATCGGCATTTTAGCGTTGCCGACCTGAACTGTCACAATGGTCTTATGTACTTACCCAATTGCCGTTGTTCCCCCGGCGGCGATCGGCAGTGCTCCCGGTGTGGGGAGACTGCCTGCAGCCCAGGCAGTCTCCCCATGGCGGATTAGGACCCCTGGGGCAATGTGATCGCTTAACAGAGCGATGTGTCTGCCTGCAGGGGGACTGCCTGTGCTGACAGGCAGTCTCCCTGCTAGTGTAAAATAAATGTACATTTATAATTATTATTTTTTTATTAAAATGTGACTAAGTGGCTACTAAAAATACTGGGCATACCCCATTGCAAATGGTATGCCATCGTGGGGGTAATTCTCATTCCTAGGCTACCATACGGTCTCAAAGGCAACATAACCAATCTGGCGAATTTTATTGTGAAAAATGCAAATGCAAGTATTATATTACACTCTGTAACTTTTGAAAACCATAAAACCTGTATGTGGTGGGTACTGCTCTACTGTTAAACTCAAAAAACTTCGCTGAACACAAATGTTAGTGTTTCCAAACATTTCAACGTATTACAGTAATTATATCGTCAGTGAAAGTGCCGATTGTGTGTGACAATATCATTGTTGTGATATGGTTTACGGTTTTGAAACACTAATATTTCTGTTCAGAAAAGTCTATTGAGTAAAACAGTACCCCCGATGTAGAGGTTTTATAATGTTTTGGAAAGTTACACAGTAAAATGTAGGGCTTGCGAACCATATTTTCTGGACTTTCTGCCTGGGTTTTCAGGCATATCCCTCAAATTGTAATTAATAAAATTAATTAATCATGTAAAAATATTATATAAATATATATGTAGAATTTATATTTATATATATTTATATATAAATATGTATATATATATATTTTTTTTAATATTATTTTTATTTAAATATATATCTATTTACATATATATATATATATATATAGAGAGAGAGAGAGAGAGAGAGAGAGAGAGAGAGAGATACATATATCTATGTATAATGTCATTCTAAATGCATTTTGATTTAAATATATATGTATATTAATATTAAAATACAGTTAGAGTGAAAGTATACAGGTATATCATTTTTAAAAAAATTAATATGATTTTTTATTTTTTTAAATTATTTTCAATTTTCTTTTTGATTATTTTTGTATACAGTTGCAAGAAAAAGTATGTGAACCCTTTGGAATGATATGGATTTCTGCACAAATTGGTCATAAAATGTGATCTGATCATCATCTAAGTCACAACAATAGACAATCACAGTCTGCTTAAACTAATAACACACAAGAATAGAAATGTTGCCATGTTTTTATTGAACACACCATTCACAGTGCAGGTGGAAAAAGTATGTGAACCCTTGGATTTAATAACTGGTTGAACCTCCTTTGGCAGCAATAACTTCAACCAAACGTTTCCTGTAGTTGCAGATCAGACATGCACAACTGTCAGGAGTAATTCTTGACCATTCCTCTTTACAGAATTGTTTCAGTTCAGCAATATTCTTGGGATGTCTGGTGTGAATCGCTTTCTCGAGGTCATGCCACAGCATCTCAATCGGTTTGAGGTCAGGACTCTGACTGCGCCACTTCAGAAGGCTTATTTTATTCTGTTTAAGCCATTCTGTTGTTGATTTACTTCTATGCTTTGGGTCATTGTCCTGTTGCAACACCCATCTTCTGTTGAGCTTCAGATGGTAGACAGATGGCCTTAAGTTCTCCTGCAAAATGTCTTGATAAACTTGGGAATTCATTTTTCCTTCGATGATAGCAATCCGTCCAGGCCCTGATGCAACAAAGCAGCCCCAAACCATGATGCCCCCACCACCATACTTTACAGTTGGGATGAGGTTTTTGATGTTGGTGTGCTGTGCCTCTTTTTCGCAACACATAGTGTTGTGTGTTTCTTCCAAACAACTCAACTTTGGTTTCATCTGTCCACAGAATATTTTGCCAGTACTGCTGTGGAACATCCAGGTGCTCTTGTGCAAACTGTAAACGTGCAGCAATGTTTTGTTTGGACAGCAGTGGCTTCCTCTGTGGTATCCTCCCATGAAATCCATTCTTGTTTAGTGTTTTACGTATTGTAGATTCGGTAACAGGGATGTTAGCATTTGCCAGTAACTTTTGTAAGTCTTTAGCTGACACTCTAGGATTCTTCTTCACCTCATTGAGCAGTCTGCACTGTGCTCTTGCAGTCATCTTTACAGGACAGCCACTCCTAGGGAGAGTAGCAGCAGTGCTGAACTTTCTCCATTTATAGACAATTTGTCTTACCGTGGACTGATGAACAGCAAGGCTTTTGGAGATACTTTTATAACCCTTTCCAGCTTTATGCAAGTCAACAATTCCTAATCATAGCTCTTCTGAGAGCTCTTTAGTATGAGGCATCATTCACATCAAGCAATGCTTCTTGTGAAAAGCAAACCCAGAACTGGTGTGTGTTTTTTATAGGGCAGGGCAGCTGTAACCAACACCTCCAATCTCATCTCATTGATTAGACTCCAGTTGGCTGACATCTCACTCCAATTAGCTCTTGGAGAGGTCATTAGTCTAGGGGTTCACATACTTTTTCCACCTGCACTGTGAATGTTTATATGTTGTGTTCAATACAAACATGGCAACATTTCATTCTTTGTCTGTTATTAGTTTAAGCAGACTGTGATTGTCTATTGTTGTGACTTAGATGATGATCAGATCACATTTTATGACCAATTTGTGCATAAATCCATATCATTCCAAAGGGTTCACATACTTTTTCTTGCAACTGTACATATATATATATATATATATATATATATATATATATATATATGATCTAAGTACTTTAATTCACTTTATTAAACTTTTTTTGACTTTTACTTACTTTTAAAACTTTTTTTACAGGCATCAGGGGGACAGCCTGAGAGCTAAGGCAGTCCCCCTGCTGGCACTGCATGAGCTGGCTATTCCGGTCATGTGTTTACAAGGACAACGCTATCACATGGCCCTGGAGGGCCGGATTGTTCAGAAGGGGGCGTTCTGTGCTGCACTCCGGCGTTTAGAACCACCCAAAAAACAACGGCATTGAACGCCCGCTGTCCTTAAGGGCTTAATCTTCATTTCTAATAAATGATTAAACACATTGATATTGTTCATAGTTGAACAGCACTGATAGGGCGACATGGTCAACTGATGCTCAGTCTATCACTGCCATCCAAAAATGGATGAAATTGATACTGCTAATGCAAGTGAGGGCCCAGGCCACTGGTGCATGGGAAACCATTAGTTTTTATAAGGCAGCTTCAATGGTTTAACATAAGTGAAGGATTCTTCTTGTAACACCATAACTATTACAGTGGCTTTTTTGCCCAGTGTAGATACCAGTTTGCAAATTCTGAAAGAAACTTTAGTGTGGTGCAATATTTTGAAAATAAATGTTGACCTAAGCAATTGTGCCCAGAAAGACAAGGGTAGGGGTGCTCCTTGCATAACCAATGCAAGAAGCATGGGTTGTTATGGTTACTAGCATTCCTGTAACATCCCATTAACAGAGAAATAAAATACCAAAACTCTCTGTAGGTTTTAAATCAATGAATAGATTTATTTAGCAATTCTATATTTGCTACATAATATTTTATACAGAAAACACAGAAGTCCACATATGCTGTTTTAATATCTCCAGTCACCCTCATCTTTTAATTCCAAGGCAGCATATTTTAAATGTAGATCCCATCATCATTAACAAGGCATGTTTCACAGTGCCCTTGGAGAAGACAACAGCTGCAGGACATCCTCCTTAAAAAAGATCATGTCTGCAATATGGCGTTCAGCACATCTCCAGTCATAGAAATGGAAGAGATTGTAATAATCTTCGTCACACGGAACGGTGGGTGGACCCTCTGGACAGTCCTCATCACTAGATTCATCGTGATCACCACGATCCCAGGCATGGCAATAAGCCAGCTCCCGAGCAGCAGAGTAAAAGCTGGACTGGGTGTCTGACAAATATCTATCCTCCAGGCCATTTTCTCTATCTTCCAACTTTTCTTCATTGGCTGCATAGGCTTGTGAACCACCCATTGCTGAAACGGATCCCTCTGAAATAAGAATAAAGAAATTTAAGTTTATAATTTATTCTTTAAACTAGATGTGCAACAAATCAGTTGAACTTTTTTTGTTCTTATGTTTTAGGTTATTTTTTTCTTACACTGCATGATCAAATAGATCACATATTACTAAATAATTTTTTTTCAAACTTAGACCAATAACTGGTATAGATGCAAAGGAATTATCTCATGAGATTTCTGAAGTATGCTCATCCTCTAAGGTACACCACTATAGTATTATATTGAGAATACTTAGTAATTGTTTAAATGTTCTGCACTTATACTGCATCAGTTACTAGTATCTTTATACTCAGTATGTTTTATATATATATAATAATCATCTTAGTATTTCCACTTTTTTTACATGCATCATAACAGAAGTTCCTATTGGTGAATTACTGATTAATGTATAATACCTCTGAAGGATTCTTCATCCAGTTGTGTTGTATTTTCCTCTTTGACAAAATTAGTATCATGTAAATCCTCAAGCTCAGAGTGAGAACAGTAACTATCACATCCTCTGTATTCCTCACTGATGTTGGCTTTCTCCATTGTATCCTTACAAACAGAGTAAAGATGATCTATAGCTTGTTCAGGTTGCTCTCAGTTATGAGTCTCCTTTCACAGGGTCTGCTCCTTTTATTAGAACAAAGTGGGAGGAGCCACTGGATGCCTGAGGTGGTTGACCAATAAGAAAATGGCTTTTCTGACCCAGGCTGTTTATGTTAATAGATCATTGTTTCTGAACAATAGGTTGAGATAAGCATTCCTGAAAGTTGTATGTTTTAAGTTTTCTATCTTTTAATATTCCAAAACAATTTCTTGTAGAACCAAGGATTATCATACTAATATTTGATTATTTACACCATAACAAAAAATAAGCTTATTTTTACATATAATAACGTTGTGCAAGATATTTCTGCCCAGCCCTTTTTACCTGGGCTATAATATAAAAAACCTAGAATTTTAATCTAATGATGTTTAATAAATTATAAAAAGGATCAGACAAAATCTATGGCAGTTTACCCCTTACAAGGAAATTGGTAAACATATAACAAGCCTGACTACATATCCTTAAATGCAAAGGGACTTGTGGTTTAACTTATTGTACAAGATGACTTGAGAAAAAAAACCTTACACTGATATTAGAAACAAAAATATTTAGCATCTGAAAAGTTGCACAATTGCAAATATCATTCAGGTTTAGCTTGTGTACAATTAATACAGAAAATGTAATGCCTAAAAGTATGTGCAGCAAAGCATGTGTTAAAAATTGGCATTCTGTTATGGTATTATATATAGCGATAAAGTAAATGGATAATTTAGTCAATAGTTTCAGAATAGTTATTCTCAATAAAGTAGCTTTGTCACAACCCTTTAAACCTGGTCTATGGAAGATACTGCACTATAGTGGGATTCAACATAGACCTCTGTGTTATACTCTTGCACATACAAGAGAGTGTGACATTGATTCAAAATGGTGACTTCTGTGTGTGTATGTGTTATAAATGTGTGCATTTATAGCCAATGAATCACTTATACTTGTTGGTTCCAACCACTAGAAACAGCCATAAAATATATGCAGCTCAGCATACTGCTTACAGAAATGAATACCCAGTACTATATAACTGAACCCACAGCAATCATTCAGAATAACATACGTTATTTAAAAACTCTGTATAAAACGGGTCTCTCATCAGCATGAAAAAATATACTACAACTAGTAGTTTAATTTAGATGTACAGATATGTATTCCAAACCCTACAGTGTTCATTTAAACATTTTAAACAAACGCACAACTAAATGTCTGAAATCATGCTAACAAAAAAGTTTCAGGAAAATGCAAAATTAGGATACAAAGTAATTTGATCCATTGTTGGCAATTTACCATACGTTAATAGATATTTGCATATAATGTGATTCTAACATGTAATGTACTTATTGTCCCTCTAGTTTAACTGCATTTAAAAAGTTGCAGTATTAAATTCTTCCCTTGTGTCAAGGTTATTCCATGTGTACACAATACACTTTAAGATGCATCTGCAAGATCTCGTTTGCATGAAATAATCTTTTTAATTAGGTCTACTTTGAATTATCTGCTTAGGCAAAACACTTTATCTTAAACATTTACATGGTTTCTATATGCCAAAGGGTGTGAATCTGGAGACCTAAATGTAGATCTGAATGCAAACCTCCTGTATGTTCAGATCTGACCAAAACTGGGGTCCTCATCTTGAATAGATTTGTAAAATAAAGGGAAACTGTCATGCACCTTTCAGTTTTCAACTGCTCATTAATTTTTTATAGGTGCATATTTTGAAATTCCTGTATATGTCTTGTTTAACCCATTAACGCCTTAATGACCGAGGATGGTTCAGGACCGTCATCGGCATTTTAGCGTTGCCGACCTGAACTGTCACAATGGTCTTATGTACTTACCCAAATGCCGTTGTTCCCCCGGCGGCGATCGGCAGTGCTCCCGGTGTGGGGAGACTGCCTGCAGCCCAGGCAGTCTCCCCATGGCGGATTAGGACCCCTGGGGCAATGTGATCGCTTAACAGAGCGATGTGTCTGCCTGCAGGGGGACTGCCTGTGCTGACAGGCAGTCTCCCTGCTAGTGTAAAATAAATGTACATTTATAATTATTATTTTTTTATTAAAATGTGACTAAGTGGCTACTAAAAATACTGGGCATACCCCATTGCAAATGGTATGCCATCGTGGGGGTAATTCTCATTCCTAGGCTACCATACGGTCTCAAAGGCAACATAACCAATCTGGCGAATTTTATTGTGAAAAATGCAAATGCAAGTATTATATTACACTCTGTAACTTTTGAAAACCATAAAACCTGTATGTGGTGGGTACTGCTCTACTGTTAAACTCAAAAAACTTCGCTGAACACAAATGTTAGTGTTTCCAAACATTTCAACGTATTACAGTAATTATATCGTCAGTGAAAGTGCCGATTGTGTGTGACAATATCATTGTTGTGATATGGTTTACGGTTTTGAAACACTAATATTTCTGTTCAGAAAAGTCTATTGAGTAAAACAGTACCCCCGATGTAGAGGTTTTATAATGTTTTGGAAAGTTACACAGTAAAATGTAGGGCTTGCGAACCATATTTTCTGGACTTTCTGCCTGGGTTTTCAGGCATATCCCTCAAATTGTAATTAATAAAATTAATTAATCATGTAAAAATATTATATAAATATAAATGTAGAATTTATATTTATTTATATTTATATATAAATATGTATATATATATATATATATTTTAATATTATTTTTATTTAAATATATATCTATTTACATATATATATATATATATATATATATATATATATATATAGAGAGAGAGAGAGAGAGAGAGAGAGAGAGATACATATATCTATGTATAATGTCATTCTAAATGCATTTTGATTTAAATATATATGTATATTAATATTAAAATACAGTTAGAGTGAAAGTATACAGGTATATCATTTTTAAAAAAATTAATATGATTTTTTATTTTTTTAAATTATTTTCAATTTTCTTTTTGATTATTTTTATATACAGTTGCAAGAAAAAGTATGTGAACCCTTTGGAATGATATGGATTTCTGCACAAATTGGTCATAAAATGTGATCTGATCATCATCTATGTCACAACAATAGACAATCACAGTCTGCTTAAACTAATAACACACAAGAAATGAAATGTTGCCATGTTTTTATTGAACACACCATTCACAGTGCAGGTGGAAAAAGTATGTGAACCCTTGGATTTAATAACTGGTTGAACCTCCTTTGGCAGCAATAACTTCAACCAAACGTTTCCTGTAGTTGCAGATCAGACATGCACAACTGTCAGGAGTAATTCTTGACCATTCCTCTTTACAGAATTGTTTCAGTTCAGCAATATTCTTGGGATGTCTGGTGTGAATCGCTTTCTCGAGGTCATGCCACAGCATCTCAATCGGTTTGAGGTCAGGACTCTGACTGCGCCACTTCAGAAGGCTTATTTTATTCTGTTTAAGCCATTCTGTTGTTGATTTACTTCTATGCTTTGGGTCATTGTCCTGTTGCAACACCCATCTTCTGTTGAGCTTCAGATGGTAGACAGATGGCCTTAAGTTCTCCTGCAAAATGTCTTGATAAACTTGGGAATTCATTTTTCCTTCGATGATAGCAATCCGTCCAGGCCCTGATGCAACAAAGCAGCCCCAAACCATGATGCCCCCACCACCATACTTTACAGTTGGGATGAGGTTTTTGATGTTGGTGTGCTGTGCCTCTTTTTCGCAACACATAGTGTTGTGTGTTTCTTCCAAACAACTCAACTTTGGTTTCATCTGTCCACAGAATATTTTGCCAGTACTGCTGTGGAACATCCAGGTGCTCTTGTGCAAACTGTAAACGTGCAGCAATGTTTTGTTTGGACAGCAGTGGCTTCCTCTGTGGTATCCTCCCATGAAATCCATTCTTGTTTAGTGTTTTACGTATTGTAGATTCGGTAACAGGGATGTTAGCATTTGCCAGTAACTTTTGTAAGTCTTTAGCTGACACTCTAGGATTCTTCTTCACCTCATTGAGCAGTCTGCACTGTGCTCTTGCAGTCATCTTTACAGGACAGCCACTCCTAGGGAGAGTAGCAGCAGTGCTGAACTTTCTCCATTTATAGACAATTTGTCTTACCGTGGACTGATGAACAGCAAGGCTTTTGGAGATACTTTTATAACCCTTTCCAGCTTTATGCAAGTCAACAATTCCTAATCATAGCTCTTCTGAGAGCTCTTTAGTATGAGGCATCATTCACATCAAGCAATGCTTCTTGTGAAAAGCAAACCCAGAACTGGTGTGTGTTTTTTATAGGGCAGGGCAGCTGTAACCAACACCTCCAATCTCATCTCATTGATTAGACTCCAGTTGGCTGACATCTCACTCCAATTAGCTCTTGGAGAGGTCATTAGTCTAGGGGTTCACATACTTTTTCCACCTGCACTGTGAATGTTTATATGTTGTGTTCAATACAAACATGGCAACATTTCATTCTTTGTCTGTTATTAGTTTAAGCAGACTGTGATTGTCTATTGTTGTGACTTAGATGATGATCAGATCACATTTTATGACCAATTTGTGCATAAATCCATATCATTCCAAAGGGTTCACATACTTTTTCTTGCAACTGTACATATATATATATATATATATATATATATATATATATATATATATATATATGATCTAAGTACTTTAATTCACTTTATTAAACTTTTTTTGACTTTTAAAACTTTTTTTACAGGCATCAGGGGGACAGCCTGAGAGCTAAGGCAGTCCCCCTGCTGGCACTGCATGAGCTGGCTATTCCGGTCATGTGTTTACAAGGACAACGCTATCACATGGCCCTGGAGGGCCGGATTGTTCAGAAGGGGGCGTTCTGTGCTGCACTCCGGTGTTTAGAACCACCCAAAAAACAACGGCATTGAACGCCCGCTGTCCTTAAGGGCTTAATCTTCATTTCTAATAAATGATTAAACACATTGATATTGTTCATAGTTGAACAGCACTGATAGGGCGACATGGTCAACTGATGCTCAGTCTATCACTGCCATCCAAAAATGGATGAAATTGATACTGCTAATGCAAGTGAGGGCCCAGGCCACTGGTGCATGGGAAACCATTAGTTTTTATAAGGCAGCTTCAATGGTTTAACATAAGTGAAGGATTCTTCTTGTAACACCATAACTATTACAGTGGCTTTTTTGCCCAGTGTAGATACCAGTTTGCAAATTATGAAAGAAACTTTAGTGTGGTGCAATATTTTGAAAATAAATGTTGACCTAAGCAATTGTGCCCAGAAAGACAAGGGTAGGGGTGCTCCTTGCATAACCAATGCAAGAAGCATGGGTTGTTATGGTTACTAGCATTCCTGTAACATCCCATTAACAGAGAAATAAAATACCAAAACTCTCTGTAGGTTTTAAATCAATGAATAGATTTATTTAGCAATTCTATATTTGCTACATAATATTTTATACAGAAAACACAGAAGTCCACATATGCTGTTTTAATATCTCCAGTCAACCTCATCTTTTAATTCCAAGGCAGCATATTTTAAATGTAGATCCCATCATCATTAACAAGGCATGTTTCACAGTGCCCTTGGAGAAGACAACAGCTGCAGGACATCCTCCTTAAAAAAGATCATGTCTGCAATATGGCGTTCAGCACATCTCCAGTCATAGAAATGGAAGAGATTGTAATAATCTTCGTCACACGGAACGGTGGGTGGACCCTCTGGACAGTCCTCATCACTAGATTCATCGTGATCACCACGATCCCAGGCATGGCAATAAGCCAGCTCCCGAGCAGCAGAGTAAAAGCTGGACTGGGTGTCTGACAAATATCTATCCTCCAGGCCATTTTCTCTATCTTCCAACTTTTCTTCATTGGCTGCATAGGCTTGTGAACCACCCATTGCTGAAACGGATCCCTCTGAAATAAGAATAAAGAAATTTAAGTTTATAATTTATTCTTTAAACTAGATGTGCAACAAATCAGTTGAACTTTTTTTGTTCTTATGTTTTAGGTTATTTTTTTCTTACACTGCATGATCAAATAGATCACATATTACTAAATATTTTTTTTTCAAACTTAGACCAATAACTGGTATAGATGCAAAGGAATTATCTCATGAGATTTCTGAAGTATGCTCATCCTCTAAGGTACACCACTATAGTATTATATTGAGAATACTTAGTAATTGTTTAAATGTTCTGCACTTATACTGCATCAGTTACTAGTATCTTTATACTCAGTATGTTTTATATATATATAATAATCATCTTAGTATTTCCACTTTTTTTACATGCATCATAACAGAAGTTCCTATTGGTGAATTACTGATTAATGTATAATACCTCTGAAGGATTCTTCATCCAGTTGTGTTGTATTTTCCTCTTTGACAAAATTAGTATCATGTAAATCCTCAAGCTCAGAGTGAGAACAGTAACTATCACATCCTCTGTATTCCTCACTGATGTTGGCTTTCTCCATTGTATCCTTACAAACAGAGTAAAGATGATCTATAGCTTGTTCAGGTTGCTCTCAGTTATGAGTCTCCTTTCACAGGGTCTGCTCCTTTTATTAGAACAAAGTGGGAGGAGCCACTGGATGCCTGAGGTGGTTGACCAATAAGAAAATGGCTTTTCTGACCCAGGCTGTTTATGTTAATAGATCATTGTTTCTGAACAATAGGTTGAGATAAGCATTCCTGAAAGTTGTATGTTTTAAGTTTTCTATCTTTTAATATTCCAAAACAATTTCTTGTAGAACCAAGGATTATCATACTAATATTTGATTATTTACACCATAACAAAAAATACGCTTATTTTTACATATAATAACGTTGTGCAAGATATTTCTGCCCAGCCCTTTTTACCTGGGCTATAATATAAAAAACCTAGAATTTTAATCTAATTATGTTTAATAAATTATAAAAAGGATCAGACAAAATCTATGGCAGTTTACCCCTTACAAGGAAATTGGTAAACATATAACAAGCCTGACTACATATCCTTAAATGCAAAGGGACTTGTGGTTTAACTTATTGTACAAGATGACTTGAGAAAAAAAACCTTACACTGATATTAGAAACAAAAATATTTAGCATCTGAAAAGTTGCACAATTGCAAATATCATTCAGGTTTAGCTTGTGTACAATTAATACAGCAAATGTAATGCCTAAAAGTATGTGCAGCAAAGCATGTGTTAAAAATTGGCATTCTGTTATGGTATTATATATAGCGATAAAGTAAATGGATAATTTAGTCAATAGTTTCAGAATAGTTATTCTCAATAAAGTAGCTTTGTCACAACCCTTTAAACCTGGTCTATGGAAGATACTGCACTATAGTGGGATTCAACATAGACCTCTGTGTTATACTCTTGCACATACAAGAGAGTGTGACATTGATTCAAAATGGTGACTTCTGTGTGTGTATGTGTTATAAATGTGTGCATTTATAGCCAATGAATCACTTATACTTGTTGGTTCCAACCGCTAGAAACAGCCATAAAATATATGCAGCTCAGCATACTGCTTACAGAAATGAATACCCAGTACTATATAACTGAACCCACAGCAATCATTCAGAATAACATACGTTATTTAAAAACTCTGTATAAAACGGGTCTCTCATCAGCATGAAAAAATATACTACAACTAGTAGTTTAATTTAGATGTACAGATATGTATTCCAAACCCTACAGTGTTCATTTAAACATTTTAAACAAACGCACAACTAAATGTCTGAAATCATGCTAACAAAAAAGTTTCAGGAAAATGCAAAATTAGGATACAAAGTAATTTGATCCATTGTTGGCAATTTACCATACGTTAATAGATATTTGCATATAATGTGATTCTAACATGTAATGTACTTATTGTCCCTCTAGTTTAACTGCATTTAAAAAGTTGCAGTATTAAATTCTTCCCTTGTGTCAAGGTTATTCCATGTGTACACAATACACTTTAAGATGCATCTGCAAGATCTCGTTTGCATGAAATAATCTTTTTAATTAGGTCTACTTTGAATTATCTGCTTAGGCAAAACACTTTATCTTAAACATTTACATGGTTTCTATATGCCAAAGGGTGTGAATCTGGAGACCTAAATGTAGATCTGAATGCAAACCTCCTGTATGTTCAGATCTGACCAAAACTGGGGTCCTCATCTTGAATAGATTTGTAAAATAAAGGGAAACTGTCATGCACCTTTCAGTTTTCAACTGCTCATTAATTTTTATCTATAACAAACCACGTTTTTACTTTAGAAGCCATTACAGAGCTAGCCAGCCACACATTGTCCCTGTTCATTTGGTACAGTAACCTAAACTTTGTAACCATACATACATTTGCATTTTATAATTAATCATTTTCATTGATGTGTCATCATGTTCTCAAGTATTGTGTACCCTTTTTATTCCTAATTTTTTATAGGTGCATATTTTGAAATTCCTGTATATGTCTTGTTTAACCCATTAACGCCTTAATGACCGAGGATGGTTCAGGACCGTCATCGGCATTTTAGCGTTGCCGACCTGAACTGTCACAATGGTCTTATGTACTTACCCAATTGCCGTTGTTCCCCCGGCGGCGATCGGCAGTGCTCCCGGTGTGGGGAGACTGCCTGCAGCCCAGGCAGTCTCCCCATGGTGGATTAGGACCCCTGGGGCAATGTGATCGCTTAACAGAGCGATGTGTCTGCCTGCAGGGGGACTGCCTGTGCTGACAGGCAGTCTCCCTGCTAGTGTAAAATAAATGTACATTTATAATTATTATTTTTTTATTAAAATGTGACTAAGTGGCTACTAAAAATACTGGGCATACCCCATTGCAAATGGTATGCCATCGTGGGGGTAATTCTCATTCCTAGGCTACCATACGGTCTCAAAGGCAACATAACCAATCTGGCGAATTTTATTGTGAAAAATGCAAATGCAAGTATTATATTACACTCTGTAACTTTTGAAAACCATAAAACCTGTATGTGGTGGGTACTGCTCTACTGTTAAACTCAAAAAACTTCGCTGAACACAAATGTTAGTGTTTCCAAACATTTCAACGTATTACAGTAATTATATCGTCAGTGAAAGTGCCGATTGTGTGTGACAATATCATTGTTGTGATATGGTTTACGGTTTTGAAACACTAATATTTCTGTTCAGAAAAGTCTATTGAGTAAAACAGTACCCCCGATGTAGAGGTTTTATAATGTTTTGGAAAGTTACACAGTAAAATGTAGGGCTTGCGAACCATATTTTCTGGACTTTCTGCCTGGGTTTTCAGGCATATCCCTCAAATTGTAATTAATAAAATTAATTAATCATGTAAAAATATTATATAAATATATATGTAGAATTTATATTTATATATATTTATATATAAATATGTATATATATATATTTTTTTTAATATTATTTTTATTTAAATATATATCTATTTACATATATATATATATATATATATATATAGAGAGAGAGAGAGAGAGAGAGAGAGAGAGAGAGAGATACATATATCTATGTATAATGTCATTCTAAATGCATTTTGATTTAAATATATATGTATATTAATATTAAAATACAGTTAGAGTGAAAGTATACAGGTATATCATTTTAAAAAAATTAATATGATTTTTTATTTTTTTAAATTATTTTCAATTTTCTTTTTGATTATTTTTGTATACAGTTGCAAGAAAAAGTATGTGAACCCTTTGGAATGATATGGATTTCTGCACAAATTGGTCATAAAATGTGATCTGATCATCATCTAAGTCACAACAATAGACAATCACAGTCTGCTTAAACTAATAACACACAAGAAATGAAATGTTGCCATGTTTTTATTGAACACACCATTCACAGTGCAGGTGGAAAAAGTATGTGAACCCTTGGATTTAATAATTGGTTGAACCTCCTTTGGCAGCAATAACTTCAACCAAACGTTTCCTGTAGTTGCAGATCAGACATGCACAACTGTCAGGAGTAATTCTTGACCATTCCTCTTTACAGAATTGTTTCAGTTCAGCAATATTCTTGGGATGTCTGGTGTGAATCGCTTTCTCGAGGTCATGCCACAGCATCTCAATCGGTTTGAGGTCAGGACTCTGACTGCGCCACTTCAGAAGGCTTATTTTATTCTGTTTAAGCCATTCTGTTGTTGATTTACTTCTATGCTTTGGGTCATTGTCCTGTTGCAACACCCATCTTCTGTTGAGCTTCAGATGGTAGACAGATGGCCTTAAGTTCTCCTGCAAAATGTCTTGATAAACTTGGGAATTCATTTTTCCTTCGATGATAGCAATCCGTCCAGGCCCTGATGCAACAAAGCAGCCCCAAACCATGATGCCCCCACCACCATACTTTACAGTTGGGATGAGGTTTTTGATGTTGGTGTGCTGTGCCTCTTTTTCGCAACACATAGTGTTGTGTGTTTCTTCCAAACAACTCAACTTTGGTTTCATCTGTCCACAGAATATTTTGCCAATACTGCTGTGGAACATCCAGGTGCTCTTGTGCAAACTGTAAACGTGCAGCAATGTTTTGTTTGGATAGCAGTGGCTTCCTCTGGGGTATCCTCCCATGAAATCCATTCTTGTTTAGTGTTTTACGTATTGTAGATTCGGTAACAGGGATGTTAGCATTTGCCAGTAACTTTTGTAAGTCTTTAGCTGACACTCTAGGATTCTTCTTCACCTCATTGAGCAGTCTGCACTGTGCTCTTGCAGTCATCTTTACAGGACAGCCACTCCTAGGGAGAGTAGCAGCAGTGCTGAACTTTCTCCATTTATAGACAATTTGTCTTACCGTGGACTGATGAACAGCAAGGCTTTTGGAGATACTTTTATAACCCTTTCCAGCTTTATGCAAGTCAACAATTCCTAATCATAGCTCTTCTGAGAGCTCTTTAGTATGAGGCATCATTCACATCAAGCAATGCTTCTTGTGAAAACCAAACCCAGAACTGGTGTGTGTTTTTTATAGGGCAGGGCAGCTGTAACCAACACCTCCAATCTCATCTCATTGATTAGACTCCAGTTGGCTGACATCTCACTCCAATTAGCTCTTGGAGAGGTCATTAGTCTAGGGGTTCACATACTTTTTCCACCTGCACTGTGAATGTTTATATGTTGTGTTCAATACAAACATGGCAACATTTCATTCTTTGTCTGTTATTAGTTTAAGCAGACTGCTATTGTCTATTGTTGTGACTTAGATGATGATCAGATCACATTTTATGACCAATTTGTGCATAAATCCATATCATTCCAAAGGGTTCACATACTTTTTCTTGCAACTGTACATATATATATATATATATATATATATATATATATAGATCATACATATATATATATATATATATATATATATATGTATGATCTAAGTACTTTAATTCACTTTATTAAACTTTTTTTGACTTTTACTTACTTTTAAAACTTTTTTTACAGGCATCAGGGGGACAGCCTGAGAGCTAAGGCAGTCCCCCTGCTGGCACTGCATGAGCTGGCTATTCCGGTCATGTGTTTACAAGGACAACGCTATCACATGGCCCTGGAGGGCCGGATTGTTCAGAAGGGGGCGTTCTGTGCTGCACTCCGGCGTTTAGAACCACCCAAAAAACAACGGCATTGAACGCCCGCTGTCCTTAAGGGCTTAATCTTCATTTCTAATAAATGATTAAACACGTTGATATTGTTCATAGTTGAACAGCACTGATAGGGCGACATGGTCAACTGATGCTCAGTCTATCACTGCCATCCAAAAATGGATGAAATTGATACTGCTAATGCAAGTGAGGGCCCAGGCCACTGGTGCATGGGAAACCATTAGTTTTTATAAGGCAGCTTCAATGGTTTAACATAAGGGAAGGATTCTTCTTGTAACACCATAACTATTACAGTGGCTTTTTTGCCCAGTGTAGATACCAGTTTGCAAATTATGAAAGAAACTTTAGTGTGGTGCAATATTTTGAAAATAAATGTTGACCTAAGCAATTGTGCCCAGAAAGACAAGGGTAGGGGTGCTCCTTGCATAACCAATGCAAGAAGCATGGGTTGTTATGGTTACTAGCATTCCTGTAACATCCCATTAACAGAGAAATAAAATACCAAAACTCTCTGTAGGTTTTAAATCAATGAATAGATTTATTTAGCAATTCTATATTTGCTACATAATATTTTATACAGAAAACACAGAAGTCCACATATGCTGTTTTAATATCTCCAGTCACCCTCATCTTTTAATTCCAAGGCAGCATATTTTAAATGTAGATCCCATCATCATTAACAAGGCATGTTTCACAGTGCCCTTGGAGAAGACAACAGCTGCAGGACATCCTCCTTAAAAAAGATCATGTCTGCAATATGGCGTTCAGCACATCTCCAGTCATAGAAATGGAAGAGATTGTAATAATCTTCGTCACACGGAACGGTGGGTGGACCCTCTGGACAGTCCTCATCACTAGATTCATCGTGATCACCACGATCCCAGGCATGGCAATAAGCCAGCTCCCGAGCAGCAGAGTAAAAGCTGGACTGGGTGTCTGACAAATATCTATCCTCCAGGCCATTTTCTCTATCTTCCAACTTTTCTTCATTGGCTGCATAGGCTTGTGAACCACCCATTGCTGAAACGGATCCCTCTGAAATAAGAATAAAGAAAGTTAAGTTTATAATTTATTCTTTAAACTAGATGTGCAACAAATCAGTTGAACTTTTTTTGTTCTTATGTTTTAGGTTATTTTTTTCTTACACTGCATGATCAAATAGATCACATATTACTAAATAAAAAAAATTTCAAACTTAGACTAATAACTGGTATAGATGCAAAGGAATTATCTCATGAGATTTCTGAAGTATGCTCATCCTCTAAGGTACACCACTATAGTATTATATTGAGAATACTTAGTAATTGTTTAAATGTTCTGCACTTATACTGCATCAGTTACTAGTATCTTTTGTCATGCCTTAACTATGGTATCCTCTTACTTCCTGGTTCCACGGAGCCTAGCCACACCCCTGTATGACACGGTCTGCCTATTTAATCTGACTGCACCAGCTGATCAAGGCTGGATTATTGAACTACGTTCCTTACTAACAACCCGGCTACAACTTCGTTGTGAAAGCCTCTGCTACCAGACCGGACTGAAAGACTCTGCAAAGTTCCCTTCACCTCTCCTCATCCACGACTAAAGATTAAACACTCTTCATACGCCTCTGAGGAGATCTCGGGAACCAGTGTTCTATGTGCCGGAAGCTAAGTAAAACCAATGTGATAAGAGTTGCATCTAAAAGCTGTTATTACCTGTCTCCAAAAGTCCTTCGGTAAAAACAATCCCGTTACAGCTAACTTCAACTCATACTTCATATCAGTTATCTGCATCTGTCTTGCTTCAGTTAAAGTATGGAACAGCTATTGTAATTACTTATCACCTAAACCGTTGATTCTACTAAGAGACTCTTTATTGATTCAGTGTCTGCAATTTACTATCGTTTACTCCTTAAAGCTACAGTGCCTGTAATTGTGGACTTCAGTTATCTTTTACTACTTAAAGCTACAGTGCCTGTAACTGTGGACTTCAGTTATCATTTACTACTTAAGCTACAGTGCCTGTAATTGTGGACTTCAGTTATCGTTTACTACTTAAAGCTACAGTACCTGTAAATTGGAATTAAAGTCTTTACCTTTTACTTTCTTTAATACATTTTCAAACTATACGAAATCTGCAGTTGTGTTCCTTCATAACAAATGTTTAGACGTGACAGAATAATCCAGCCATTGTAATGGATCCAGCAGATTTCGATTCTACTATAACTACGCTGAATCAAAGAGTTAATGCACTAGCCCAAAGTGTGCAAGACCTGCAAGTTACTAACGAAAGACTTCTCACTTATATCAGAGATTTACAAACTCATACTCCTCATACTACTCTGCACTCGGCTAGTGATCCTGCTGTGTGTAACCCTGAAAAGTTCTATGGAGATCGTTCCAGATACAGGGAGTTCCTCAACTCTTGCAAACTTTTAATTGCTTTGAAACCTAGATCCTATCCTACAGAAAGAACTAAAGTTTGTTCGGTTATTTCCTTTCTAAGAGGTGAACCTATGTCATGGGCTCATTCCTTTCTGGAAAACGATGACCCCATTTTAGATTCACTAGATGAATTTTTAGAAGCCATGTCTCTTCTCTATGAAGATCCTAACAAACAAGCTACAGCTGATTTAACAATCAGAACACTACAGCAAAGAAATAGACCCGTTGAAGATTACATTGCTGAATTCAAAAGATGGGCTATAGAAACACAATGGAATGACATCACATTGCGCAACCAGTTTCGAATTGGTTTATCGGAAGCTGTAAAAGATGAATTATCTAGAACAGTACTCCCTACTAATTTGAACGCTCTAATTCGCCTATCAATCAGCATTGACAGAAGATTAAGAGAAAGAAAGGCCGAAAAAGCCCTTTCACATTCAAAAGACCGCAAACCTTTTACTCCCTCAAAAGCTCCAGAAAAAACTTCTTTACCAAGTGAACCTATGGAAATAGGGATAATAAGAAGTCCCCTCACTCCTGAAGAGAAAAATCGAAGACGTATGTTAAACCTCTGCATGTATTGTGCCTCTCAAGTTCATTTAGTCTCTGATTGTCCTTCATTAAAACGGATAAAAGGCAGAAGGCAGTCTCATGCCTCTTCCATCCTAAGTGTACTTCCCTCTACAGCAAATACTCAAATGTCCCCTATCGTTCTTGTATTACAGTGGGACAATAAAAGAATCATAACCAAGGCTGTTATCGATTCCGGTGCAAATGGAGTATTCATTGACTCAGCCTTTGTAACAAAGAATAAAATTCCTTGTGTTCGTAAAAGAACTTCTGTACCTGTTAAAGTGATTGACGGGTCCCTCATCTCATCGGGACCAATACTTCATGAATCCGTCCCTCTAAAAGTAACCATCAATCATACTCATACGGAAAGTCTTATATTTGATGTTATCTCATCACCATTTTTTCCTATTATATTAGGGATCAACTGGTTAAGGAACCACAACCCTCAAATCTCATGGTTTCCTTTCTCTCTCACCTTTAACTCACATTATTGTAAAGAAACATGTTTACAGCAAATTCCAATTCTTCAGTCTACGAAAGAACCAGCTAAAACCTCATGTTGTTCTGACACCGAACTGGAGTCTCCTCCTCCTACAGTCATTGGTGAATTAAAGAGAAAGTTTACAACAGCTCCTATCCTTCAACTTCCAAATCCTTCATATCCTTATGTCCTTGAAACGGATGCTTCGGAATTTGCAATTGGAGCTGTCCTTTCTCAACACAAAACTCCTCAAGAACCTCCTTCGCCTAAAGTCATTGGAATCTTATCTTCTCTTATTGACGACATTAAAGGTCTCAGTGAAGATGCTCTTGAACTTCCTAAATCAATGAAATTATCCAAGAAAAACTGTCTCTACTATTTTAAAGACCGGATTTATGTACCTCCCTCTTTCAGAATTAAAGTACTTGAATTTATTCATGATTCTCCTCTGGCAGGTCATCCAGGTATGAAAAGGACCCTTGAATTGTCTAAAAGATACTGTTGGTGGCCTCGTCAAGACCAAACTATCGAATCTTATGTCAAATCTTGTTCTGTATGCCAACGATCCAATCAATTGTCCTTGTTGAAGCCTCATCATCCTGACCCTTTCCAAAGAAATGTCACTACTTCTCCTGATCCCATATTGGTCCAGGGTGAAGAAGAATACGAAATTCAAAGTATACTGGATTCAAGGATCCATCGTGGCTCCTTACAATACCTCATCAGATGGAAAGGATATGGAATTGATGAAGATACATGGGAAAACTCCTCTGTCGTTCATGCTGATAAATTGATTTCCAAATTTCACAAGCGTTACCCTTCTAAACCAAGTCAATAGCACCCAGAGGTTGCTCATTAAAGAGGGGGTACTGTCATGCCTTAACTATGGTATCCTCTTACTTCCTGGTTCCACGGAGCCTAGCCACACCCCTGTATGACACGGTCTGCCTATTTAATCTGACTGCACCAGCTGATCAAGGCTGGATTATTGAACTACGTTCCTTACTAACAACCCGGCTACAACTTCGTTGTGAAAGCCTCTGCTACCAGACCGGACTGAAAGACTCTGCAAAGTTCCCTTCACCTCTCCTCATCCACGACTAAAGATTAAACACTCTTCATACGCCTCTGAGGAGATCTCGGGAACCAGTGTTCTATGTGCCGGAAGCTAAGTAAAACCAATGTGATAAGAGTTGCATCTAAAAGCTGTTATTACCTGTCTCCAAAAGTCCTTCGGTAAAAACAATCCCGTTACAGCTAACTTCAACTCATACTTCATATCAGTTATCTGCATCTGTCTTGCTTCAGTTAAAGTATGGAACAGCTATTGTAATTACTTATCACCTAAACCGTTGATTCTACTAAGAGACTCTTTATTGATTCAGTGTCTGCAATTTACTATCGTTTACTCCTTAAAGCTACAGTGCCTGTAATTGTGGACTTCAGTTATCTTTTACTACTTAAAGCTACAGTGCCTGTAACTGTGGACTTCAGTTATCATTTACTACTTAAGCTACAGTGCCTGTAATTGTGGACTTCAGTTATCGTTTACTACTTAAAGCTACAGTACCTGTAAATTGGAATTAAAGTCTTTACCTTTTACTTTCTTTAATACATTTTCAAACTATACGAAATCTGCAGTTGTGTTCCTTCATAACAAATGTTTAGACGTGACATCTTTATACTCAGTATGTTTTATATATATATAATAATCATCTTAGTATTTCCACTTTTTTTACATGCATCATAACAGAAGTTCCTATTGGTGAATTACTGATTAATGTATAATACCTCTGATGGATTCTTCATCCAGTTGTGTTGTATTTCCCTCTTTGACAAAATTAGTATCATGTAAATCCTCAAGCTCAGAGTGAGAACAGTAACTATCACATCCTCTGTATTCCTCACTGATGTTGGCTTTCTCCATTGTATCCTTACAAACAGAGTAAAGATGATCTATAGCTTGTTCAGGTTGCTCTCAGTTATGAGTCTCCTTTCACAGGGTCTGCTCCTTTTATTAGAACAAAGTGGGAGGAGCCACTGGATGCCTGAGGTGGTTGACCAATAAGAAAATGGCTTTTGTGACCCAGGCTGTTTATGTTAATAGATCATTGTTTCTGAACAATAGGTTGAGATAAGCATTCCTGAAAGTTGTATGTTTTAAGTTTTCTATCTTTTAATATTCCAAAACAATTTCTTGTAGAACCAAGGATTATCATACTAATATTTGATTATTTACACCATAACAAAAAATACGCTTATTTTTACATATAATAACGTTGTGCAAGATATTTCTGCCCAGCCCTTTTTACCTGGGCTATAATATAAAAAACCTAGAATTTTAATCTAATGATGTTTAATAAATTATAAAAAGGATCAGACAAAATCTATGGCAGTTTACCCCTTACAAGGAAATTGGTAAACATATAACAAGCCTGACTACATATCCTTAAATGCAAAGGGACTTGTGGTTTAACTTATTGTACAAGATGACTTGAGAAAAAAAACCTTCCACTGATATTAGAAACAAAAATATTTAGCATCTGAAAAGTTGCACAATTGCAAATATCATTCAGGTTTAGCTTGTGTACAATTAATACAGAAAATGTAATGCCTAAAAGTATGTGCAGCAAAGCATGTGTTAAAAATTGGCATTCTGTTATGGTATTATATATAGCGATAAAGTAAATGGATAATTTAGTCAATAGTTTCAGAATAGTTATTCTCAATAAAGTAGCTTTGTCACAACCCTTTAAACCTGGTCTATGGAAGATACTGCACTATAGTGGGATTCAACATAGACCTCTGTGTTATACTCTTGCACATACAAGAGAGTGTGACATTGATTCAAAATGGTGACTTCTGTGTGTGTATGTGTTATAAATGTGTGCATTTATAGCCAATGAATCACTTATACTTGTTGGTTCCAACCACTAGAAACAGCCATAAAATATATGCAGCTCAGCATACTGCTTACAGAAATGAATACCCAGTACTATATAACTGAACCCACAGCAATCATTCAGAATAACATACGTTATTTAAAAACTCTGTATAAAACGGGTCTCTCATCAGCATGAAAAAATATACTACAACTAGTAGTTTAATTTAGATGTACAGATATGTATTCCAAACCCTACAGTGTTCATTTAAACATTTTAAACAAACGCACAACTAAATGTCTGAAATCATGCTAACAAAAAAGTTTCAGGAAAATGCAAAATTAGGATACAAAGTAATTTGATCCATTGTTGGCAATTTACCATACGTTAATAGATATTTGCATATAATGTGATTCTAACATGTAATGTACTTATTGTCCCTCTAGTTTAACTGCATTTAAAAAGTTGCAGTATTAAATTCTTCCCTTGTGTCAAGGTTATTCCATGTGTACACAATACACTTTAAGATGCATCTGCAAGATCTCGTTTGCATGAAATAATCTTTTTAATTAGGTCTACTTTGAATTATCTGCTTAGGCAAAACACTTTATCTTAAACATTTACATGGTTTCTATATGCCAAAGGGTGTGAATCTGGAGACCTAAATGTAGATCTGAATGCAAACCTCCTGTATGTTCAGATCTGACCAAAACTGGGGTCCTCATCTTGAATAGATTTGTAAAATAAAGGGAAACTGTCATGCACCTTTCAGTTTTCAACTGCTCATTAATTTTTATCTATAACAAACCACGTTTTTACTTTAGAAGCCATTACAGAGCTAGCCAGCCACACATTGTCCCTGTTCATTTGGTACAGTAACCTAAACTTTGTAACCATACATACATTTGCATTTTATAATTAATAATTTTCATTGATGTGTCATCATGTTCTCAAGTATTGTGTACCCTTTTTATTCCTAATTTTTTATAGGTGCATATTTTGAAATTCCTGTATATGTCTTGTTTAACCCATTAACGCCTTAATGACCGAGGATGGTTCAGGACCGTCATCGGCATTTTAGCGTTGCCGACCTGAACTGTCACAACGGTCTTATGTACTTACCCAATTGCCGTTGTTCCCCCGGCGGCGATCGGCAGTGCTCCCGGTGTGGGGAGACTGCCTTCAGCCCAGGCAGTCTCCCCATGGCGGATTAGGACCCCTGGGGCAATGTGATCGCTTAACAGAGCGATGTGTATGCCTGCAGGGAGACTGCCTGTGCTGACAGGCAGTCTCCCTGCTAGTGTAAAATAAATGTACATTTATAATTATAATTTTTTTATTAAAATGTGACTAAGTGGCTACTAAAAATACTGGGCATACCCCATTGCAAATGGTATGCCATCGTGGGGGTAATCCTCATTCCTAGGCTACCATACGGTCTCAAAGGCAACATAACCAATCTGGCGAATTTTATTGTGAAAAATGCAAATGCAAGTATTATATTACACTCTGTAACTTTTGAAAACCATAAAACCTGTATGTGGTGGGTACTGCTCTACTGTTAAACTCAAAAAACTTCGCTGAACACAAATGTTAGTGTTTCCAAACATTTCAACTTATTACAGTAATTATATCGTCAGTGAAAGTGCCGATTGTGTGTGACAATATCATTGTTGTGATATGGTTTATGGTTTTGAAACACTAATATTTCTGTTCAGAAAAGTCTATTGAATAAAACAGTACCCCCGATGTAGAGGTTTTATAATGTTTTGGAAAGTTACACAGTAAAATATAGGGCTTGCGAACCATATTTTCTGGACTTTCTGCCTGGGTTTTCAGGCATATCCCTCAAATTGTAATTAAAATTAATTAATCATGTAAAAATATTATATAAATATATATGTAGAATTTATATTTATTTATATTTATATATAAATATGTATATATATATATTTTTTTTAATATTATTTCTATTTAAATATATATCTATTTACATATATATATATATATATAGAGAGAGAGAGAGAGAGAGAGAGAGAGATACATATATCTATGTATAATGTCATTCTAAATGGATTTTGATTTAAATATATATGTATATTAATATTAAAATACAGTTAGAGTGAAAGTATACAGGTATATCATTTAAAAAAAAATTAATATGATTTTTTATTTTTTTAAAATTATTTTCAATTTTCTTTTTGATTATTTTTATATACAGTTGCAAGAAAAAGTATGTGAACCCTTTGGAGTGATATGGATTTCTGCACAAATTGGTCATAAAATGTGATCTGATCATCATCTAAGTCACAACAATAGACAATCACAGTCTGCTTAAACTAATAACATACAAGAAATGAAATGTTGCCATGTTTTTATTGAACACACCATTCACAGTGCAGGTGGAAAACGTATGTGAACCCTTGGATTTAATAACTGGTTAAACCTCCTTTGGCAGCAATAACTTCAACCAAACGTTTCCTGTAGTTGCAGATCAGACATGCACAACTGTCAGGAGTAATTCTTGACCATTCCTCTTTACAGAATTGTTTCAGTTCAGCAATATTCTTGGGATGTCTGGTGTGAATCGCTTTCTCGAGGTCATGCCACAGCATCTCAATCGGTTTGAGGTCAGGACTCTGACTGCGCCACTTCAGAAGGCTTGGGAATTCATTTTTCCTTCGATGATAGCAATCCGTCAAGGCCCTGATGCAACAAAGCAGCCCCAAACCATGATGCCCCCACCACCATACTTTACAGTTGGGATGAGGTTTTTGATGTTGGTGTGCTGTGCCTCTTTTTCGCAACACATAGTGTTGTGTGTTTCTTCCAAACAACTCAACTTTGGTTTCATCTGTCCACAGAATATTTTGCCAATACTGCTGTGGAACATCCAGGTGCTCTTGTGCAAACTGTAAACGTGCAGCAATGTTTTGTTTGGATAGCAGTGGCTTCCTCTGTGGTATCCTCCCATGAAATCCATTCTTGTTTAGTGTTTTACGTATTGTAGATTCGGTAACAGGGATGTTAGCATTTGCCAGTAACTTTTGTAAGTCTTTAGCTGACACTCTAGGATTCTTCTTCACCTCATTGAGCAGTCTGCACTGTGCTCTTGCAGTCATCTTTACAGGACAGCCACTCCTAGGGAGAGTAGCAGCAGTGCTGAACTTTCTCCATTTATAGACAATTTGTCTTACCGTGGACTGATGAACAGCAAGGCTTTTGGAGATACGTTTATAACCCTTTCCAGCTTTATGCAAGTCAACAATTCCTAATCATAGCTCTTCTGAGAGCTCTTTAGTATGAGGCATCATTCACATCAAGCAATGCTTCTTGTGAAAAGCAAACCCAGAACTGGTGTGTGTTTTTTATAGGGCAGGGCAGCTGTAACCAACACCTCCAATCTCATCTCATTGATTAGACTCCAGTTGGCTGACATCTCACTCCAATTAGCTCTTGGAGAGGTCATTAGTCTAGGGGTTCACATACTTTTTCCACCTGCACTGTGAATGTTTACATGTTGTGTTCAATACAAACATGGCAACATTTCATTCTTTGTCTGTTATTAGTTTAAGCAGACTGTGATTGTCTATTGTTGTGACTTAGATGATGATCAGATCACATTTTATGACCAATTTGTGCATAAATCCATATCATTCCAAAGGGTTCACATACTTTTTCTTGCAACTGTACATATATATATATATATATATATATATATGATCTAAGTACTTTAATTCACTTTATTAAACTTTTTTTGACTTTTACTTACTTTTAAAACTTTTTTTACAGGCATCAGGGGGACAGCCTGAGAGCTAAGGCAGTCCCCCTGCTGGCACTGCATGAGCTGGCTATTCCGGTCATGTGTTTACAAGGACAACGCTATCACATGGCCCTGGAGGGCCGGATTGTTCAGAAGGGGGCGTTCTGTGCTGCACTCCGGCGTTTAGAACCACCCAAAAAACAACGGCATTGAACGCCCGCTGTCCTTAAGGGCTTAATCTTCATTTCTAATAAATGATTAAACACATTGATATTGTTCATAGTTGAACAGCACTGATAGGGCGACATGGTCAACTGATGCTCAGTCTATCACTGCCATCCAAAAATGGATGAAATTGATACTGCTAATGCAAGTGAGGGCCCAGGCCACTGGTGCATGGGAAACCATTAGTTTTTATAAGGCAGCTTCAATGGTTTAACATAAGTGAAGGATTCTTCTTGTAACACCATAACTATTACAGTGGCTTTTTTGCCCAGTGTAGATACCAGTTTGCAAATTATGAAAGAAACTTTAGTGTGGTGCAATATTTTGAAAATAAATGTTGACCTAAGCAATTGTGCCCAGAAAGACAAGGGGTTGTTATGGTTACTAGCATTCCTGTAACATCCCATTAACAGAGAAATAAAATACCAAAACTCTCTGTAGGTTTTAAATCAATGAATAGATTTATTTAGCAATTCTATATTTGCTACATAATATTTTATACAGAAAACACAGAAGTCCACATATGCTGTTTTAATATCTCCAGTCACCCTCATCTTTTAATTCCAAGGCAGCATATTTTAAATGTAGATCCCATCATCATTAACAAGGCATGTTTCACAGTGCCCTTGGAGAAGACAACAGCTGCAGGACATCCTCCTTAAAAAAGATCATGTCTGCAATATGGCGTTCAGCACATCTCCAGTCATAGAAATGGAAGAGATTGTAATAATCTTCGTCACACGGAACGGTGGGTGGACCCTCTGGACAGTCCTCATCACTAGATTCATCGTGATCACCACGATCCCAGGCATGGCAATAAGCCAGCTCCCGAGCAGCAGAGTAAAAGCTGGACTGGGTGTCTGACAAATATCTATCCTCCAGGCCATTTTCTCTATCTTCCAACTTTTCTTCATTGGCTGCATAGGCTTGTGAACCACCCATTGCTGAAACGGATCCCTCTGAAATAAGAATAAAGAAAGTTAAGTTTATAATTTATTCTTTAAACTAGATGTGCAACAAATCAGTTGAACTTTTTTTGTTCTTATGTTTTAGGTTATTTTTTTCTTACACTGCATGATCAAATAGATCACATATTACTAAATAAAAAATGTTCAAACTTAGACCAATAACTGGTATAGATGCAAAGGAATTATCTCATGAGATTTCTGAAGTATGCTCATCCTCTAAGGTACACCACTATAGTATTATATTGAGAATACTTAGTAATTGTTTAAATGTTCTGCACTTATACTGCATCAGTTACTAGTATCTTTATACTCAGTATGTTTTATATATATATATATAATAATCATCTTAGTATTTCCACTTTTTTTACATGCATCATAACAGAAGTTTCTATTGGTGAATTACTGATTAATGTATAATACCTCTGAAGGATTCTTCATCCAGTTGTGTTGTATTTCCCTCTTTGACAAAATTAGTATCATGTAAATCCTCAAGCTCAGAGTGAGAACAGTAACTATCACATCCTCTGTATTCCTCACTGATGTTGGCTTTCTCCATTGTATCCTTACAAACAGAGTAAAGATGATCTATAGCTTGTTCAGGTTGCTCTAAGTTATGAGTCTCCTTTCACAGGGTCTGCTCCTTTTATTAGAACAAAGTGGGAGGAGCCACTGGATGCCTGAGGTGGTTGACCAATAAGAAAATGGCTTTTCTGACCCAGGCTGTTTATGTTAATAGATCATTGTTTCTGAACAATAGGTTGAGATAAGCATTCCTGAAAGTTGTATGTTTTAAGTTTTCTATCTTTTAATATTCCAAAACAATTTCTTGTAGAACCAAGGATTATCATACTAATATTTGATTATTTACACCATAACAAAAAATAAGCTTATTTTTACATATAATAACGTTGTGCAAGATATTTCTGCCCAGCCCTTTTTACCTGGGCTATAATATAAAAAACCTAGAATTTTAATCTAATGATGTTTAATAAATTATAAAAAGGATCAGACAAAATCTATGGCAGTTTACCCCTTACAAGGAAATTGGTAAACATATAACAAGCCTGACTACATATCCTTAAATGCAAAGGGACTTGTGGTTTAACTTATTGTACAAGATGACTTGAGAAAAAAAAACCTTACACTGATATTAGAAACAAAAATATTTAGCATCTGAAAAGTTGCACAATAGCAAATATCATTCAGGTTTAGCTTGTGTACAATTAATACAGAAAATGTAATGCCTAAAAGTATGTGCAGCAAAGCATGTGTTAAAAATTGGCATTCTGTTATGGTATTATATATAGCGATAAATTAAATGGATAATTTAGTCAATAGTTTCAGAATAGTTATTCTCAATAAAGTAGCTTTGTCACAACCCTTTAAACCTGGTCTATGGAAGATACTGCACTATAGTGGGATTCAACATAGACCTCTGTGTTATACTCTTGCACATACAAGAGAGTGTGACATTGATTCAAAATGGTGACTTCTGTGTGTGTATGTGTTATAAATGTGTGCATTTATAGCCAATGAATCACTTATACTTGTTGGTTCCAACCGCTAGAAACAGCCATAAAATATATGCAGCTCAGCATACTGCTTACAGAAATGAATACCCAGTACTATATAACTGAACCCACAGCAATCATTCAGAATAACATACGTTATTTAAAAACTCTGTATAAAACGGGTCTCTCATCAGCATGAAAAAATATACTACAACTAGTAGTTTAATTTAGATGTACAGATATGTATTCCAAACCCTACAGTGTTCATTTAAACATTTTAAACAAACGCACAACTAAATGTCTGAAATCATGCTAACAAAAAAGTTTCAGGAAAATGCAAAATTAGGATACAAAGTAATTTGATCCATTGTTGGCAATTTACCATACGTTAATAGATATTTGCATATAATGTGATTCTAACATGTAATGTACTTATTGTCCCTCTAGTTTAACTGCATTTAAAAAGTTGCAGTATTAAATTCTTCCCTTGTGTCAAGGTTATTCCATGTGTACACAATACACTTTAAGATGCATCTGCAAGATCTCGTTTGCATGAAATAATCTTTTTAATTAGGTCTACTTTGAATTATCTGCTTAGGCAAAACACTTTATCTTAAACATTTACATGGTTTCTATATGCCAAAGGGTGTGAATCTGGAGACCTAAATGTAGATCTGAATGCAAACCTCCTGTATGTTCAGATCTGACCAAAACTGGGGTCCTCATCTTGAATAGATTTGTAAAATAAAGGGAAACTGTCATGCACCTTTCAGTTTTCAACTGCTCATTAATTTTTATCTATAACAAACCACGTTTTTACTTTAGAAGCCATTACAGAGCTAGCCAGCCACACATTGTCCCTGTTCATTTGGTACAGTAACCTAAACTTTGTAACCATACATACATTTGCATTTTATAATTAATAATTTTCATTGATGTGTCATCATGTTCTCAAGTATTGTGTACCCTTTTTATTCCTAATTTTTTATAGGTGCATATTTTGAAATTCCTGTATATGTCTTGTTTAACCCATTAACGCCTTAATGACCGAGGATGGTTCAGGACCGTCATCGGCATTTTAGCGTTGCCGACCTGAACTGTCACAACGGTCTTATGTACTTACCCAATTGCCGTTGTTCCCCCGGCGGCGATCGGCAGTGCTCCCGGTGTGGGGAGACTGCCTTCAGCCCAGGCAGTCTCCCCATGGCGGATTAGGACCCCTGGGGCAATGTGATCGCTTAACAGAGCGATGTGTATGCCTGCAGGGAGACTGCCTGTGCTGACAGGCAGTCTCCCTGCTAGTGTAAAATAAATGTACATTTATAATTATAATTTTTTTATTAAAATGTGACTAAGTGGCTACTAAAAATACTGGGCATACCCCATTGCAAATGGTATGCCATCGTGGGGGTAATCCTCATTCCTAGGCTACCATACGGTCTCAAAGGCAACATAACCAATCTGGCGAATTTTATTGTGAAAAATGCAAATGCAAGTATTATATTACACTCTGTAACTTTTGAAAACCATAAAACCTGTATGTGGTGGGTACTGCTCTACTGTTAAACTCAAAAAACTTCGCTGAACACAAATGTTAGTGTTTCCAAACATTTCAACTTATTACAGTAATTATATCGTCAGTGAAAGTGCCGATTGTGTGTGACAATATCATTGTTGTGATATGGTTTATGGTTTTGAAACACTAATATTTCTGTTCAGAAAAGTCTATTGAATAAAACAGTACCCCCGATGTAGAGGTTTTATAATGTTTTGGAAAGTTACACAGTAAAATATAGGGCTTGCGAACCATATTTTCTGGACTTTCTGCCTGGGTTTTCAGGCATATCCCTCAAATTGTAATTAAAATTAATTAATCATGTAAAAATATTATATAAATATATATGTAGAATTTATATTTATTTATATTTATATATAAATATGTATATATATATATTTTTTTTAATATTATTTCTATTTAAATATATATCTATTTACATATATATATATATATATAGAGAGAGAGAGAGAGAGAGAGATACATATATCTATGTATAATGTCATTCTAAATGGATTTTGATTTAAATATATATGTATATTAATATTAAAATACAGTTAGAGTGAAAGTATACAGGTATATCATTTAAAAAAAAATTAATATGATTTTTTATTTTTTTAAAATTATTTTCAATTTTCTTTTTGATTATTTTTATATACAGTTGCAAGAAAAAGTATGTGAACCCTTTGGAGTGATATGGATTTCTGCACAAATTGGTCATAAAATGTGATCTGATCATCATCTAAGTCACAACAATAGACAATCACAGTCTGCTTAAACTAATAACATACAAGAAATGAAATGTTGCCATGTTTTTATTGAACACACCATTCACAGTGCAGGTGGAAAACGTATGTGAACCCTTGGATTTAATAACTGGTTAAACCTCCTTTGGCAGCAATAACTTCAACCAAACGTTTCCTGTAGTTGCAGATCAGACATGCACAACTGTCAGGAGTAATTCTTGACCATTCCTCTTTACAGAATTGTTTCAGTTCAGCAATATTCTTGGGATGTCTGGTGTGAATCGCTTTCTCGAGGTCATGCCACAGCATCTCAATCGGTTTTACGGTCAGGACTCTGACTGCGCCACTTCAGAAGGCTTGGGAATTCATTTTTCCTTCGATGATAGCAATCCGTCAAGGCCCTGATGCAACAAAGCAGCCCCAAACCATGATGCCCCCACCACCATACTTTACAGTTGGGATGAGGTTTTTGATGTTGGTGTGCTGTGCCTCTTTTTCGCAACACATAGTGTTGTGTGTTTCTTCCAAACAACTCAACTTTGGTTTCATCTGTCCACAGAATATTTTGCCAATACTGCTGTGGAACATCCAGGTGCTCTTGTGCAAACTGTAAACGTGCAGCAATGTTTTGTTTGGATAGCAGTGGCTTCCTCTGTGGTATCCTCCCATGAAATCCATTCTTGTTTAGTGTTTTACGTATTGTAGATTCGGTAACAGGGATGTTAGCATTTGCCAGTAACTTTTGTAAGTCTTTAGCTGACACTCTAGGATTCTTCTTCACCTCATTGAGCAGTCTGCACTGTGCTCTTGCAGTCATCTTTACAGGACAGCCACTCCTAGGGAGAGTAGCAGCAGTGCTGAACTTTCTCCATTTATAGACAATTTGTCTTACCGTGGACTGATGAACAGCAAGGCTTTTGGAGATACGTTTATAACCCTTTCCAGCTTTATGCAAGTCAACAATTCCTAATCATAGCTCTTCTGAGAGCTCTTTAGTATGAGGCATCATTCACATCAAGCAATGCTTCTTGTGAAAAGCAAACCCAGAACTGGTGTGTGTTTTTTATAGGGCAGGGCAGCTGTAACCAACACCTCCAATCTCATCTCATTGATTAGACTCCAGTTGGCTGACATCTCACTCCAATTAGCTCTTGGAGAGGTCATTAGTCTAGGGGTTCACATACTTTTTCCACCTGCACTGTGAATGTTTACATGTTGTGTTCAATACAAACATGGCAACATTTCATTCTTTGTCTGTTATTAGTTTAAGCAGACTGTGATTGTCTATTGTTGTGACTTAGATGATGATCAGATCACATTTTATGACCAATTTGTGCATAAATCCATATCATTCCAAAGGGTTCACATACTTTTTCTTGCAACTGTACATATATATATATATATATATATATATATATATATGATCTAAGTACTTTAATTCACTTTATTAAACTTTTTTTGACTTTTACTTACTTTTAAAACTTTTTTTACAGGCATCAGGGGGACAGCCTGAGAGCTAAGGCAGTCCCCCTGCTGGCACTGCATGAGCTGGCTATTCCGGTCATGTGTTTACAAGGACAACGCTATCACATGGCCCTGGAGGGCCGGATTGTTCAGAAGGGGGCGTTCTGTGCTGCACTCCGGCGTTTAGAACCACCCAAAAAACAACGGCATTGAACGCCCGCTGTCCTTAAGGGCTTAATCTTCATTTCTAATAAATGATTAAACACATTGATATTGTTCATAGTTGAACAGCACTGATAGGGCGACATGGTCAACTGATGCTCAGTCTATCACTGCCATCCAAAAATGGATGAAATTGATACTGCTAATGCAAGTGAGGGCCCAGGCCACTGGTGCATGGGAAACCATTAGTTTTTATAAGGCAGCTTCAATGGTTTAACATAAGTGAAGGATTCTTCTTGTAACACCATAACTATTACAGTGGCTTTTTTGCCCAGTGTAGATACCAGTTTGCAAATTATGAAAGAAACTTTAGTGTGGTGCAATATTTTGAAAATAAATGTTGACCTAAGCAATTGTGCCCAGAAAGACAAGGGTAGGGGTGCTCCTTGCATAACCAATGCAAGAAGCATGGGTTGTTATGGTTACTAGCATTCCTGTAACATCCCATTAACAGAGAAATAAAATACCAAAACTCTCTGTAGGTTTTAAATCAATGAATAGATTTATTTAGCAATTCTATATTTGCTACATAATATTTTATACAGAAAACACAGAAGTCCACATATGCTGTTTTAATATCTCCAGTCACCCTCATCTTTTAATTCCAAGGCAGCATATTTTAAATGTAGATCCCATCATCATTAACAAGGCATGTTTCACAGTGCCCTTGGAGAAGACAACAGCTGCAGGACATCCTCCTTAAAAAAGATCATGTCTGCAATATGGCGTTCAGCACATCTCCAGTCATAGAAATGGAAGAGATTGTAATAATCTTCGTCACACGGAACGGTGGGTGGACCCTCTGGACAGTCCTCATCACTAGATTCATCGTGATCACCACGATCCCAGGCATGGCAATAAGCCAGCTCCCGAGCAGCAGAGTAAAAGCTGGACTGGGTGTCTGACAAATATCTATCCTCCAGGCCATTTTCTCTATCTTCCAACTTTTCTTCATTGGCTGCATAGGCTTGTGAACCACCCATTGCTGAAACGGATCCCTCTGAAATAAGAATAAAGAAAGTTAAGTTTATAATTTATAATTTAAACTAGATGTGCAACAAATCAGTTGAACTTTTTTTGTTCTTATGTTTTAGGTTATTTTTTTCTTACACTGCATGATCAAATAGATCACATATTACTAAATAAAAAATGTTCAAACTTAGACCAATAACTGGTATAGATGCAAAGGAATTATCTCATGAGATTTCTGAAGTATGCTCATCCTCTAAGGTACACCACTATAGTATTATATTGAGAATACTTAGTAATTGTTTAAATGTTCTGCACTTATACTGCATCAGTTACTAGTATCTTTATACTCAGTATGTTTTATATATATATATATAATAATCATCTTAGTATTTCCACTTTTTTTACATGCATCATAACAGAAGTTCCTATTGGTGAATTACTGATTAATGTATAATACCTCTGAAGGATTCTTCATCCAGTTGTGTTGTATTTCCCTCTTTGACAAAATTAGTATCATGTAAATCCTCAAGCTCAGAGTGAGAACAGTAACTATCACATCCTCTGTATTCCTCACTGATGTTGGCTTTCTCCATTGTATCCTTACAAACAGAGTAAAGATGATCTATAGCTTGTTCAGGTTGCTCTAAGTTATGAGTCTCCTTTCACAGGGTCTGCTCCTTTTATTAGAACAAAGTGGGAGGAGCCACTGGATGCCTGAGGTGGTTGACCAATAAGAAAATGGCTTTTCTGACCCAGGCTGTTTATGTTAATAGATCATTGTTTCTGAACAATAGGTTGAGATAAGCATTCCTGAAAGTTGTATGTTTTAAGTTTTCTATCTTTTAATATTCCAAAACAATTTCTTGTAGAACCAAGGATTATCATACTAATATTTGATTATTTACACCATAACAAAAAATAAGCTTATTTTTACATATAATAACGTTGTGCAAGATATTTCTGCCCAGCCCTTTTTACCTGGGCTATAATATAAAAAACCTAGAATTTTAATCTAATGATGTTTAATAAATTATAAAAAGGATCAGACAAAATCTATGGCAGTTTACCCCTTACAAGGAAATTGGTAAACATATAACAAGCCTGACTACATATCCTTAAATGCAAAGGGACTTGTGGTTTAACTTATTGTACAAGATGACTTGAGAAAAAAAAACCTTACACTGATATTAGAAACAAAAATATTTAGCATCTGAAAAGTTGCACAATAGCAAATATCATTCAGGTTTAGCTTGTGTACAATTAATACAGAAAATGTAATGCCTAAAAGTATGTGCAGCAAAGCATGTGTTAAAAATTGGCATTCTGTTATGGTATTATATATAGCGATAAATTAAATGGATAATTTAGTCAATAGTTTCAGAATAGTTATTCTCAATAAAGTAGCTTTGTCACAACCCTTTAAACCTGGTCTATGGAAGATACTGCACTATAGTGGGATTCAACATAGACCTCTGTGTTATACTCTTGCACATACAAGAGAGTGTGACATTGATTCAAAATGGTGACTTCTGTGTGTGTATGTGTTATAAATGTGTGCATTTATAGCCAATGAATCACTTATACTTGTTGGTTCCAACCGCTAGAAACAGCCATAAAATATATGCAGCTCAGCATACTGCTTACAGAAATGAATACCCAGTACTATATAACTGAACCCACAGCAATCATTCAGAATAACATACGTTATTTAAAAACTCTGTATAAAACGGGTCTCTCATCAGCATGAAAAAATATACTACAACTAGTAGTTTAATTTAGATGTACAGATATGTATTCCAAACCCTACAGTGTTCATTTAAACATTTTAAACAAACGCACAACTAAATGTCTGAAATCATGCTAACAAAAAAGTTTCAGGAAAATGCAAAATTAGGATACAAAGTAATTTGATCCATTGTTGGCAATTTACCATACGTTAATAGATATTTGCATATAATGTGATTCTAACATGTAATGTACTTATTGTCCCTCTAGTTTAACTGCATTTAAAAAGTTGCAGTATTAAATTCTTCCCTTGTGTCAAGGTTATTCCATGTGTACACAATACACTTTAAGATGCATCTGCAAGATCTCGTTTGCATGAAATAATCTTTTTAATTAGGTCTACTTTGAATTATCTGCTTAGGCAAAACACTTTATCTTAAACATTTACATGGTTTCTATATGCCAAAGGGTGTGAATCTGGAGACCTAAATGTAGATCTGAATGCAAACCTCCTGTATGTTCAGATCTGACCAAAACTGGGGTCCTCATCTTGAATAGATTTGTAAAATAAAGGGAAACTGTCATGCACCTTTCAGTTTTCAACTGCTCATTAATTTTTATCTATAACAAACCACGTTTTTACTTTAGAAGCCATTACAGAGCTAGCCAGCCACACATTGTCCCTGTTCATTTGGTACAGTAACCTAAACTTTGTAACCATACATACATTTGCATTTTATAATTAATAATTTTCATTGATGTGTCATCATGTTCTCAAGTATTGTGTACCCTTTTTATTCCTAATTTTTTATAGGTGCATATTTTGAAATTCCTGTATATGTCTTGTTTAACCCATTAACGCCTTAATGACCGAGGATGGTTCAGGACCGTCATCGGCATTTTAGCGTTGCCGACCTGAACTGTCACAACGGTCTTATGTACTTACCCAATTGCCGTTGTTCCCCCGGCGGCGATCGGCAGTGCTCCCGGAGTGGGGAGACTGCCTTCAGCCCAGGCAGTCTCCCCATGGCGGATTAGGACCCCTGGGGCAATGTGATCGCTTAACAGAGCGATGTGTATGCCTGCAGGGGGACTGCCTGTGCTGACAGGCAGTCTCCCTGCTAGTGTAAAATAAATGTACATTTATAATTATAATTTTTTTATTAAAATGTGACTAAGTGGCTACTAAAAATACTGGGCATACCCCATTGCAAATGGTATGCCATCGTGGGGGTAATCCTCATTCCTAGGCTACCATACGGTCTCAAAGGCAACATAACCAATCTGGCGAATTTTATTGTGAAAAATGCAAATGCAAGTATTATATTACACTCTGTAACTTTTGAAAACCATAAAACCTGTATGTGGTGGGTACTGCTCTACTGTTAAACTCAAAAAACTTCGCTGAACACAAATGTTAGTGTTTCCAAACATTTCAACTTATTACAGTAATTATATCGTCAGTGAAAGTGCCAATTGTGTGTGACAATATCATTGTTGTGATATGGTTTATGGTTTTGAAACACTAATATTTCTGTTCAGAAAAGTCTATTGAATAAAACAGTACCCCCGATGTAGAGGTTTTATAATGTTTTGGAAAGTTACACAGTAAAATATAGGGCTTGCGAACCATATTTTCTGGACTTTCTGCCTGGGTTTTCAGGCATATCCCTCAAATTGTAATTAAAATTAATTAATCATGTAAAAATATTATATAAATATATATGTAGAATTTATATTTATTTATATTTATATATAAATATGTATATATATATATATTTTAATATTATTTTTATTTACATATATATCTATTTACATATATATATATATATATATATATATAGAGAGAGAGAGAGAGAGAGAGAGACATATATCTATGTATAATGTCATTCTAAATGGATTTTGATTTAAATATATATGTATATTAATATTAAAATACAGTTAGAGTGAAAGTATACAGGTATATCATTTTTAAAAAAATTTATATGATTTTTTATTGTTTTAAATTATTTTCAATTTTCTTTTTGATTATTTTTATATACAGTTGCAAGAAAAAGTATGTGAACCCTTTGGAATGATATGGATTTCTGCACAAATTGGTCATAAAATGTGATCTGATCATCATCTAAGTCACAACAATAGACAATCACAGTCTGCTTAAACTAATAACACACAAGAAATGAAATGTTGCCATGTTTTTATTGAACACACCATTCACAGTGCAGGTGGAAAAAGTATGTGAACCCTTGGATTTAATAACTGGTTGAACCTCCTTTGGCAGCAATAACTTCAACCAAACGTTTCCTGTAGTTGCAGATCAGACATGCACAACTGTCAGGAGTAATTCTTGACCATTCCTCTTTACAGAATTGTTTCAGTTCAGCAATATTCTTGGGATGTCTGGTGTGAATCGCTTTCTCGAGGTCATGCCACAGCATCTCAATCGGTTTGAGGTCAGGACTCTGACTGCGCCACTTCAGAAGGCTTATTTTATTCTGTTTAAGCCATTCTGTTGTTGATTTACTTCTATGCTTTGGGTCATTGTCCTGTTGCAACACCCATCTTCTGTTGAGCTTCAGATGGTAGACAGATGGCCTTAAGTTCTCCTGCAAAATGTCTTGATAAACTTGGGAATTCATTTTTCCTTCGATGATAGCAATCCGTCCAGGCCCTGATTCAACAAAGCAGCCCCAAACCATGATGCCCCCACCACCATACTTTACAGTTGGGATGAGGTTTTTGATGTTGGTGTGCTGTGCCTCTTTTTCGCAACACATAGTGTTGTGTGTTTCTTCCAAACAACTCAACTTTGGTTTCATCTGTCCACAGAATATTTTGCCAGTACTGCTGTGGAACATCCAGGTGCTCTTGTGCAAACTGTAAACGTGCAGCAATATTTTGTTTGGACAGCAGTGGCTTCCTCTGTGGTATCCTCTCATGAAATCCATTCTTGTTTAGTGTTTTACGTATTGTAGATTCGGTAACAGGGATGTTAGCATTTGCCAGTAACTTTTGTAAGTCTTTAGCTGACACTCTAGGATTCTTCTTCACCTCATTGAGCAGTCTGCACTGTGCTCTTGCAGTCATCTTTACAGGACAGCCACTCCTAGGGAGAGTAGCAGCAGTGCTGAACTTTCTCCATTTATAGACAATTTGTCTTACCGTGGACTGATGAACAGCAAGGCTTTTGGAGATACTTTTATAACCCTTTCCAGCTTTATGCAAGTCAACAATTCCTAATCATAGCTCTTCTGAGAGCTCTTTAGTATGAGGCATCATTCACATCAAGCAATGCTTCTTGTGAAAAGCAAACCCAGAACTGGTGTGTGTTTTTTATAGGGCAGGGCAGCTGTAACCAACACCTCCAATCTCATCTCATTGATTAGACTCCAGTTGGCTGACATCTCACTCCAATTAGCTCTTGGAGAGGTCATTAGTCTAGGGGTTCACATACTTTTTCCACCTGCACTGTGAATGTTTACATGTTGTGTTCAATACAAACATGGCAACATTTCATTCTTTGTCTGTTATTAGTTTAAGCAGACTGTGATTGTCTATTGTTGTGACTTAGATGATGATCAGATCACATTTTATGACCAATTTGTGCAGAAATCCACATTCCAAAGGGTTCACATACTTTTTCTTGCAACTGTACATATATATATATATATATATATATATATATGATCTAAGTACTTTAATTCACTTTATTAAACTTTTTTTGACTTTTACTTACTTTTAAAACTTTTTTTACAGGCATCAGGGGGACAGCCTGAGAGCTAAGGCAGTCCCCCTGCTGGCACTGCATGAGCTGGCTATTCCGGTCATGTGTTTACAAGGACAACGCTATCACATGGCCCTGGAGGGCCGGATTGTTCAGAAGGGGGCGTTCTGTGCTGCACTCCGGCGTTTAGAACCACCCAAAAAACAACGGCATTGAACGCCCGCTGTCCTTAAGGGCTTAATCTTCATTTCTAATAAATGATTAAACACATTGATATTGTTCATAGTTGAACAGCACTGATAGGGCGACATGGTCAACTGATGCTCAGTCTATCACTGCCATCCAAAAATGGATGAAATTGATACTGCTAATGCAAGTGAGGGCCCAGGCCACTGGTGCATGGGAAACCATTAGTTTTTATAAAGCAGCTTCAATGGTTTAACATAAGTGAAGGATTCTTCTTGTAACACCATAACTATTACAGTGGCTTTTTTGCTCAGTGTAGATACCAGTTTGCAAATTCTGAAAGAAACTTTAGTGTGGTGCAATATTTTGAAAATAAATGTTGACCTAAGCAATTGTGCCCAGAAAGACAAGGGTAGGGGTGCTCCTTGCATAACCAATGCAAGAAGCATGGGTTGTTATGGTTACTAGCATTCCTGTAACATCCCATTAACAGAGAAATAAAATACCAAAACTCTCTGTAGGTTTTAAATCAATGAATAGATTTATTTAGCAATTCTATATTTGCTACATAATATTTTATACACAAAACACAGAAGTCCACATATGCTGTTTTAATATCTCCAGTCACCCTCATCTTTTAATTCCAAGGCAGCATATTTTAAATGTAGATCCCATCATCATTAACAAGGCATGTTTCACAGTGCCCTTGGAGAAGACAACAGCTGCAGGACATCCTCCTTAAAAAAGATCATGTCTGCAATATGGCGTTCAGCACATCTCCAGTCATAGAAATGGAAGAGATTGTAATAATCTTCGTCAAACGGAATGGTGGGTGGACCCTCTGGACAGTCCTCATCACTAGATTCATCGTGATCACCACGATCCCAGGCATGGCAATAAGCCAGCTCCCGAGCAGCAGAGTAAAAGCTGGACTGGGTGTCTGACAAATATCTATCCTCCAGGCCATTTTCTCTATCTTCCAACTTTTCTTCATTGGCTGCATAGGCTTGTGAACCACCCATTGCTGAAACGGATCCCTCTGAAATAAGAATAAAGAAAGTTAAGTTTATAATTTATTCTTTAAACTAGATGTGCAACAAATCAGTTGAACTTTTTTTGTTCTTATGTTTTAGGTTATTTTTTTCTTACACTGCATGATCAAATAGATCACATATTACTAAATAAAATGTTTTCAAACTTAGACCAATAACTGGTATAGATGCAAAGGAATTATCTCATGAGATTTCTGAAGTATGCTCATCCTCTAAGGTACACCACTATAGTATTATATTGAGAATACTTAGTAATTGTTTAAATGTTCTGCACTTATACTGCATCAGTTACTAGTATCTTTATACTCAGTATCTTTTATATATATATAATAATCATCTTAGTATTTCCACTTTTTTTACATGCATCATAACAGAAGTTCCTATTGGTGAATTACTGATTAATGTATAATACCTCTGAAGGATTCTTCATCCAGTTGTGTTGTATTTCCCTCTTTGACAAAATTAGTATCATGTAAATCCTCAAGCTCAGAGTGAGAACAGTAACTATCACATCCTCTGTATTCCTCACTGATGTTGGCTTTCTCCATTGTATCCTTACAAACAGAGTAAAGATGATCTATAGCTTGTTCAGGTTGCTCTCAGTTATGAGTCTCCTTTCACAGGGTCTGCTCCTTTTATTAGAACAAAGTGGGAGGAGCCACTGGATGCCTGAGGTGGTTGACCAATAAGAAAATGGCTTTTCTGACCCAGGCTGTTTATGTTAATAGATCATTGTTTCTGAACAATAGGTTGAGATAAGCATTCCTGAAAGTTGTATGTTTTAAGTTTTCTATCTTTTAATATTCCAAAACAATTTCTTGTAGAACCAAGGATTATCATACTAATATTTGATTATTTACACCATAACAAAAAATAAGCTTATTTTTACATATAATAACGTTGTGCAAGATATTTCTGCCCAGCCCTTTTTACCTGGGCTATAATATAAAAAACCTAGAATTTTAATCTAATGATGTTTAATAAATTATAAAAAGGATCAGACAAAATCTATGGCAGTTTACCCCTTACAAGGAAATTGGTAAACATATAACAAGCCTGACTACATATCCTTAAATGCAAAGGGACTTGTGGTTTAACTTATTGTACAAGATGACTTGAGAAAAAAAACCTTACACTGATATTAGAAACAAAAATATTTAGCATCTGAAAAGTTGCACAATTGCAAATATCATTCAGGTTTAGCTTGTGTACAATTAATACAGAAAATGTAATGCCTAAAAGTATGTGCAGCAAAGCATGTGTTAAAAATTGGCATTCTGTTATGGTATTATATATAGCGATAAAGTAAATGGATAATTTAGTCAATAGTTTCAGAATAGTTATTCTCAATAAAGTAGCTTTGTCACAACCCTTTAAACCTGGTCTATGGAAGATACTGCACTATAGTGGGATTCAACATAGACCTCTGTGTTATACTCTTGCACATACAAGAGAGTGTGACATTGATTCAAAATGGTGACTTCTGTGTGTGTATGTGTTATAAATGTGTGCATTTATAGCCAATGAATCACTTATACTTGTTGGTTCCAACCGCTAGAAACAGCCATAAAATATATGCAGCTCAGCATACTGCTTACAGAAATGAATACCCAGTACTATATAACTGAACCCACAGCAATCATTCAGAATAACATACGTTATTTAAAAACTCTGTATAAAACGGGTCTCTCATCAGCATGAAAAAATATACTACAACTAGTAGTTTAATTTAGATGTACAGATATGTATTCCAAACCCTACAGTGCTCATTTAAACATTTTAAACAAACGCACAACTAAATGTCTGAAATCATGCTAACAAAAAAGTTTCAGGAAAATGCAAAATTAGGATACAAAGTAATTTGATCCATTGTTGGCAATTTACCATACGTTAATAGATATTTGCATATAATGTGATTCTAACATGTAATGTACTTATTGTCCCTCTAGTTTAACTGCATTTAAAAAGTTGCAGTATTAAATTCTTCCCTTGTGTCAAGGTTATTCCATGTGTACACAATACACTTTAAGATGCATCTGCAAGATCTCGTTTGCATGAAATAATCTTTTTAATTAGGTCTACTTTGAATTATCTGCTTAGGCAAAACACTTTATCTTAAACATTTACATGGTTTCTATATGCCAAAGGGTGTGAATCTGGAGACCTAAATGTAGATCTGAATGCAAACCTCCTGTATGTTCAGATCTGACCAAAACTGGGGTCCTCATCTTGAATAGATTTGTAAAATAAAGGGAAACTGTCATGCACCTTTCAGTTTTCAACTGCTCATTAATTTTTATCTATAACAAACCACGTTTTTACTTTAGAAGCCATTACAGAGCTAGCCAGCCACACATTGTCCCTGTTCATTTGGTACAGTAACCTAAACTTTGTAACCATACATACATTTGCATTTTATAATTAATAATTTTCATTGATGTGTCATCATGTTCTCAAGTATTGTGTACCCTTTTTATTCCTAATTTTTTATAGGTGCATATTTTGAAATTCCTGTATATGTCTTGTTTAACCCATTAACGCCTTAATGACCGAGGATGGTTCAGGACCGTCATCGGCATTTTAGCGTTGCCGACCTGAACTGTCACAATGGTCTCATGTAATTACCCAATTGCCGTTGTTCCCCCGGCGGCGATCGGCAGTGCTCCCGGTGTGGGGAGACTGCCTGCAGCCCAGGCAGTCTCCCCATGGCGGATTAGGACCCCTGGGGCAATGTGATCGCTTAACAGAGCGATGTGTCTGCCTGCAGGGGGACTGCCTGTGCTGACAGGCAGTCTCCCTGCTAGTGTAAAATAAATGTACATTTATAATTATTATTTTTTTATTAAAATGTGACTAAGTGGCTACTAAAAATACTGGGCATACCCCATTGCAAATGGTATGCCATCGTGGGGGTAATCCTCATTCCTAGGCTACCATACGGTCTCAAAGGCAACATAACCAATCTGGCGAATTTTATTGTGAAAAATGCAAATGCAAGTATTATATTACACTCTGTAACTTTTGAAAACCATAAAACCTGTATGTGGTGGGTACTGCTCTACTGTTAAACTCAAAAAACTTCGCTGAACACAAATGTTAGTGTTTCCAAACATTTCAACTTATTACAGTAATTATATCGTCAGTGAAAGTGCCGATTGTGTGTGACAATATCATTGTTGTGATATGGTTTATGGTTTTGAAACACTAATATTTCTGTTCAGAAAAGTCTATTGAGTAAAACAGTACCCCCGATGTAGAGGTTTTATAATGTTTTGGAAAGTTACACAGTAAAATATAGGGCTTGCGAACCATATTTTCTGGACTTTCTGCCTGGGTTTTCAGGCATATCCCTCAAATTGTAATTAAAATTAATTAATCATGTAAAAAAAATATATAAATATATATGTAGAATTTATATATTTATTTATATTTATATATAAATATGTATATATATATTTTTTTTAATATTATTTTTATTTAAATATATATCTATTTACACATATATATATATATATATATATATATATAGAGAGAGAGAGAGAGACATATATCTATGTATAATGTCATTCTAAATGGATTTTGATTTAAATATATATGTATATTAATATTAAAATACAGTTAGAGTGAAAGTATACAGGTATATCATTTTTAAAAAAATTTATATGATTTTTTATTTTTTTAAATTATTTTCAATTTTCTTTTTGATTATTTTTATATACAGTTGCAAGAAAAAGTATGTGAACCCTTTGGAATGATATGGATTTCTGCACAAATTGGTCATAAAATGTGATCTGATCATCATCTAAGTCACAACAATAGACAATCACAGTCTGCTTAAACTAATAACACACAAGAAATGAAATGTTGCCATGTTTTTATTGAACACACCATTCACAGTGCAGGTGGAAAAAGTATGTGAACCCTTGGATTTAATAACTGGTTGAACCTCCTTTGGCAGCAATAACTTCAACCAAACGTTTCCTGTAGTTGCAGATCAGACGTGCACAACTGTCAGGAGTAATTCTTGACCATTCCTCTTTACGGAATTGTTTCAGTTCAGCAATATTCTTGGGATATCTGGTGTGAATCGCTTTCTCGAGGTCATTCCACAGCATCTCAATCGGTTTGAGGTCAGGACTCTGACTGCGCCACTTCAGAAGGCTTATTTTCTTCTGTTTAAGCCATTCTGTTGTTGATTTACTTCTATGCTTTGGGTCATTGTCCTGTTGCAACATCCATCTTCTGTTGAGCTTCAGATGGTAGACAGATGGCCTTAAGTTCTCCTGCAAAATGTCTTGATAAACTTGGGAATTCATTTTTCCTTTGATGATAGCAATCCGTCCAGGCCCTGACGCAGCATAAAGCGACAAACCATGATGCCCCCACCACCATACTTCACAGTTGGGATGAGGTTTTTTATGTTGGTGTGCTGTGCCTTTTTTTGCAACACATAGTGTTGTGTGTTTCTTCCAAACAACTCAACTTTGGTTTCATCTGTCCACAGAATATTTTGCCAGTACTGCTGTGGAACATCCAGGTGCTCTTGTGCAAACTGTAAACGTGCAGCAATGTTTTGTTTGGACAGCAGTGGCTTCCTCTGTGGTATCCTCCCATGAAATCCATTCTTGTTTAGTGTTTTACGTATTGTAGATTCGGTAACAGGGATGTTAGCATTTGCCAGTAACTTTTGTAAGTCTTTAACTGACACTCTAGGATTCTTCTTCACCTCATTGAGCAGTCTGCACTGTGCTCTTGCAGTCATCTTTACAGGATGGCCACTCCTAGGGAGAGTAGCAGCAGTGCTGAACTTTCTCCATTTATAAACAATTTGTCTTACCGTGGACTGATGAACAGCAAGGCTTTTGGAGATACTTTTATAACCCTTTCCAGCTTTATGCAAGTCAACAATTCCTAATCATAGGTCTTCTGAGAGCTCTTTTGTGTGAGGCATCATTCACATCAAGCAATGCTTCTTGTGAAATGCAAACCCAGAACTGGTGTGTGTTTTTTATAGGGAAGGGAAGCTGTAACCAACACCTCCAATCTCATCTCATTGATTAGACTCCAGTTGGCTGACCTCTCACTCCTATTAGCTCTTGGAGATTTCATTAGTCTAGGGGTTCACATACTTTTTCCACCTGCACTGTTAATGTTTACATGGTGTGTTCAATAAAAACATGGCAACATTTCATTCTTTGTCTGTTATTAGTTTAAGCAGACTGTGATTGTCTATTGTTGTGACTTAGATGATGATCAGATCACATTTTATGACCAATTTGTGCAGAAATCCATATCATTCCAAAGGGTTCACATACTTTTTCTTGCAACTGTACATATATATATATATATATATATATATATATATATATTTAAATATATATATATATATTTAACGTCATTGCAAGTGTATTTTAATAATATATATGATTATATATATATATATATATATATATATATATATATATATATATATATATAAATATTAAAATTCACTTAGATAGAAGTCGCAAGCAAACAGGAAATTTTAAACTAATAAATAATTATCCATATAATTTAACAGACTTTATTGCTAAAAATACTCTCTATGATTGTTGGAGGATATTTAATCCAAATGAAAGGGACTATACTTTTTTTTTCCCATGTCCACCAGACATACTCACGTATTTATATGTTTTTTGTAAAAGCAGGCCTTTTAGATTTCATCGTTAAAGCCAGCATCGGTTCTATAATACTATCAGATCATGCTCCTATATTTTTGAAAATTAAATTGAAAGATAAATCTAGACCTAGGACAAGGTGGAGATTAAATGAAAGTCTATTGAAAGTTGATCATATTAAGGAATCCATTACAATGGAAATTTAGAACTTTTTAACCATTAACAATAATGGAGAAGTCTCGACCCCCATAGTATGGTGTACTCTTAAAAGTTTTATTAGAGGATTACTAATTAAATATGGTTCTGAACTCAAAAGAAAAAAGGGTGATACTCTTCAGAAATTGAGAATAGAATTAGCCGAGAAAGAATCTCTAAATAAAAAAATAACAACTAAAGATCTAACTGAAGAAATAAATAAATTGAAACTATCTATTAAAGAAAAAACCTATGCTACAGTAAATAAGAACCTTACACTTCTTAAACAAAGATGGTATCATAATAGTAATAAAATAAATAGAGATCTCTCAAATAAACTTAAAAACTATAATAAAGATAAATCTATAAAAAAAAATAATTTCAGGAGACTCTCACTTGGTTTCACCAAAAGAAATTGCTAAGGCATTTGTGGACTATTATAGTTCCCTATATAATTTGGACGAAGTTAAAGCTACTGATCTAGAAATTGGTAGATTTTTAAGTAGACTCAAACTCCCTAGAATAAAAACTAATCTTGAAAGACTTAATGCTCCAATCTTATCAATAGAGATAAATGCGGCAATTAACAGTTTAAAGCCTAATAAAGTGCCTGGCCCTCATGGATACTCGGCATTATTTTACAAAACCTTCCTTAATTCTATCTCTCCTATTTTATTGGAAATGTTTACAAAAGTATCTTCAGAATCACCCTTTCCAAAGGAAATACAGATAGCTTCAATAATACCTATCCCAAAGCCCGACAAAGACCCTACTCAAATTACTAACTATAGACCGATCTCATTGATCAATACGGATGTAACGGACCGTTTCATCTACAAGAGGGTAAAACCCAGTTTAGGCGATAATCCCCTTTACAGATGCACAGGCAGCTACAGCAAACACCATTCTCCCGACTGGAGACACACGAACACTGAATCCGAGAAACCTTTTAAATTCTCCCAAGCATATGAATGCTGTAGACCGTTGAATAGGAACCATACGAATAGGCTTACACTCCTAGCAGTCAACTGGAACAGCATGCAATAAATCCTTCCCCCAATAATGAGACAACACTTCACTTTGAGGGTAAAACAGGAACTCTGGACTGGGACACCCAGTCTGGCTTTTATTACAAACAGGTACATACAGGACACTCCCAGGGGGAGGATGAAATTAACCAATCACATGGATGTACCTCCCACACATTTCCTCCCCTTAGATTAACACTTAACATAATTATACCGTACACCCTTTTCCCCAATTCCTGGATGTACCCCAAATACATATGATACCCCTTTAAATCCAGCATCGCTGGATAGTCCTTATTCAGGGGGACAACATATTCAAGAATCAGGTCATTCGGATGAACGGTTCGGGAGATATGGGGTTCCAAAGATTTGACCGACCGCATGGGTAAAGTATCCGAAAACAGTTCCATGCATTTTGGCCCTGCGGTCGGTCACAGAAAAGGGAATAGAAACAGGCGAATTACTTGGGTTATAGAGACGAAGGGGAATTCGCATGAATCCCCTAGTTTGTGCGTTTCTTTCTACTGAACGGCGGGCCGTTCGGTAGTTTCCCCACAAAATCCTGGGAGTCTGGAGGTCTCAGCGGTGCTTGCCTAGTCGAGTGTCCGATTTCAGTTCCAGACACTCGACGGCAAAACACCGCTGTTCGGTAGTTTAACCCCTTAAGGACACATGACATGTGTGACATGTCATGATTCCCTTTTATTCCAGAAGTTTGGTCCTTAAGGGGTTAAGATGGCCGCCACCAAGTGTTCGGCTCCCGAATGGCGGCCACCCAGAGGACACAGAATACATTACATAGATTGCCAATTACCTGTTTGCAACATTGTTGCAAACGGTAATTGGAGGCACACTTATTCCTGGGTGGTCCGGTTGTTCGGTAGTTTAACTCAATATACAGAATGGAGTGATTCTACCGAACAATCAGATGAATACTGCATATCTATATCCCAGGTTAACTCAACACATAACTACATACAGGATATTAATGGCAGGGTTAAAGTACCATGTTCCACAGTCTTTAAGGTACAGTATCACAAAAGTCCCAATAAGTTCACGGATGGCCCTTAAAGGCCCAGTAGCAGTAATATAAATTATTACATGCCCAAATATAGTTTTTATAGAGCAATATGTCCAGCGCCATAGTCGCAGGGCAGGAGGCTAGCAACCAGGCCTCTCCAGTTCACAGTGGCGAAGCTGGGTTCGCCCCAACGGATATAAAAAAATTTTCTAGTATATTGTCAAATCATCTTAAAGATGTAATTGGTGTGGACTAGTCGGGCTTGTCGATGTAATTGGTGTGGACTAGTCGGGCTTTGTAAAGGAAAGAAGTGCTACTGACAATACCCGTAGGATCTTTAACTTAATTCATAGAATGAATGAAAGTAGATTGGGTTCGGTTATTATGGCCCTCGATGCCGAAAAGGCCTTTGACAGGGTCAATTGGAGATTCCTTGACTCTGTCATGGATCAGTTCGGCATCGTGGGCCAATTCAGGTGTAAGACTATGTCACTATACAAGAATACATTGTCAAAAATCAGCAACCCCTTCTTTGATTCAGATATCTTTGAAATTAATAATGGTACTAGGCAAGGCTGCCCCTTGGCTCCGTTACTATATATATTGTCAATAGAACCATTAGCTGTCTTGATTAGGCAGAACATCAATATAAAAGGAGTGGAAATGCGAGACAGTGAAGTTAAAATAACCTTGTTTGCGGACGACATTATTCTTACTTTAGTAAACCCCCGGGCTTCAATTTTTCATCTATTAAGTGATATAGATTTATATAGTTCCTTCTCTAAAATTAATATGAAAAAAACTCAAATGTTATCCTATATGCTAAGTGATACTGAAAAGGAAACAATAGCTAAACAATTTCATTTTGCCTGGGCTAAAGATGAGATTGAATACTTGGGGATAAAGATTTTCTTTGACACTGATAGTGTAATCCAATCGAACTACGAAAACCTATTTAGAAAACTACAACATCAAATTGTCAAATGGAAACGACTAGAACCCTCTTGGATTGGCAGAATAAATATTGTTAAAGCATTTTTGATACCGAAACTCATATCTTTTTAGGGCAATTCCATTTAGAATTAAATTAGAAATGCTTAACCGGTTTCAAAATCTTTTTTCTAACTACATATGGGCCAATAAACCTCCTAGGATTGCGTTTGAAATCTTGCGTAGAAGTTATCCGAAAGGAGGGATAGCATTTCCAGATGTGTATAGGTCTTATGAAGCCTGTAAAGCATCCCAGTTACTAGGGTGGATAAATATGGATCAGAATATTTCACCATGGCTCAGTATAGAACAGGAAAGCAGTCCTAAGTATAAATTATCTATTTTGGTGTGGTTAGGCATATTAGACCTAGTTGTACTGGAGAAAAATCTTTTCTCCAATAATATCTTAAACGATATGGTTATAACTTCTAAAATAATTACTAAGAAACTTAATTTGAAAGATAGAATACTTTATGACACCCCAATAGAAATTCTACGTTATTTAATGATAGACTTAGATATCAAATCTTGGCTTCAATTAGGGATAAGTAAGATCTCAGATTTATACGAAGGCTATAAATTTAGCACATTTAATCAAATACAGGGAAAATATAATATACCCACAAGTGATATATTTAAATACCTAAGACTAAAGAACTTTTTAATGTCCAAATTAATTTGTAAAGAGCATTATATAACCTTCCAAATCGCTAATAGCCAAAAAAAAGGAAGTATTGCGAGATTTTCTAAACTATTCGACCTAATGGACTGCGAGCCTCAAATCTCTCCCTTTAATAAATGGGAAACTGATATTGGTAGATCTATACCTTTTGTAGAGTGGACTAGAGGTACTCAATTAGTAAAACAATCTATCCATAATGTATCACTACTGGAAACTCATCTTAAACTAATCTATAGATGGTACTTGGTTCCAACTAGAATGCATAAGATCGACCCTATTCATAGTAAAATCTGCTGGAGATGTGGCTTGGAAGACGGCACAATATTCCATATATGGTGGGAATGCCCAAGTTTAAACAACTTGAAAATGCAGCTATTCGAATTGGTAAAATCTATACACCATGATATAAATGAAATTAGTCCACAAATGTTTCTATTTAATATCGGTCTCCCTACACAGGACAATAATCTAAGTAGACTTTTGACCCATATTTTCTCTGCAGTTAAAATTAATATTGCTAGATGTTGGAAATCCCCTATACCTCCTAAATGGATAGAAATTCTGTCTCAAATTGAATTTCAGTATAAAATGGAGACGAGCTATGCTTTTAACTCACAGCCTAGGAAGAATTCAAAGATTTGGTCCCTCTGGACTTCAAACATTCAAATATGAACTAATTCTATCTCCAGACTGTTCCCTCCCCTCTCCACGGGCCCTCCCCTTCCCCTTAAAAACTTTTTTTTTCCTTCTTTTCTGTTCTGTTCTGTTCTATTCTGTCCTAGTATTGTTATTGTTTAATGTCTACGTAAATATTTTGAATAATTTGTTAGCTATCACCACTCATATTGTATGAATATACTAATATATGATAATATCATTTACTATCTTAAGCATGATACACTCGGAGCGATGAAGCTATTTGGTACAAACAAATGTGATTTTATGTATTTGTCGAAATTGATTGAATAAATATGATAAATATATAAAAAAAATGCACTTAGAATAATAATGTGCATATAAAAGTACTTAAATCATATACATATATAAGTATATATATATATATATATATGATCTAAGTACTTTAATTCACTTTATTAAACTTTTTTTGACTTTTACTTACTTTTAAAACTTTTTTACAGGCATCAGGGGGACAGCCTGAGAGCTAAGGCAGTCCCCCTGCTGGCACTGCATGAGCTGGCTATTCCGGCCATGTGTTTACAAGGACAACGCTATCACATGGCCCTGGAGGGCCGGATTGTTCAGAAGGGGGCGTTCTGTGCTGCACTCCGGCGTTTAGAACCACCCAAAAAACAACGGCATTGAACGCCCGCTGTCCTTAAGGGCTTAATCTTCATTTCTAATAAATGATTAAACACATTGATATTGTTCATAGTTGAACAGCACTGATAGGGCGACATGGTCAACTGATGCTCAGTCTATCACTGCCATCCAAAAATGGATGAAATTGATACTGCTAATGCAAGAGAGGGCCCAGGCCACTGGTGCATGGGAAACCATTAGTTTTTATAAGGCAGCTTCAATGGTTTAACATAAGTGAAGGATTCTTCTTGTAACACCATAACTATTACAGTGGCTTTTTTGCCCAGTGTAGATACCAGTTTGCAAATTCTGAAAGAAACTTTAGTGTGGTGCAATATTTTGAAAATAATTGTTGACCTAAGCAATTGTGCCCAGAAAGACAAGGGTAGGGGTGCTCCTTGCATAACCAATGCAAGAAGCATGGGTTGTTATGGTTACTAGCATTCCTGTAACATCCCATTAACAGAGAAATAAAATACCAAAACTCTGTAGGTTTTAAATCAATGAATAGATTTATTTAGCAATTCTATATTTGCTACATAATATTTTATACAGAAAACACAGAAGTCCACATATGCTGTTTTAATATCTCCATTCACCCTCATCTTTTAATTCCAAGGCAGCATATTTTAAATGTAGATCCCATCATCATTAACAAGGCATGTTTCACAGTGCCCTTGGAGAAGACAACAGCTGCAGGACATCCTCCTTAAAAAAGATCATGTCTGCAATATGGCGTTCAGCACATCTCCAGTCATAGAAATGGAAGAGATTGTAATAATCTTCGTCACACGGAACGGTGGGTGGACCCTCTGGACAGTCCTCATCACTAGATTCATCGTGATCACCACGATCCCAGGCATGGCAATAAGCCAGCTCCCGAGCAGCAGAGTAAAAGCTGGACTGGGTGTCTGACAAATATCTATCCTCCAGGCCATTTTCTCTATCTTCCAACTTTTCTTCATTGGCTGCATAGGCTTGTGAACCACCCATTGCTGAAACGGATCCCTCTGAAATAAGAATAAAGAAAGTTAAGTTTATAATTTATTCTTTAAACTAGATGTGCAACAAATCAGTTGAACTTTTTTTTGTTCTTATGTTTTAGGTTATTTTTTTCTTACACTGCATGATCAAATAGATCACATATTACTAAATACATTTTTTCAAACTTAGACCAATAACTGGTATAGATGCAAAGGAATTATCTCATGAGATTTCTGAAGTATGCTCATCCTCTAAGGTACACCACTATAGTATTATATTGAGAATACTTAGTAATTGTTTAAATGTTCTGCACTTATACTGCATCAGTTACTAGTATCTTTATACTCAGTATGTTTTATATATATATAATAATCATCTTAGTATTTCCACTTTTTTTACATTCATCATAACAGAAGTTCCTATTGGTGAATTACTGATTAATGTATAATACCTCTGAAGGATTCTTCATCCAGTTGTGTTGTATTTCCCTCTTTGACAAAATTAGTATCATGTAAATCCTCAAGCTCAGAGTGAGAACAGTAACTATCACATCCTCTGTATTCCTCACTGATGTCGGCTTTCTCCATTGTATCCTTACAAACAGAGTAAAGATGATCTATAGCTTGTTCAGGTTGCTCTCAGTTATGAGTCTCCTTTCACAGGGTCTGCTCCTTTTATTAGAACAAAGTGGGAGGATCCACTGGATGCCTGAGGTGGTTGACCAATAAGAAAATGGCTTTTCTGACCCAGGCTGTTTATGTTAATAGATCATTGTTTCTGAACAATAGGTTGAGATAAGCATTCCTGAAAGTTGTATGTTTTAAGTTTTCTATCTTTTAATATTCCAAAACAATTTCTTGTAGAACCAAGGAGTATCATACTAATATTTGATCATTTGCACCATAACAAGAAATAAGCTTATTTTTACATATAATAACGTTGTGCAAGATATTTCTGCCCAGCCCTTTTTACCTGGGCTATAATATAAAAAACCTAGAATTTTAATCTAATGATGTTTAATAAATTATAAAAAGGATCAGACAAAATCTATGGCAGTTTACCCCTTACAAGGAAATTGGTAAACATATAACAAGCCTGACTACATATCCTTAAATGCAAAGGGACTTGTGGTTTAACTTATTGTACAAGATGACTTGAGAAAAAAAAAACCTTACACTGATATTAGAAACAAAAATATTTAGCATCTGAAAAGTTGCACAATAGCAAATATCATTCAGGTTTAGCTTGTGTACAATTAATACAGAAAATGTAATGCCTAAAAGTATGTGCAGCAAAGCATGTGTTAAAAATTGGCATTCTGTTATGGTATTATATATAGCGATAAAGTAAATGGATAATTTAGTCAATAGTTTCAGAATAGTTATTCTCAATAAAGTAGCTTTGTCACAACCCTTTAAACCTGGTCTATGGAAGATACTGCACTATAGTGGGATTCAACATAGACCTCTGTGTTATACTCTTGCACATACAAGAGAGTGTGACATTGATTCAAAATGGTGACTTCTGTGTGTGTATGTGTTATAAATGTGTGCATTTATAGCCAATGAATCACTTATACTTGTTGGTTCCAACCGCTAGAAACAGCCATAAAATATATGCAGCTCAGCATACTGCTTACAGAAATGAATACCCAGTACTATATAACTGAACCCACAGCAATCATTCAGAATAACATACGTTATTTAAAAACTCTGTATAAAACGGGTCTCTCATCAGCATGAAAAAATATACTACAACTAGTAGTTTAATTTAGATGTACAGATATGTATTCCAAACCTTACAGTGTTCATTTAAACATTCAAAACCAAACTGAAAGCACAACCAAATTTCTGAAATCATGCTATCAAAAAGTTTCAGGAAAATGCAAAGTTAGGATACAAAGTAATTTGATCAATTGTTGGCAATTTACCATACGTTAATAGATATTTACAACAGATAAATGCAAATACACCTGTGTGCAGATCAAAACACACACAGTGGGTAATAAGTGAGGGAGAACACACAAAAATTACCCTTAATTAGAAAGTATTGTAGATGAAAGGACTCCTCTCATGTCCTCATAGCAAATACAAAAAATACCAAAACGGCAATCTACAATACAACAATGAGAATAGACATAGGGCAATATTGTTTGCAAAAGTTATGGGTTAATGGATAAGAATGATTTGCACTCACAAACCCAATTTGATTGTAGGCATATCACTAGAATCAATGTAGCGACTTCAGGACCTTGGAACCTCAGTAGCATGCATAGGAAGAATAGAAAATAATAATAGTGCAGAGTATCTCAGTAAAAAATATACATTTTATTTAATATCACACTTACAGAAACGAAGTGTCAAATAGGCACATCAGGTGGAAACACTTTGATCCGAAATCCACAAGAGCAGAACAGCCAAATAAAACAAATAAATACACAATATAAAAAAAAAAATATATATATATATATAAATAGCTAAATACTCTGTACACTAAAAAAGCCCTACGCGTTTCGTTCAGGGTTGAACTTCCTCAGGGGCAAATATCCAGATGCTGTCCTTTTGCAAGCATAATATGGAGTGCCAAATTTCTCCTTTTTAAGTTCGTTTTCGGCGCGAAGTAAACAGCCGTGCGCCATACTTCCGGGTTCGGTGCACTTCCGGTTACGCTTGCGTTGCGTTCCGGAATTGGTAACCAAGCCTCGTTTTGGTTTTCATCAGTAAGGACGGCCAGCCTTGCGTTCCATATGCGTTCCAATGCGTTTTCGAGCATTGGAACGCATATGGAACGCAAGGCTGGCCGTCCTTACTGATGAAAACCAAAACGAGGCTTGGTTACCAATTCCGGAACGCAACGCAAGCGTAACCGGAAGTGCACCGAACCCGGAAGTATGGCGCACGGCTGTTTACTTCGCGCCGAAAACGAACTTAAAAAGGAGAAATTTGGCACTCCATATTATGCTTGCAAAAGGACAGCATCTGGATATTTGCCCCTGAGGAAGTTCAACCCTGAACGAAACGCGTAGGGCTTTTTTAGTGTACAGAGTATTTAGCTATTTATATATATTTTTTTTTTTTTTTATATTGTGTATTTATTTGTTTTATTTGGCTGTTCTGCTCTTGTGGATTTCGGATCAAAGTGTTTCCACCTGATGTGCCTATTTGACACTTCGTTTCTGTAAGTGTGATATTAAATAAAATGTATATTTTTTACTGAGATACTCTGCACTATTATTATTTTCTATTCTTCCTATGCATGCTACTGAGGTTCCAAGGTCCTGAAGTCGCTACATTGATTCTAGTGATATGCCTACAATCAAATTGGGTTTGTGAGTGCAAATCATTCTTATCCATTAACCCATAACTTTTGCAAACAATATTGCCCTATGTCTATTCTCATTGTTGTATTGTAGATTGCCGTTTTGGTATTTTTTGTATGTGTTAATAGATATTTGCATATAATGTGATTCTAACATGTAATGTACTTATTGTCCCTCTAGTTTAACTGCATTTCAAAAGTTTCAGTATTCAGTTTTTCCCTTGTGTCAAGGTTATTCATTGCTACACAATACACTTTAATAGGCATCTACAAGATCTCATTTGCATGGAAATAATCTTTTTAATTATGTCTACTTTGAATTGTCTACTTAGGCAAACCCCTTTTTATCTTAATCTTTTACATGGTTTCTATCATAGGCGTGCGCAGCCTATTGCATTAGGGTGTGCACCCTAAAGCACAAGAACACGCGGTGTGTGTGTGTGTATATATATATATATATATATATGTGTATATATACACACACACAAAGCTGTGTGATGTGTGTGTGAGGGTGCTGGTAGTGTACTATGTGGGTGAGGGTGTTTGTGTGTGCGTGCTTGTGAGGGTGCTGTGAATGTACTGTGTGTCAGGGTGCTGTTTGTGTGTGTGTGTGCACTTGTGAGGGTGCTGTAAATGTACTGTGTGTGAGGGTGCTGTTTATGTGTGAGGGTACTGGTAGTGTGCTGTGTGTGTGTGTTTGTTAGGGTCCTGTTTGTGTTTGTGAGGGTACTGTTAGTGTGCTGTGTGAGTGTGAGGGTGCGGTTTGTGTAATGTGTGTGAGGGTGCTGTGTATGTGTGAGGGTGCTGTGTATGTGAGTGCTGTATGTGTGTATGTGCTGTGTATGTCTGTGGGTGCTGTATGTGTGTGTGCGCTGTGTATGTGTGTGTGTGCGCTGTGTATGTGTATAGGTGCTGTGTATGTGTGTGGGTGCTGTGTATGTGTGTAGGTGCTGTATGTGTGTAGGTGCTGTGTATGTGTGTAGGTGCTGTATGTGTGTAGGTGCTGTGTATGTGTTTGTGTGTGTGTGGGTGATTGTGGGGGGTGGAGGTGCCGGTACATTACTTAATATCCCCCCTCCCTTCTTACTTCATGTAGGGAGGGGGGATCCTTCCTTGCTGCCTTCCCTGGTGGTCCAGTGGAGGTGGGGGCAGATCAGTTATCCCCCCTCCCTTCTTACCTTATGCCTGGGAGGGGGATCCTTTCTGCTGCTGCCATCCCTGGTGGTCCAGTGGAGAGTGAACTCTAGCCCCGCAGGGCTAGAGTTCACTCACGCGAGATCTGAGCGTTGCCGCGGCAACGCTCAGATCTCGCGAGAGGAACCCGGCGGAGCTGCTGGCAAGAGCTCCGCCAGTCCTCTCCTGCCTCCCTCCCTGCATGTGAGCCGGGGAGGGGAGGCTGAGAGCAGAGCCGGCGCTCGGATAGCGCGCGGCTCTGCATGAGCCGACAGGGGGGATCAGCAAGTTAGCTGTAACAATGGATGTAAACAAATGTTAATTCGTGTTATAATTGTTTGTATTTATTGCACATTTAATTCATACAGAAATATGTTCATAAGTATTTCAATAGCAGGATAAAAATTGCCATTGCATTTTACTTGTGTTGATGCTATGTCAGTGCAAATAGCTCTGAGAAGAAAAGTTAGGATTTGCTGTTTACATGGCAGTTTGCCATAAATTTTAGATAGTGTCATAAAATACATTTTATAAACACATTGCCTTTGTAATAAGTCGACTCCCAAGAGTGCCCTAGAGGAATGAGCAATAGTATGTGATGTTTTTACATCTTTGTGGGCACAAAACATCTGCTCCCATTAAGTTGCAACGAAAACCATGCATGCACTTGATATATCTAGGATCTACATTTTGTCAAATACATGTTTTTTCATATTTTATCATCAATAAAAGCAGCCAGTATTGTAAATCACAAAATATATTACAATTGTTCACTGTAAAAGTATTTTAGAAGATTTAAAAAGGGCCCTTCTACCAGCATTAACTTTAGAAAATATAAAACAGATACCAAAATCTGTATGGTTTATTCCTGATGATTGTATACCTGCAAAAACATAAGAGACAAAAAATATAGTAATTTGTTTTTATATTTAATGAGTTATATGCATTAAAAAGCTTACCATTTATATTTATGTGATGTCATGACTTTGCATACCATCTGGTTTATAAAGCCTCATGTGCATATTCAACTGTTCTGCAATGATAAAATTGATGCATTATAAAGCTAACCCTATATCTGGGCATTTATAATTTATGGCTATGATTATGCCATGTTTAGCAGTGATTAGGTTTGTTTTTCCCCGTGCTATCATTACATAATATTTGCTACACTTTCCTTATATATTTACCAATTCACTGTCAGAGTACATTTGGTTGCCCAGGCTGTGGCACAACCTGGGGACATCCAGCATGTGGAGAGACATTTCCCATGATCCCCCTCCCCTCCTCAGCAGTTTTGATGCTTGTCGATGTAGCTCTACACCCTTTTATGATGCAGCATGCGCAACAATGATGTCACGGCCGGCCAAAATATTCAAATACAAGAGTTTTTCAGGAGTGGCTATAAAATTGAAGAGCCTAAGTATAAAAAGGTTTTTAGGGCATAGCTAATTGTTATGTGTTTCTTACTTTGAACATGTCAGGACTTACCTTAGTTGGGAGTCCAGTAGGCAGAGATTTGTGCTCACCATTGCAGATATACACAGTTCAAGGTGATAAGGTTAGAAACCACCAGGACTGTGAATCTGTGCACATGGGCTGTGCATGAAAGGTGTTCCAATTCACAGTACAGACAAGGGCAAATTCAGAAGAGTAGTCAGACACGGTTCCAAAGGTCAGGGCAGGCAGCGAACAGGCAATAATAAGGATCCAGAAGCAGTGGTCACAAGCCAAGTCAGTTTATAAGCACCATGAAACAACAAACTGACAGTGTTCCCACTGCGAGATAGTGCTTATGCACACAGCTAATAATGATCTGCTTCAGGTGGGCTTAAATAGACATGAGCAGGAAAAGTCCGGCCCCCAGTGCTGGAGACAAGGTGAGGATAAACAGAGGCAGAACTTAAAGCTGAAGTGTGGACCAGAGGCAAGACAGCAGGGCTAAGGCAGAAAGAGTCCAGAGTTCAAGTCCACTGTTGGGCACTTCTGGGCTGTCCATGTCTGAATGTCATGGTGAGAACTGTGACAGAACCCAATAGCACATTATATTTCTGGTTCTGATCTTTGCTTTATCTGGCAATTCTACTTTCTATATTAACATTCTATAATGTTATTTGCTATACCTAATTTCTGGCTTCCCTGAATATTCTCTGTCCTTGTATACTTTAAGCCCAGCTTAAGATCCAGTATACATTTATCCTTGCTATATTATTACACTCTGCTTGTTAGGCTACTCTGTATTCCTGACATTTCCTGCATTTAACCATGCTCATTTCCATGTCCTATTGCTATTTTTTATTTTAAACCCTTAGAAGGCATGCTTAGTTTCTGCTTAACTCTGGTTCCCAGTAAATATTATTTTGCAAACTTTTCTTACATCATAAAAATAACATGAATATTTATTTGGGACACTTTTATTTACTAAGTTGGAAACATATCACATTCTACAAACACTTACTGGCAGTGTGATTTTATTGCAGCTGGAGATGGCTAAACCATGGTTCAAAGGATTTGTAGAAACATGTAGTTTTTTTTTGGTTAATCAAAATGTGTTTTGCAAACCTGTTGATTTGCTTTTTTTTTTTTACTACACCACTAAGGAATGGCTTTAGACTTTTCCTCTTCTTGGATCTCCCTGTTGTTAAATGATGGCATCTTTGCCTGTTTAATTAAGGCTGCTGAAATAGCAATTTTTTTTTAGTTTACCCTCAAAAATGATGGCTAGATCTTTCATGAACTGTTTTGCTAAGATTTATGGATTTTCATACAAAATTACTAATTGAATATGAATTGAAAGCATCTCACTCATCTCTAATTGTAATTACTAAGCTAAGCATTTTAGGTACCGTATATACTCGAGTATAAGACGAGTTTTTCAGCACATTTTTTGTGCTGAAAAACTCCCACTCGTCTTATACTCGAGTGAGTGTCTGTATTATGGCAATTTTCATTGCCATAATACAGAATGGGGGGAGAGGGGGGCTGGCAGAGCTGTAACTTACCTTCACAGCAGCTCCTGTCAGCTCCCTTCTCTCTCCTCCGTCCGTGCAGCTCCCAGGTCGGCTTCCTCTGCAACTCTCGCGAGAGCCGCAGGGTCAGAGCGTTGCCACGGGTTACCGTGGCAACGCTCCGCGCGGCCGCGAGAGTTGCAGAGGAAACTGACCTGGGAGCTGCACGGACGGAGGAGAGAGAAGGGAGCTGACAGGAGCTGCTGTGAAGGTAAGTTACAGCTTCCTGACAGCCCCCCTCCTACAGCCCATCCACTGGACCACCAGGGAGTGAGAGCCCCCCTCCCTGGCCAGCTAACAGGCAGGGAGGGGGGACGAAAAAATACAAATATTAATAAAACAACTAATAAGAAAAAAAAATATTAAAATAATAATAACAAAAAAAAGAATACAATTAATAATAAAATAAAAAAATAATTACCTAAAAAAAAATAACAAAAAAAAAATATTAAGATAATAATTAAATAATAATTAATAAAATGCCCAACCCCCACCAATGCTCTGCACACACACACACACACTGCACTCACACATACACACACTGCATTCATACACACTGCACTCATACACACTGCACTCATACACACTGCACTCATACACACTGCACTCATACACACACACTGCACTGCATTCATTATACACACTGCACTCACACATACACACTGCATTCATCATTCATTATATACACACTGCACTCATATACACACTGCACTCATATACACACTGCACTGCATTCATTATACACACTGCACTCATATACACACTGCACTCATATACACACTGCACTCATACACACACTGCACTCATACACACACTGCACTCATACACACACTGCACTGCATTCATTATACACACACTGCATACACACTGCACTCATACACACACTGCACTCACACATACACACTGCATTCATCATTCATTATATACACACTGCACTCATATACACACTGCACTCATATACACACACTGCACTCATATACACACACTGCACTGCATTCATTATACACACACTGCACTCATATACACACACTGCACTCATACACACACTGCATTCATTATATACACACTGCATTCATACACACACTGCATTCATATACACACTGCATTCATATACACACTGCATTCATATACACACTGCATTCATATACACACACACTGCACTCACACACACACACTGCACTCATATACATACACTGCACTCATATACACACACACTGCACTCATATACACACACACTGCACTCATACACACACTGCACTCATACACACACTGCACTCATACACACACTGCACTGCATTCATTATACACACACTGCACTCATATACACACACTGCACTCCATTCATTATATACACACTGCACTCATACACACTGCATACACACACACTGCATTCATATACACACTGCATTCATTATATACACACGCTGTAAATAAATATTCAGTTAATGTAATTTTTTTAGGATCTAATTTTATTTAGAAATTTACCAGTAGCTGCTTCATTTCCCACCCTAGTCTTATACTCGAGTCAATACGTTTTCCCAATTTTTTGGGGTAAAATTAGGGGCCTCGGCTTATATTCGGGTCGGCTTATAATCGAGTATATACGGTATGTATGCTTTGAATGTTTTAATCAATGGTCTAGTAAATGGCAATACTCACATTTACCTCAAGTGAATGGGAGTCTAAATACAGAAAATAGTCAACCACCATATATTTAAAGTAGACACCAGAAAGAACAAATAACTTGAGGTCTGGTTGGTGTTTCCACCTTCCAAACCTCTAGTTGGAGTGCAGCGCTATATAAATCTATACAAGATGAATATATATATATATATATATATATATGTGTGTAACTCACCCCTCTTAATCGACTTGTTAGGGGGTGTACATTAAAGACAGAAAAAGAGATACACAGAATAATCGTGCAATATTGTATATACACAGTGCTTTGTATTTTGTGTGAGTTTAAATTTACTCACATTTTTTAGAGCCTTTTAAGATTTTAGGCTCTAAACTTCCAGGCTTCCGTGTCCTTAAGGTAGACAGCTTTACAGCCTATATTCCTCTCCACAATATGGGTATAAGAAAAGAGAGAAAAGGGACTCTAGGTGTAGTATTTTAGATAAATCCTCTTTAAATAATATATAGATGTTAAAAAGGGTGCTCACCTTTTTTAGAGCCTTTTAATCACCGGCTCTAAGTTTGCTGGCTTAGTGTCAAATTGGGGTGACACCTCCCCTTACCGGAAAAAGTGCAGGATGCAGTAATAAATATATCTGAATTTATTCCTTGATGCAATTAAAATATCAATAAAAAATAACACAGTGACTAGAAAATAAAAAATCAGTATATAAAACAAAAGTAGATACTCTTAATAGTAGTCTGTATTTCCTCTGCCAAGACGCGTTTCGCTTCAATTAGCTTCCTCAGTTGGCTGTGGATGTGCTCTGCTCGTTCCGGTTTTTCTTTCTTCAAAAAGCCTGCCTGCTGTTCAATTAACCAATCCGTAAGGGTTTCCTCCATTGGTTTTTTCGTATTGCGTAACGTCACTTCCGTTCCGGCATCTTCGGGACTTCAAATCCCATGATGCTCTATGTGTACTATGCCGCTTCCGGTTCGCTTCATCCGCACAAAAAGCATTCATTGTAATGTTCTTTTAATGTCTCTGTAATCATTAAATTCAGAATATGATTGCATACATAGTTAAAAAAAAATAGAAGGGTAAAAGTAATGTATCATATCATTATATATATTGATCGGAATGAGTTAAAAAGTGATTAAGTTTCATCTTCAAAATACACACTTGTAAAATAAGTTATGTTACATCCTAATATTCCAAAAACGATCTACTATACACTTATTGATGATAAATATAAAACATATACAATCTGCATGTATACATATATATTTCTTATAATTTTAGGCTGAAAATGCATAAAAAGTGTATATATAAAGTTGTTTTCAAGGTTAGTACAATTTCAGAAGGGAGAAATTAAATATGTCCGATAAATGTCTAGTGCAGTTAATCCTAAAAATCTAGAATAGCGATAAAATACTTGAATATAAATATAATTTCATATTCCATCTATCAGATGTGTATAATTCCTATGTGTATAATATAAATTCAGATATATTTATTACTGCATCCTGCACTTTTTCCGGTAGGGGGAGGTGTCACCCCAATTTGACACTAAGCCAGCAAACTTAGAGCCGGTGATTAAAAGGCTCTAAAAAAGGTGAGCACCCTTTTTAACATCTATATATTATTTAAAGAGGATTTATCTAAAATACTACACCTAGAGTCCCTTTTCTCTCTTTTCTTATACCCATATTGTGGAGAGGAATATAGGCTGTAAAGCTGTCTACCTTAAGGACACGGAAGCCTGGAAGTTTAGAGCCTAAAATCTTAAAAGGCTCTAAAAAATGTGAGTAAATTTAAACTCACACAAAATACAAAGCACTGTGTATATACAATATTGCACAATTATTCTGTGTATCTCTTTTTCTGTCTTTAATGTACACCCCCTAACAAGTCGATTAAGAGGGGTGAGTTACATATATATATATATAGATATATATATAGATCTTGTATAGATTTATATAGCGCTGCACTCCAACTAGAGGCTTGGAAGGTGGAAACACCAACCAGACCTCAAGTTATTTGTTCTTTCTGGTGTCTACTGTTTTATGGTGGGGTATTGGGAGTAACCACAGAGTGTTTTCAGCGGCTAAAAATACTAAAACTGTTACTGTACAATTTCCAAATAAGCGCCAACCATTACCACACCTATTTGTTTTTACATTTTTCACCATATAATTAAACTCTAGTTTGGATATGTAGATTTTTTCAATCACATTTTTTTTTATTCTTCATTTTTCTCAGATCATATATTAAGAAAACATAAAAGAGCATGTAACATGACCAGGAGCAATACAGTAATATATGCTCAACAACATGAGAGTAAAATACCAAAAGAAAAGAAAAGGCCCCATGGTGCATATTTCCTTCCCAGTAAAAACTTTAGGTTATATGGGGGGGGGGGAGGGGGGGTTAGGAGTCAACCTGTACAAATATTATATGCTTGGCGAACAAGGCCAGGTGTAAATGTGAGCTTCGTCCAAAACATATGAAAGTTGTTTTTTTCCACTCAGACACTAATGAAATATGCACTCTTTATTATAACTAATTTACATAAAAGTTTGATGTCATTATTTTGAGATGTGTTTTGCTTTAATAACATTGACTATACTTAAAATACATTAAGCATTGATACATTTACCGATGCTATCAGAACCATCTTGTTTTATCAGTCACAGTTTATTGAGAACATTTACGTAGAAAAACATCAAAACAACAAAAACAGACCAGTGGTTTAACAACAATCTAATTTGACAAGATCTAATTTGACAAGTAAGAGGCAAATAACATGGTGAAATGTTTCTCCAGTGTGGGAAAATAAGAGTGTATTTAGAAAAATACTTCAAGAGGCTCTCAATAAGGAAAAACTATCTACAAGAAAAATATACAGTAATACACAGTAACATATATTAAGTCTATGACAAAAGTTAACTACAGATGTTTGCAAGATTCAGAACCAAAGGGCACATTAATGAATATGTGTGAAGAATGTGGGGGAAATAGTGGAATGGTAAGAATGTTGGAGAGAAATGGGGAAAGATCAAAGTGGAAGGGTGTAGTAGGGAAACAAAAAGGATAGAATGGGTGGGAAGATACATGTCCCTACCCCAGGGGCGTACCTAGAGCATTTGGCACCCGTGCGGGTCCTATTTTTGGCACCCCCCTCAACTTAAAATGTAAAAAACAACCAAAAATGTTTTAATGTATTTAGCACTGAGCAGTGTTTGTGTGTGAATGTATGCATGTTTTTTGTATGGAGTACGAGTGAGTGAATGTAGGGGTGTGTGTGTTTGTATGTAGTGTTGGTGTTTGAATGCAAGCATGCATTTGTGTGTTGTGTGGTATTTGAATGCAGTGATGTGGTTATATATAATGGTGTGGTTTGTATGTAGTGTTGACGTTGAAATGCATGAGTGTAATGGTGTGTAGTGTTGGCGAGATTTTGAGATGTCTGCATATATACACATACACGGACATACACACATTTAGATACATATACACACACGCAGAAACACTGTGCTCTGCATGCTGGCATCTGACAACACATTTGCATATAATTCACATTAGCTCCCCAGATTTCTTGTTGTGGGCTGGCTGACACCTCTTAACTTCGATCATTGTTTAGCAGATAACTTCCCTATTTGCTATCCTTATGTGAGCTTGCCATATTTAAGGACACCAAATAAGGGAACTATCTGCTAAACAGCACCCTCATTTAGTATCTTTAAATATGGAAATCTCGCATACAGGCACCAATTCAGGGAATTATCTACTAAACAGCTAAAGGATCAAAATTAAAAACGCCCTTTTCTTATTTTCAGTTGTTTAGTAGATAAATCCCTTATTTGTTATCCTTATATTAGATTGCAATATTTAAGGACACCAAATAAGGGAGCTATCTACTAAACACATATACAGAGATACACACAATCACAGATATACACAAACACAATCACAGACCCACAATCACATACACATACACACACAAACATTATATACATACACACATTTAATAAATAAGAGGTCCACCCAGCCTCCCTACCTTGCTCTAGAAGGGCTGGAGTGGATCCTCAGTTCATGGTGGTCAGTGGTTGCTGCTGGGATCTCTGTGCTCTTCCTGCACAGGCCCCTCGCACGCCCTGTAATGACGCCGAGGCCGCGATGACAACATATCCCGGCTGCCGTCTCACTGCAGGGCGAAGACCGTCAGACACAGTCAGATGCACACAGTCCCACACACAGTCACTCACACACAGTTACAGGCAGACAGTCAAACACACAGTCACAGGCAGACAGTCACACACACGCATGCAATCACAGGTAGATAGTCACACATACACACACAGTCACAGACAGTCACACACACACACAATCCCAGGCAGACAGTCACACATACACACATACACACAGTCACATACAGTCACACACAATCACAGGCAGACACTCACACACACACCATCACAGGCAGACAGTCACACACACACAGTCACAGACAGTCACACACACACACAGACAGTCACACACAATCACAGGCAGACACTTACACACACACACACACACCATCACAGGCAGACAGTCACACACATACACCATCACAGGCAGACGGTCACACACACACACACACACACACACACCATCACAGGCAGACGGTCACACACACACACCACACACACAGGCAGACAATCACACATACATACACACACAGTCACAGACAGTCACACACACACACACACACACACAATCACAGGCAGACGGTCTCACACACACACACACACAGGCAGACAATCACACATACACACACAGTCACAGACAGTCACACACACACACACACACACACACACACACACACACACACAGTCACTCAGACAATCACAGGCAGACAGTCACTCACACAGTCACAGACAGTCACACACAGCACACACACAGTCAAAGACAGTCACACACACAGTCACACAGACAATCACACACAGTCACACAGACAATCACAGCCAGACAGTCACACACACACCCACACACACACACAGGCAATCACACACACAGTCAAAGACAGTCACAATCACAGTTACACACAGCACACACTCTCTCACTTACAGTAAGCTTGGGCTGGAGAAGGAGTGGATTCAGTCCCTCTGGCTCTTGTGCTGTAGTTGGGGAAGCAGGGACTCCTTCCTGCTTCCCCTCTGTGTGCAGCAGTAAGAGGCTGCATTTAGCTCCGCCCCCGCATCCGGCTTGGCTCCGCCCCCATGGCAGTTCTAGCTCCACCCCAACTTGCCGTGCAGTTAGATCTCCAGCTCCTGCTCCCAGCCCCTGCGTGTGAGCTGTGTCGGCTGCCTGGTGCCCCTGCTGCTTTGGCAACCGGTGCAGCCACACAGCTCACTGACCCCCAAGCCTGGCCAGCCCTGGTGGCACCCCACTGCCTGATGGCACCCGGGGCAGACCGCCCCCCTCCTCCCCTTAGTACGCCACTGCCCTACCCAGCCTGTCCAGAATGCACAAATGGGTTGCTCTCACAGTTTACAAGTAAGAGCTAAGGTTTTATGTACCTGGGAAAACCAAATATACATACCAATATGTATATCAATATACATATAAAGGTATGTGTATGATATCAGAGTTCGTTCCTGTATTGAAAGCATTGCTTTACTGTGTTGTATTAGTAATGTACGGTGTAATAGAGAGGTGCTGTAACATAAAATTGACTGGCAAAAAAAGAGTAAAGAGCAGTGGCGTACTAAGTGGGGGGTAGGGATCCACCCTGGGTGACACTCATTAGGGGGTGCCCAGAGCGCACTTTGGTAGGAGTGCCATTTTGCCGTCCCTGTATCTGCTGCAAGTGGACTGATGTTCAGGCCCCTATTTGCATATACAGGTGATACTCGAAAAATTTGAATATTGTTCAAAAGTTAATTTATTTCAGTAATGCAACGTAAAACCAAACCAAGTACTGAGTCCATACTTATACTTTTAAGAGGTCCGATATTGTTCTTTGTACACTCCTTGTTTTATTGATTGCATGTAATATTCTAATTTACAGAGATTGTGGATTTGGGGTTTTCATGAGCTGTAAGCCATAATCATCGCACTTATGACAAATCACGGCTTGAACTATCTTGCTTTGCATGTAATGCGTCTGTCTCTCATATATTAGTTTCCCCTTTTAAGTTGCATTACTGAAATAAATTAACTTTTGCATGATATTCTAATTTTTCGAGTATTACCTATATATAGCGAGTTCTGTTTTATATATATATATATATATATAAAGCCAAACGATTTTCCTTGCACTCAGGCTAAACTCTCTTGTGCAAGTGCCGGGTGCCAGTCCTGGGGTTTGCTGATACAAAACAAATGAACATATGGGCTGCACTCACGGTCTTCCGTTATTCCACAGAACAAATCAACAGATCAACGTTTCGGTCCTCTCTGGGACATTTCTCAAGATCAAATGGCCATTTGATCTTGAGAAAGGTCCCAGAGAGGACCGAAACGTTGATCTGTTGATTTGTTCTATGGAATAAAGGAAACTCTATAACGGAAGACTGTGAGTGCAGCCCATATGTTCATTTGTTATATATTTATGTGCAGTTGGGGGTCCTGGAGTCTCCATGTTTGTTTCACCTTCAGTAGAACCTCTGTCCTCGCGACCCACAAGAGCATTTGCTTTGGCAACACTCTTGCAGGTCGCGAGAACAGAGGTCCTGCTGTAGGTGGAACCAATGTGGAGATTTCAGCGCCCCTCTTCATAGGAGAACCATTCTGTGCTCCCGGACCACCAGGGAATCCAGTGTCCCCCCTTTCTCACCACATATAAAAGACAAGGAGCCCTGAACATCCCATACAAACTACTCACCCCTACACCCCCACTCTACATACACAAACACACACACTACATACACTGCACAAACGCACACACTACATACACTACACAAACACACACACTGCATGCACAATCATGCACACTATATACACTTCACAAACACTGTGCATACACTGCACAAACACTACATATACTACACAAACACACACACTGCATACACTAACACATACTACATACACTGCACAAACACAGTACATACACTGCACAGACTAGATACACAAACACAATGCATACACCACACAAACACACAAACACTACATACACTACACAAACACATCCACTAAATACACAAACACACACTACATACACTACACAAACACACACACTTCCTACACAAACACAAACTACATACACTGCACAAACACAAATACTGCATAAACACGCACTACATACACAAACATGCTGCATACACTACACAAACAAATGCATACACTACACAAACACACGCATACACTACACAAACACACACACTACATACACTACACAAGCACACACACACTGAATACAATATACACATACAGCAACCACTATGTGAGTCTGTATATGTGTATCTGTATGGGTGTTTATGTCTGTATCTGTGTGTCTGTATGTGTGTCTGTGTATCTGTATGTGTGTCTGTGCATTTGCATGTGTGTCTGTGTATTTGCATGTGTGTCAGTGTTTGTATCTGTGTGTCTGTGTATCTGTGTATGTGTTTGTATCTGTATGTATGTATCTGCATGTGTTTACCTGTGTGTGTCTCTGTATCTGTATGCATGTCTGTGTATCTGTAGATATGTGTCTGTATGTGTGTCAGTGTTTGTGTGTTTGTATCTGTATGTGTGTTTGTATCTGTGAGTCAGTGTTTGTGTCTGTGTTGCTGCATGTGTCAATGTCTGTATCTGTGTATGACTGTGTCGATGTATCTGCAAAATTGTAACTATATATATTTGTCTGTGTATCTGTATGTGTGTCCGTGTGTGTAGCTGTGTGTCTCTGTATCTGCGTGTGTGTGAGTGTATCTTTCTGTTAGTGTGCATTTGTGTGTCTTTGTATCTGCATGTGTGTATATGTAAGTGTATGTGTATATGTGCATACATCTCAGCATTTTGCCAACACTACACACAAATGCACCCCTGCATTCAAATGTCAACACTACATACAAACACTCCACCATATTCAAAAAAACTAACTACACACAAATGCATGCCTGCATTCAAATGCCAACAGTACATACAAACACATAATTAGATTCACTCACAAACACTCCATACAAAACATGTTTACATAGAAACACACAAACACTGCACAGTGTTAAATACATAAAAAATACACAAAAACACAAACACTGCTGTTACAATTCACATCAACTCCATGCAGAGAGTGGATACACTGAATATTTTCTCTAAAAAGCCACAATTTTCATTGAAAAGCATGCAGGAACAAGATATAGACACCAGAACTACTACACTTCTGCAGTCTATAGTACCCCTTTAAGAATAAAGGATTCAGACTTTGACAACAGGAAAGAAAATATGGTTATGTTAAAGGTAATCTGTAAAAGACCTAAGAGGGTTTTCCAGTCACTATATTTAATAGCGTGACAATATATGGTTAATTAAAGCATATATATGCAATATTTTTTTACATGTTTATAATTATAGTGTATTTTATTATTATATTTCCTTTACTGCTCCTCCAGCCAGTCTGTCACTGTATTTTTGTTTCCAGGCAGGCTGATTTGGATACTACTGTGTTTCAAAGGAAAACTAAAGATTGCCTATGGCAATGGAGAAAGCATTCATTTTAAAATGCGTCTAATATTAAGGCATTAACTATGTGTAATAGATCTATAGATGGTAAAATTAACTATTGGATGTCTCTGTGAGTATATCATGCAGTATTACTAAATACTTCTGCAATGCAAGAGTGCTTATGAACATTGATTATGCGTGTCACTCAATGATATTGGGGTCAATTGCAATTTGTGTCATTTGAGTGTTTTGCCACCCTTCTAGTCTTTGATAAATGATCCTCATGGTCTACAGAACAATTCATTATTTAGGAATCCTGGTGAGCAATGTAGCATCAGTTTCTTTAACTCACAAATTGCAGACAACAGTAATTCATATTTTCCTGCATTGCTAAAGCAGCCTGTAACATATTTTTTAATAAATTACTTTTTATGCTACAACTCAAGCATTAAACTGCCATATTTATGATTAATGAAATTACATTTTAGCAAGAAAGCAATGGATAATGGAAAATGAATGGCATTTACATCTTTTGAAGTTGTTCCTTTTTAGTTACTTTGTAAAATAGAGATAAATATTAATAATAAAGAATTATTAATAAAAAGGTTGATATAGTTCATCAGAATTTATTTTTACCAGTATGTAAGGTCTCTATCATGCAAAGGTATCAACATGCAAAGGTACATATCCCTTTTAGTGTATCGACATGGGTATTGCTACATTTATATTTTTATAATTAATGAAAATTAAATTTTTTGTTGAAAAGAAATAGCACAGAATGGTATCAAAGAAATGCATTTTCGTCTTTTGACACAGAGCTCTGTTCATTATTTTGTAAATGAAAGAGAAAAAATATTTCAAAAAATTATTAATGAGAATGTTGATGCAACTCAATGTATTTGCCACTATTATTTATTTAAAAAAGAAAATACATTACGTTTTTATATTGATATGAGCTGTTAAACAAACTGAAGAATTTGCTCTGAATTGTTGCCCTACTATTTCCATGTACACATTATTTTACATTAAATTGTAACATATATGTAATCTTATGTCAATCGAATTAGTTTTTTTTAAGTAAATCAGAATGCATTTTATAATTGCAATGCTATATCCTGTTTAACAAATCAACAGTTGTCAGATTGATCTGAGATAGACAAAAATATAGTAACCTTAAACTTGTCCCCCCAAAAAAGTATCATTGTCAATATGTCAGTTACATAGTTACATAGGCTGAAAAGAGATATTTTTCCATTAAGTTCAGCATTCCTTACATCAGTTTCTTTGCATTTTTTTCTGTGATTCCAAAAGAAGGCAGACAAAAAAAAGTTTGATGCAATTCCTTCTTGACCTCAGAATGGCAGTCAGATTTATCCTTGGATCAAGGAGCTATTACCCTACAGTTGAAAAATTATATAATTGGATATTATGTTTTCTAGTTGCTATTTAAATATCTGTGCAGTCTCTGATAAAACCACTTCTTCAGGCAGAGAATTTTACATCTTTATTGTTCTTACAGTAAAAAAACATTTGCCTTATACTAAATCTTCTTTCTTCCAGTCTAAACGCATGACCTTGTGTCCTATGTATAGTCCTATTTGTGAATAGATTTCCACACAATGGTTTGTATTGGCCCCAGATATATTTGTATAATGTTATCATATCCCAACTGAGGCAATGTTTTTCTAAATTAAAGAGGTTAACATTTGTTAACCTTTCTTCATAGCTAAACTGTTCCATTTCTTTAGTGGCTTGAAATGCTTAAAAAATATCAAATGTCAGTTTGATAATCAGATTCTAAAATGAAATCAATATTGCACGCATTAGACTTTATTCTATATACTTTTACAAAAACTGGAATAAAGTGAATAAACTGTATACAAATTGTAATTAGTAATACTTTACATTTGTATTAGATTTGTTTTCATTGTATCAGTTTTACAATAGCATTCATGAAATTAGTGATACAGGATATATCAATTATTAAATTTTGACTTCTATAGACACAAGATATTAATCCCATTTCTATCTAACCCTTTTTAAAATGACTCATGTGGGGGTGCTGTCAGAATAGTTGCAACACCTTAGTTTAGAGGTTAATATGTACTGCCTGGAGGGAGCATGGCTTGGTGAGATGTCTGCCTGAAGACAGAGCTCTGCACTACACTGTTGTATCAAGAGTACCATAACTCACATTGATGTTGTCAATGGGACGAAACAAGCACCAAGAACCCCCACAGACTCCGAGAGGCAATATAGCGGGGTTCACAAATTGTCCAGATGGACAAATGTGTACACACTCCAGCAGAGCCTTCAAATGAGTTTCCCATGTCTAAAATGGTGCTTTCCTCACCTGCATCCACATGCTCTGGATCAGAGCACACTAAACTGGTTTACATCAGAGCAGACCTAAAATATATGTTTACATCTATGGTCACCAAAGACAAACCATAACTGTCCAACACCCTGCATGATTCTGAGGTGGTTACACTGAAGGCAGACGTTTCAGTCCAAGAGACCCAAATACAAACCCCGGTGTAGGGCACACAAACTACTGTGGACCAAGCTCATGCAGCTAACATATGGGGAAGAAATCTCAGAGTCTTAGTCACAGTTAATCTAAAAATTTACTTTATTAATTACGAAAAATACACTAAAATGAAAAACAAATAGGTGCTGATCACTCTAAAGAAAAAAGCAAAAAAACTTGGATTTCCTGGAGGGGAGCTAAACAGCTCAAAAACTGCCTTATCGATGTATGGGAGGAAACAGTGAGCGTAATGGAACCTTTAAGAGGGATAAACAAGCTTGTAACCTATCTACATATAGGATACAGTATCCACAAAAGAACAGTTACAAATTGGCCACCCCAAGTTCACAGCTAACTGAGGCTACAAAATAACTGCAGAGTCTGTGATATAATTCATTAAGAGTCAAGCCTATAGGGCTGAATAAGTTGCAGAGAAGGTGGACTCTAAAAATGTCCTGGGTTAGCACTCCCTAACTACTTATCAACTTCCTCATCCACTAGTGATCTAAAGATATATTGTCTCAACAAATTAACCAAGAGTACGTTGAACTGGCATGTTCCCTCACTGGGTTTGATAATAACTGTCTTGTACTAGAGAAATGCAGAGAGGTAAAGTAGGATAACCCCTGCTATACCTCCATAGAGGAAATTTTCACCCCTCTCAGCCACTCACAATTATTGGATATCCCATTAGTGGGCTCTACTAGCAGTCATTATTTTCGCCATAGATACTCAATGCAGCTGGCAAATAAACCCCCAAAAGACAAGAAAACGTGTTAAACCTAGAGGTGCAATGTGCAAAATAAAGAAACCATAACGCCTAACGCATTTCGGCGCTGTTCAAGCGCCTTTATCAGTGCTATGCTTCTGACTATAATGAGTCAACTCAAAAACTCGGATGCACTTTGGAAGGCCTTCTGTTCTCCCTATTCAATATGTTTCTGAGGAGGAAAGAACCTGAATAGATTCGGTATGAGAGGGTACACTGCGCATTCAGAACACGACCACCAGAAGGGAAACTGATGGATATTATCTGCTGCATTCACTCATTTCACTGAAGAAGGCCAGATCATGGTTGCACTGGAATTATTGGGGCACTGAGGTATCTCTCTTTAATGAACTGTCTCTGATGACCCTTGAGGCCATAAGAGCTCTACAGGCCCTTACCACAGCTTTACAAGAGCAAAATATCAGTTACAAAATGGGTCCCTCTTCAGTTTACTTCAGTTTACTAGTTCAGCACCACAATGAGTGGATTTCAGCCAGGTGGCCCAAAATGATCCACCAATTCATGCAGCATCTTGATTTGCCTCCGATCACTGTCTTGAACTGGGTCTTGCAGCCTCTTGAGCCAAGGCTTCAACCACAACGAGTGCCTCAAGGACATTGAGGGGGATCCCTGATGAGCCCTTTGCCTGGACTACGAATCAACCCGTCAAGGAGTAAAGACAGTACCCTAAGGATACCTCTATGCCAGGGATAGGCAACCTTCGGCTCTCCAGATGCTGTGGACTACATCCCCCACAATTCTCTTACACACATAATGCTGGCAAAGCATCATGGGAGGTGTAGTCCAAAACATCTGCAGAGCCGAAGGTTGCCTATCCCTGCTCTATGCTAAGTCGTCACAGACCAGTGTGCCTGTATTACCTTGGGATCTGCTTCTGCAAACAGATCCTATTACCCGGGCCTCACCCTACTCCACCAATGGTCACGACTTATGTTCTCTCCTATCCCTGACAGGTCATAGGTAGAAAGCTAGGGACATAGGACTTAGGTGGGAACGTTTTGGTGTTGGAGATGACCTGGGCCACACTGTTAATGAAATGAATGCCTATCTTTGTTTATAAAAGGGTCTATCTTAGTTTGTGCACTACAGTTACAGTTGTGCTCAAAGGTTTGCATACCCTGGCAGAAATTGTGAAATTTTGGCATTGATTTTGAAAATATGACTGATCATGCAAAAAAACATATTTTATTGAAGGATAGTGATCATATGAAGCTATTTATTATGACATAGTTGTTTGGCTCATTTTACAATCATAATGATAACAGAAAGCACCCAAATAGCCCTGATAAAAAGTTTACATCCCCTTGAATGTTTGGCCTTGTTACAGACACACAAGGTGATGCACACAGGTTAAAATGGCAATAATGGTTAATTTCCACACCTGTGACTTTTTAAATTACAATTAGTGTCTGTGCATAAAATAGTCAATGAGTTTGTTAGCTCTCATGTGGATGCACTGAGCAGGCTAGATACTAAACCATGGGGAGCAGAAAAGTACTGTCAAAAGACCTGCGTAACAAAGTAATGGGACTTTATAAAGATGGAAAAGGATTTAAAAAGATGTAAAAAGCCTTGAAAATGCCAGTAAGCACTGTTCAGTCACTTATCAAGAAGTGGAAAATATGGGGATCTCTTGATACCAAGCCAAATTCAGGTAGACCAAGAAACATTTCAGCCACAACTGCCAGAAGAATTATTCAGAATACAAAGAAAAACCCACAGGTAACCTCAGGAGAAATACAGGCTGCTCTGGAAAAAGACAGTGTGATTATTTCAAGGAGCACAATATGATGATACTTGAACAAAAATGAGCTGCATGGTCGAGTTGCCAGAAAGAAGCCTTTACTGTGCCAATGCCACAAAATAGCCCAGTTGCAATATGCCCGACAACACCTTGACACACTTCACAGCTTCTGGCACACTGCAATTTGGAGTCACAAGACCAAAATAGAGCTTTATGGTCACAACCACAAGCACTATATTTGGAGAGTGATCAGCAAGGTCTATAATGAAAAGAATACCATGTGAAGCATGGTGGTGGCTCACTGATGTTTTGGGTTGGGTGAGCTCTAGACGCACATGGAATCTTGTCAAAATTGATGGAAAGATGTCCAACATCTTTTAACTGCTGATTCTTTAAAAAAAAAAAAAAATAATAATTTAGAAAATGGACCCAAGTGTACTGTCTCTACTGCATAGTGAAAATAAAATATCTATCTTTTCAGGCCAAAGCCTTTAATACTGTTTGCTTTTGCAGCAAACAATAATATGTTTAATGGTTATAAATATAATCACATGCTACACTTACATTTCCTCTATAACTGATTCAGACTGCGATTTGTTTTCTATTCTGCAAATGTGTAATAGTGGGCATTTTTTACAGGAAGGATGTGGTAGTTACGTCTTTAACCCCTTAAGGACACATGACATGTGTGACATGTCATGATTCCCTTTTATTCCAGAAGTTTGGTCCTTGAGGGGTTAAGTGAAATTGATGCAGTTAGAAGACTACAAGAAATCTTTGTTATTTTTACCATTTTACCTTGTGTTATACTGTCTGTTCCTATTTTATTTCATTCATTTTAACCTAATGCTTACCAATCGTATTTTGTGACATCTCAGTAATTATATTTTTCTCCCTGCACCTATTTATAACCAGAAAGCCTAAGGCACTTCCTAAACCTATCACACTATCAATCTCAGAAAGAAATGATCCGCTAATTTAGTATTGCACATTATAGCGAGAACCAAGTGCATTTTTACCACTTTGCACTTTCTGATTTCTTAAACGTTTGAAATCGAGGAAGGGTCAAATTATTTGGCAATGGGAATTTATCACAGCAGATAGACATTTCTGCAAAGCTACAAATGCACATCCTAAGTGTTTTAGTATATTTACTTTTATTTAAACATGTTTTAAGAAGGGAAAAGAACAGAATAAGAGCATACCTTGGAAGAAAACATTATATTCTGTCAAGAAATGCATTTCTATCAAACTATGTTTGCAATCCCCTGCAGACACAGGATAAATTATTCAAAACTGTAATGGGAAAACTATCGTAATTGAAGAGGTCAAATTATACTGCATACGCAGCACTGACACGAGATTTTGCTTCATTTACAATTGTAAGAAAAAGTGAAATTCAAGTTATTGTAGCTGAGTTTAAACATTGCTATAAATATTCAATGAGCTCTTTTTTAAACATACCAAACAAGAATTTAGGGCATCGTTCAAATAGCTTTCGGAATGCAATTCATCTGGGAGGACAAAGTAAGTTTTGTTTTTTTGCTTTTTTATTTAGGATTGCATTATTTTTATTTCAATGTAAAAATCGAACCCGTATTATAAGTAAGTACCTGTTGCAGTAGTAATGGGCACTATTTAAAGTCAAAGACAAATGTAACTTTTATTTTTAATCAAAATTTATAAAAGGTGCTACAAACCAAGAAATAGGTATTTATTGTGAAACTCTGTAAAAATAACTTGGATATTTTAATAAATTGGAAGTGGTGAAATTGCTGCTTAGAATAATGTTATTTTAACCTTTTATCCCCAAAAATATAGCTCAAAAATACCTGAGGCTAATGTCCGTGATAGTGAAAGGTAACAGAAAATTTTAAAGTGTCAACATTGCCTACATAGTGGCGGTGCAAAGTAATGGTCCATAATGTTATAGTTATTTAAATACTAAGTTAAATTAAGTGTTCACTTACATTTTCACTTGTTAACTTATTAAATCACATTCTCATTTCTTTATGTTGGCATATAAAAGTCAGATGTTTTCTCTAATATTATTTAAGAAACAGTTAAATAATAACAATGCCTTTTTTAATGCAATTTTCAAATTCACATCATGCACAGTGTGTAACAGGTTGTACAACCCGCTTTAGGTAGGTTGTTTACAATAGCATTAACATACTGCGATATTTGACATAGGTTGCACTTGAATGTGCATTTGAGGAGTGAGTAGAGGGAGTAAGATAGCGAGTAAAGAGGGAACAGGGTAAAGGTAGGAGAGAGAGTATAGTTTGAAGTTAGTAACTTCATATTCACTTCAATCTTTGGTGTAAACGCCAATGGGTATTTGTGTCCTTGGAGTTGACTACTAGGAACAACCATGATAATGTTGGTCTGAGATAGCACTATTGACAAGTAACGTCAAGGTATGAACAGTTCTGTACAGTCATGAACATCTATAAACCCACCTGTCGAGACTTTGAATATTTTTGACCTACAATCTAGTGAGGTAAGTTCTCTAGAAACTTTATACATGTGCCAGGCAGACTTCCAGAATTTTACCTTAGTTGGAGATGCTGCTCTGGATTAATAATGCAATGTTAAATACAAATAAAGAAGTTAAAACACAGATAAAATACTGTAACGTAAAATAATAATAATAATAATAATAATAATAATAATAATAAGTCAATATTAACCTTATAATTAAAAAGTGCATCCATGATCCAATTATTTGAACATGATTTTTAAATGCTGTAAAGGCATAGTTAAAAGTGTACTAGTTATATATTTATTCAGGATTATATTAAAAAAATATTTCAGTAAATACATAAAAAATAATAATCAGATTTTCAACCATAAATTGATATCTATTTGTCTCTCTACAAGCTTATTATGCCTATATATGGAGCAGTAGGGCTAGCCATCACTATGATATTCAAGAAGACTTTCTCTAGTTGTCACTATTAATTTAGTGTGATTCTGTTTACATGTACCTATTAAAGATGGCCTAAAAGATAAAAAAAAGTCAAATAAATAAATACAATCATATATTAATTTAAACATTGATGATCATCTACAAATTGATAGCTATTCATACTCATGTTGATAATCAACCTGATACACACATCGATTTCCATATACACACACACAGATAATCATGTACATGCACATTAACAATTCACATTATTAGTTATTCCCATAAATGACTAATGATTCATATACATTAAAAAATACTGAATGGGGGGAGGGGTCTGATAGCCAACCAAGATAGTTGCATGTGGCTGGAGGACAACCTATTAGGAAGCCTATTACTGGACATTAGTAGCTCTACCTTTGCTTATTCTCTTGAGGAATACTCTGTTGAGTGTTTGACTTCATTTTGCCTGAATAGGCATCTCTGCAGCCTGCAGACATACTCAAGCTAGGGGACTCAACTGATCCTCTGCCTTGATTTGGAGCTAGCTGACATTGAGAACCCCCCCCCCCCCCTTTGGTTCTCACTGGTGAAATGTCATTGTCCACTTGACAAGACATTATTCTTATAGCCGAATCAGAGGGTTGATGGCCACCCCAGCAGGGCATGCAACTACACTCACCTTCCCACCGCCACTCATCTATGTGGACTCGCTTCACATAGCTTTTGATCACCTGTGTGAAACATTTTGTGTAAAGCTCTGTATTCGGGGACTCCACACTACTCCTAAAGGCCAAGCTGCAGCCTCCCAGAGCTGATCTGCTGGCCAATGAGGTGGAGTAAGCAGATGCGACAGGCACATAAATGCCAAAGATATTGCTTCAATGCTTGCCTCTACTCTCCTGGACAGCGAGACTACACGCTTATTCTCCCCAAATACAGCTTACCCAGCCTGGGGTGTCTATTCTATGTTGCTGGGTGCGTGGGACAAGAGGATCACAAGATCTGGTGAGCAGGCATGGATGCAATGCAGGGAAAGTTGGGCTTGAGTGTTTTGAGACCCCATCAGAAAGGTTGGAGTGTAGACTCCTCATGGCAGTGATTCTCCCTCTACAGGTATCGGCTAAGGGGGACCACGGTGTCACGTACTCATCTGCTTATAAAAATGTGATTAATGAAATTTACTCTTCAGACAGGAAAAGTTGTGCCGAGCAGCAATCAAATCCACAGGAGGGTTTGTGCTGAGCAGCAATTATGCAAATGGAGACCTGGTGACTGCCTTTGGGGTCAGAGGCCGATCCAGAGGAGGGGTATTTAGGCCCAGTTCTCATCCTGCTCAGTGCCCTGTCGTGGTTTCCCTTGTGGTTGTCCGAGAGCGCATTATTGATTCTGGTAATTCTGGTTATTTGACTTTGGCATTGTTTTTGACTTCCCTGTTTTCTGGCATCACTAACCCCTGGCTTTTCCTTATTGTTGGGTCTCTTTCTATATCCCTTGACCTCGGCTATTCCTGACTATTATTTGATACGTTAGTCCGGCCATTCTAAGGTCCGGTATATGTTACCTATCAATCCTCTGTGTTACACAATTCTACGTGCAGGATTGTACTGTAATCCTGACACACGGATCCTATTTGCAGCTAGGCTGTCTTCTTATTTGCTATTATTGTGCATAGTGCTAACAATGAATATTTTACTTAATTCTATATTGACTTATATTGACCAACTGCAACAGTTACTTCTACACCATCGAGTTGTACTTCTCTTTGATTGTTTCCATAATTTTATTTTGTAGCATTTTTCTTTCTGTTATAATCTTGTAAAACTGTGCTATCAAGCTCTTGCTCTTTCATATCACCTGAAGTTGTCCTTAGCTGAGATGAAATGCACAGGATTTATCCTTTGGTTACAAATAATGCCTGCTACTGTTTACTTTTGTGTAGGTAAATAAATTAGCATTGTGCATTTTATTTTTACTGCTAATTTATCTGGTTGCCCTCTGTCTTTTTCTCACTGGTTGAGACTGAAACCAATAAAGCTCAAGATCTGCTAGACATCCACCAGTTATAATCTTAAAGCTCTTTATTTGGCTCACAAGTGTGAGTAGCCAATTGGCACTTATATTATTCCAAATTGTATTATACAGTTTTGCACTATGTTGTGCCATTTTCATTATCTCTATTCTATATATAGAGACATACTCTACCTTTCATTCCTCACAAACCCCACCTAGTAATTTCCATTCTCTACCACCAGGTTAGTGGTGGGAGGAATAAGGGGGGACTAGAGACTGGGCTATCCTCATTGTCACTATATGAATACCCAATCCCACTGCACATGGAATGTGGTATTACCCCATCACATGGCTGGCTTCTCACCATTTAGGAATATCCTCATTCATGTCTTGTGGTGGAAAAGGCAGATAAAATTGACTGAATTCTACACTAGATTTAACCTAAGTAGAAAACAGGAGGAAAAAATACAGTGCTAATTCTGGGGCAGCAAACACTTAGGTACCCTAAATTCCAAGATCAATAGTTGAAAATACACAGAAAGCAAAACAGGTTGTGCCTAGTCGTAATCAAAGGAAGTGCAAGATTAAAAATAAGCATTGTAATAACTGAAATATTTGAATTGTCCAAAATAATTACCTATGGTGCAAAATCTTTGAAAACATAGATGGTTCAAATGGCAGTCAGGTTCTCTCACCAGATCAAAGGATGAGATATGAAACAGCAATAAACACAAGGGAATCCCACCCAGCTCTTAGCTAACAGCTTGAAGTGGTATAAACCCCGCTCAAGGATATAGCTGGACATATTCTATTCCGAAATCCAAAATAAGAAATGTACTTACATCTTAAAGTGCAAATACTTGCTCTATGGAATCAGCTTGAGTGATACAATCCCCACCTGGAACCTATGTGAATGAATAAAGTGCATCAGTACCAGAGGAATCTACAATGTAGTAGAGATGTCAGATAAAAACAGGACCAGCAATATTCAATACATGCTAGTAAAAAAATAAATTTAGTTCTAAATGACCATAAATATAATTAAAGGGACACTATTGTCACCTTAACAACTTTAGCTTAATGAAGCAGTTTTGGTGTATAGAACATGCCCCTGCAGCCTCCCTGCTCAATCCTCTGCCATTTAGTAGTTAAATCCCTTTGTTTATGAACCCTAGTCACACCTCTCTGCATGTGACTTGCACAGCCTTCCATAAACACTTCCTGTAAAGAGAGCCCTATTTAGGCTTTCTTTATTACAAGTTCTGTTTAATTAATATTTTTTTATCCCCTGCTATGTTAATAGCTTGCTAGACCCTGCAAGAGCCTCCTGTATGTGATTAAAGTTCAATTTAGAGATTGAGATACAATTATTTAAGGTAAATTACATCTGTTTGAAAGTGAAACCAGTTTTTTTTTCATGCAGGCTCTGTCAATCATAGCCAGGGGAGGTGTGGCTAGGGCTGCATAAACAGAAACAAAGTGATTTAACTCCTAAATGACAGTGAATAGAGCAGTGAAATTTCAGGGGAATGATCTATACACTAAAACTGCTGTATTTAGCTAAAGTAATTTAGGTGGCTATAGTGTTCCTTTAAAACAAATATAGATATAAAATCGACAGTATTAAAAAAAAAAAATCACAATGCATTTCGCCACTTTGACTTTTTCAAAAGTGGATATAGGCAATCTAACTAGTTGGCTGCTTCGCAAAATCCAGATATTGATAAAACGTGCACAATGTCCATATTTTGCAGTTTGAATGCCATGTCATGGTCCTAGATTATTTTTTGCATTTGGACTTCAGTAAGTACCTATGAAAGTGTTTTTAGCTGACAGTAAGGTGATGGGGAGATTAAAAATGAACATTTTAATCACCGTCCACTGGTTGCTAAAAAAAATGTTTGTCATCCCCTTTAATTTATTAACTGTGAGGTATTTAGACAAATCTTAATATCTGTATAATTGTGTTGCTTTAAAATTAATTTACAGAATCCTTTGTTCTATATCACAAACACGAAATGTCAAGATTTTAATATTGTATTTGAAGATTTAAATACATTTAATAATTAACAGTAAGTGATTCTTTATTTAGTGTGAAACAAAACATTTTAATTTCACATTTCACGAGCTGGAAAAGCTAGTATTACTCAGGAACACAGAAGCAACAGTACATATTTTTATTACCAATTTGCATTTTTAACACATAATTAATTTTTAAGATACTATTTTAATTTTTAAAATACAATTTATTCCTTCTTTCTACTTTAAAAAGCTTCTCAAACTGTGAGAATAATTAATCACAAATTTTGATATTATTATACTTTTAATGTTATATTGCCAAGTTATCCTCAGGGCTAACAGCATGAGTTTAGAGTCCATCTGTGAATTCAAACACTTATGGATATCTCTACACTGTTATATTACAAATGTTACCATTATAATGCCTTCTTAGATTAATTAATTGAAACTGTTAACCCAAGAAGCACAATGAGATGAATATTTGGTCAAATGAAAAGTAATTATTCTGCACCGTGCAGAGAAATAATTTTTATGTACCAAACAAGTCCTATGTATTAATACCACATATATATCCATATATATGTTAATGTGGTATTTGTTATATATATTAACATGATAATTATTAATTACAAATATTTAGTTATAACAGATATTATTTATAAGAGATGTGCAGTGTAAAGAAGGAAAAATAAATATAGAAGGTATATGTAGTTTTCAAATACTTAAAAACAAAGAGGCACTGAGCTTGTGGGGAAATACTAGGATCATATGCCAAAGTACCCATTTCTTATACAGTTGTGATGCTTAGGCAAAGCAAAATTATATTTTAATTATTAGAGAGTTTGATTTAATTCATAGTGTGTTTATCTACATGGTAATTATCTCTGATTTACACTATACAGCCATGCTCTTGACTGCATCCTTTGCCAGGGAACCCACGGTCAACAGTAAGCACATCCATTAATTGTTCCATAGAATAAAACTCACATCCACATGTTAATTCTAATTTCACTACACTCTGAAGCCTTGCCCTTGACTACTTTGCCAGAGAACCTGCTATGTGCACCTACCTCCCAACTCTGGCATCCTGAGAATTGGGACACTTGTGTGAGGACATAGAGGGTTCAAGTCAGTAACGCAAAAGTGTCAATTGCTTTATTTATTTATAAAATATTTTATCAGGAAAGATACATTGAGATTTCTCTCATGTACAAGTATGTCCTGGGTCCACAAAACATTGCATTGATACAATAGGGTACAATAAAACACAAGAACAATATTAATACACACTACATACAAAATTTAACATAGAACAGGTAGGAAATATATAATCAACCATGACAGGTGCATTCAGTTTTGAGGTATGTAGAGAAGGATCTCTTAAATGACTTTAGGCTTGGGGAAGATTTGAAAGTGTGCAGGGGCTCGTTCCATAATTGCGGTGCTCTGTAGGAAAAGGAGCATCTGGCTGCTTTCTTTTTGTATTGAGGTAGACTAAATAAAGTGATGGTACTGGATATGGAGGTGGGAACAGCTGGGGAGAGCATTCTGCTCAGGTAGGGTTGGAGCTTCCCAGAAAAGCTCTTAAACACAATGCTGGAAATATGAATGGTATGTCTGGATTCCATCAACAGCCAGTTTAGTTATTTTAGCATTTCACAATGGTGGGTCCTGTAATTACATTGTAGCACAAATAGGCAGAATGAGTTATGCAATGTATTAAGTTTATTAAGGTGGATATACTACATATACTACATATGCATATACTACATCCCCATAATCAATGATTGGCATCAGTATTTGCTGTACAATCTTTTCCTTTACTGTAGGGCTTAGGCAGGATTTGTTTCTGTACAGGCCACCAAGTTTTGGATAAAGTTTAGATGCAAGTTTTTCTTTGTGGAGGCCAAAAGATAGGTTGGGGTCTAACAACATACTCAAGTATTTGAAAGAGTGGACTGCGGTCAATGTGCTATTGGATTTTGTTTTGATGAATAGGTGCAAATTTTGTAATTTGTGTATTTTAGGTACTGTTCCATTGTGACAGTTTTGTCAGTGTTTAGGAAGAGTTTGTTTTTTGCAATCCACTTTTCTACCTCTGTAAACTGGTCTTGGAGCCCAGTCTCAAGCTGCGGTAGATTGGATTTGCTTGCATAGATTACTGTGTTGTCTGCATACATGTGTACATTTGAGGATTTGCAGACATTAGGCACATCATTAATAAATAATGTGAAAATTAGGGGGCCAAGAATGGAACCTTGGGGAACACAACATGTGACTGGGAGAGGGAGGGAGTCGCTGTCAGAAATAGACACATATTGTGAGTAATACGATACATATGATAGAAACCAGGTTAGCGCAGTAGAGGTTGTGCAGTAGAATGTCGTGGTCTACTGTGTCAAAGTGACCACAAGGCAGGCCATTCAAACAGCACAGTTATCCAGCCAGTTATAGCGGCTGGCCCACTAAAGGTGGACCTTGCAGAGTGAGCTGTTTCAGAGCTCTCTTCATGGACTTAAAGTAAGTGTATTGAAAAATTTTGTATGCTCCACTTTCCCTGGAGACCTCAAACGAGGGACACCAGAGAGCAAACTCAGAACAGTGGGGCAGGATACCAAAATAGGGACTGTCCAACTGAAATTGGAAGGTTTGCAGAGTTTTTAGACACAGTGCTATACTTATGGTGTTTCTTGTGCTTTCCTGTATGATAGGAATATAACTAATCTTATTACCTAGATTATATAGATGACCAGTTTGGACCCAACATTTACTCAGCGTAAGGATGATAAATGGACCAAGTAACTTCATAGTGTGCATGAAAAAATAAATTGTCTTGCCATCCTAATCAATATTAATTGATTTTTTTTTAAACTATGCACAAATGATAAATAGTTAAGGAGTTATATAGTGTTTATTCGATCATTATCAAATAAATATTCGTGTTATTTAATCAGGATATGTCATATTAATATTTATTAAAGAGCTATATCAATATATAGTAAATGAATAACAGAGGAAAAGGTGATTTTATATCCATCTACAAAGCTACATTCTGCAAATAAATTAAGTACATTTGATATTTCCCTGGTTACAATATTCATCTGCTACTTCATAGACCAAATATCTCGCTGTTAAATGTTGATATGTCAGGTCCTAACGAATTCCCGATAAACAAGAAATAGAAAAATAACTTTTAAGTGGAAAAATACATTGTAGCAATTGACCTCCAATCTTGTAAATAAAATAAAGATACGAATGAATAGAAAACTCCAAGTGATCAGTATCTACTACTTAACACAATCTATCTAGCAAACATCCAATCATAAATCCCAGAAAACAGGGGTGCAATCTGCATGGGATCTAATCATATTACATGCCAAAACCATGGAGACAAACTTTTTAGAATGATAGCAAAGTTGCTGTTGGACATAGGGTTTATGTCATTCACATGTATGTATAATCTGTTCTCACAGTATTTGTTCTCACAAAACACATTTTCTGTGTGCTTGTGGATGAGATAAAAAGTTTGGTTTGATAAAGTTAAAATCTTGTTATCTAAGTCAGCAACAAGGTGTTAATTTTCTGTATGTTGATTCAGTAAAGTTCCCTCTGTGGGCTTAAAAAAAATGCATTGGTCTTTCCAACAACATTACAATTTGTAACCTGGTAGGTAGTCATGGATTTATCATTTCAGTGCATGAGTTGGACAAAATAGGTATTTAGAGATTCAAGATGTATTTAATAAAAACAAACAAATACATAATACACATTCCCTCTATAGATCAGATTTTTAGTATCTAATTTTAGTTACCATTATAAGTGGTCCCCACCATTTGGTTTTCTCTTCTGTCGTTGGTAGATAGTGATAAGCAAGTTCATGGGCAGTGGAGGAGGTGAAGGAGAAAGATGGGGCTGTGGTAACTAATCATTCCAAAGTCTTTATTAAGTTCTGAGTGAATAATCCTAAATGTTCTTCTGCTAGGACTGCCAACAGATTCAGTTATGCGCGTTAACAGTCACCGCTTGTGCTAGGGACTTGTGACATCACTGATAACAACGCAAGATCTTCTCATTGCCCATGAGAAACGTCGCTGTGCATGTGCAATGCACTTTTTCAGCATTCCTGAAGAACAGACACTGATTGTTTAGATCAGTGTCCACCTTCGGTTTGTCAAGGAAATTACATGGAAGAAGCAGATGCAAATAAATATAACAAAGAAATGGCTCTGTTTTTCAGCCTGCAGAATGAGAAAAACATTTCATTCAAAGTAAAAGCTTTTGAATGACACAGTTTTCACTAAAAGCTTTAGATTTGAATGAGACAGTTAGCTCACTCTGCAGGCTGAACAGGGAAATAAGATTTTTTTTTTTTTATATACCTGCTTCTTATTTATGCTTTCTGTGCCAATTCCAGTGTCCTGCCTGGATAAATGCTGGAAAAGTAAATCGCTCTTGCCTGACAAATTTACACATGTGCGGTTTGAATATATCTTCACCTTGCAACATCCTGATAAGGGGAGAAGTGACGGAGTCTGATCAGTAATTCATGCACAGGAGGTTCTGGCACTGGGTTTATTGTTCCCTGATGTCTTAGTCAGTACAGGGAGAATGAGGAGATTGCTGCTACAAAACAATGCTGTCCTCTTTCTGTTATTAGTAAACTGGCCTGGACTGGACTCGTGCATGGGTATGAAATGAGGGGGAGCTGAAGAAACTCCCCTAACTGAGATACGTGCATTCAGGATACTTTACAGAAAGTAAAGTAAAGGAGAGCACAAAGAAAGAAAAACATAGTGTCAAATATATGGAATCTTATAGTGGTATTAAGAATACATAGAACCACTCATGAACAGGCTCTGTAAATTCAATGTAAAGGTCCCCTTATCACCAGCCACAATATGTCACAGATGATATTAAAGAATTTCAGAAGTAGTATAACATGATATTTATTATTACAAAACATGTATATCAATAAACAAATACCAAGAAGGTTATGCTGGGGAAAAAATTGTGATTGAAAACCCCTTCCGCCTGAAGTCTGTGGATAGTTAATACAATGTTAAACAAAATTATGCACACCAGTCAAGCCATAAGACTTGCTTTTCCCACAGAAATCACAAATATGCAGTGGTGTTACTACCGCAAAGGATTCTGGGTGGGCATATGCAAATTAGTTTTTAAAAACATCACATTTTTGCCTCATTCCATTTTAAATGTTAAACAAAATTCTGCACACCAGTCTAGCCATCAGACTTGCTTTTCCCACAGAAATCACAAATTTGCAGTGGTGTTACTACCGCAAAGGATTCTGGGTGGGCATATGCAAATTAGTTTAAAAATGTTTTTTGCCTCATTCCATTTTAAACATGGATTTCTTTGAGTCTGGGTTTGCTGTATTCAACAGCTTTGAAACACAACTTAGAAAAAGATGCAAAGCCAGTGAACCACTCATGGAAAACTGTTTCATTGTTAATGCAAATCATCAGCACGAGGTTGGTTACTGGTTGGCTTTTGAGGCTTGGTAGTGCTTGGGAAGCAAAAACCAAAAAGGTTATGGTGAGGAAAAATTGTGATTAAAAAACGCTTCCACCTGAAGTCTGTGGATAGTTAATACAATCTTAAACAAAAATAAGTTGTATACAGCAAACAGACTCAAAGGAATCCATGTTTAAAATGGAATGAGGCAAAAATGTAATTCTTTGTTAAACTAATTTGCTTATGCCCACCTAGAATCCTTTGCGGTAGTAACACCACTGCAAATTTGTGATTTCTGTGGGAAAAGCAAGTCTTATGGTTTGAATGGTGTTCAGATTTTTGTTTAAAATTGTATTAACTATCTATTAACAAATAATAATACACAGGGCTACAGAGCCAATAAGAGTGGCAAATATGAAATATACTGGGTATTCTCACCGTTGGTCCATCCGGCAAATACAAGACCATCCGGCAAATACAATACAATGCACAATATTGTTCGGTACTACAATCACCTTCTTCAAGGAGAAATAGATCAACTCCAGTCTAAGTCCACTTAAACAGGAAGTCTGTAAGTGCTTTGACACAACTTCAAGTCACATGATCGGCCATTCCTCATTTTACAAGGGGGATATTTTATTAATTTATAAAATATTTTACCAGGAAGGGTACATTGAGATTCCTCTCATTTTCAAGTATGTCCTGGTATATATAATTTGACATCCTACAGAAGAGAAAGTAAGTAAGCGCATATAAATTATATATAAATGACACGATTGGTCATTTGGTCGGCCATTCCTTAAAACTGTATGTGGCACGGCAGCAATCTTTGAAATGGGCTGAAAAGATCTTCTTGTCCTTAAGAACAAAAGCACATGTAAATAAAAAATAAAAAAACAGAATATATAAAGAATATATAAAGAATATATAAAGTAGAGAAAAATATAACATTAATACATAAAGAAAGAAATAAAATATGACAGTATAAAATGATGTCTATAAAGATTTTTTTTTATATATATATATGAAATAAAAGTGTATGGAAGATGCATAAAAAATACAAGATTGTTTTAACTTGAACTTGAATGTTTAAACCAGCTGCAGCCAGAGTATTTATATAAAAAAGAAATCTGGTTTCTAGTTTGCATAACATATTTCCTCCTCTTTAATTTTGTTTTCATTTTATAAATGCCTAAAATAGATAGCAGTTAGGGGTCTCCCTGATGTTTTATTGCAAAGTGAGCAGAAATACTGTGTTGCACAGAGTTCTACATGTTTAGAGCCTGTTCGCCAAAAAAAAAGCTCTTTAAAACATGAGTTTATTACTTGTTATTTTTATCTACACTGCTGGATTACCCCAGTTTTACACTCTATTTGCATCTTTTTTTAATGTTTTATATATGTTTTAATCACCACATGTTTTACGGGGTAAGTGTGCCTCCATTTACTTATTAACAGTTTACTCATCACTTGGTTGTTTTAAGGTAGTTTGTTACCTAAACACTGTGTTTTTGGGTTTGTTGGGTAGTACCCACAGAGTGTTTTTAAGCTGCTAATACTTTATTTCATACTACTAAGCATTTTTGGTTTTTTTAAGTAAATCTCCCCATATGCTTTGCCATCTTTATGGAGTATTATGGGAGACGTAGTCTACAACATCTGGAGTTCCAAAGGTTGCCTAAATAACTACTTTTTTGCCGCTGTTTGGTTATTGTTTGGAGTTTATTTACTGCTTTAGTAAACCGGGCTACTAAATAATTTGGTATACATTTTATAAAAAATACATGATTTCAATTTTCATATTGAAATTTTAATTTGCGCTTTTAGTAAAATCACCTCTAAAATAGGTTACTATATATAAATAAAGGTATATTTAATAAACTGGGGTTTGCGGAGAAATAACAAAGGAATTAAACATATAGGGCCAAATTGGCAAGATGGAGAGAAAGCTGTTTTGGAGAACTATTCCAACGTGGCTAAATTTTATAAAGCACATGAGAATTCATATTTACCAACAGCAAAAGGTTTTTTGATTGTACAAATGAGTTAAAATAATATTATAGTTTGATAGTTTGATATTTTTATCGTAATTTACCTATAGATTTTTATTCTTTTTTTTTTGTTTTTCGTAAAAATAAAATAAAAAAAAACTGTAAAAGCAATAACAAATAAATTGCTAGCAAAACAAACTCCACACAATAAATATATTTTTTTCTTATGCAGCTCCCTTTATCTCTTTCTGCATTTTTATTTTTTATTTCGTTTGACAGGTAATATTTTTACTTTTACCACATTTAGTGTTCCATGTCCAATAAAAATGGTTCTTTTCTACTATTAATTTCCGAATTCATTATTATTTGGTATTAAACTGCTATACAATTTCAGTCAAGCATTATGATTTTGTTCTCTCAAACTGTGCTGAAAAACAACTAGAAATGTTGTAATTGACCTTGTTGTTCACTGAATTGTACAATACTCTGATTCCTACTGTTTTTTCGGGTTTTTTTTTTTTCCTTTTCTTTTTGCTTTCCACTTTACTTTACGCTACTTGAAAGGCACGACCTTTGCCGGGGATATTATTTTCCAACAGAGACAAAACTTTCTGAACCAAGGCAAACATTAAATACAAGGGTGCAGATGTACACAATCCAAACATATGTACTGTTAAATTAGACAGAAATGTGTAGTTAAATTGACAAAGTTCTCCCATGAGTGCCTTTTTTACAATTTAGCCAGTCATGCCGTGCTTCATTGTATTCTACAGTTACCCAATTTTGCAAAATTTATATATATATATAACGATTCCACTTATATAGAATATAAATAGCATTCTATGGAATTATCCTACTATAGTAATTACAACAGGCTATATATTGTCGTGTATTTTCCAAAATGGGATTTCTATTAACTAAAAGTAAGATTCAGTCCCAAAGCAACCTGCTGGAACCATTCTGTGAAATGGCCTGAATGCGTATACTTTAATCAAATTATGTGTTTGAAATTGAAGCAAAGTGTTTGAAATTGAGGTAAATTGTCTGCAATTTTATTTCAGTCTTCTACGATTCATTCGCATCAAACCTTAGAATTCTAGAAACATTGATCCACTATATTAGACTGTGTTTGCAATAGCTTCATATTTTAACTGTAAATATATATTATTTCCTTATAGACCTGTTCTAGCTGTCATATGGTAACTAATATATATATATTTTTTTTTTCTCACCATTTTGGCTATAATGACATATATACCTCTGGGGCAACAAACAAAGCACAAAGGCAGGTCAGAAATAAAATAAAAAAAGCATATTTTTTTGCCCATTAGTTTGCTATCTTATTTATGGTTATTGTAGAGTGCGACATCAGCTGATATGTTTCCTAGTTAAAAAAAGATTGAAGGGGGGCGGAGCCTGACAGCGGAGCAGAGCGGACGCACCTCACCGGAGCTCCGGCTAAACCGAGGCGAAAATCGGGGTACACACTGCTCGGACCGAGCTATTTCACAACCGGTCCAACCACACACAGCTGGGAAGTCACCCGGAGCTTACCTAGAGCAGCAACAGCAGCGCTGGCTCCTATACTTGTGACTGCAGCACGAGTCGCGGCCTACCACACGCAGGCGGATGGGAAGTGGCCATTCCCTCTGCTATGGTACACGGTGACTCATCATCCACAGCAGACCACACCAGAGGCTTACCCCCCCCCCCCGGCCGGAGAGGGAGATCCCAGTACCACTCATACACCACAGAAATATGGGGCGTAAGCACAAAAGGCAGATCCAGACAGAGAGGCCTGCCATACAGGATATTAGGCTGTCCTTTGGGAGGGCACCCCAGCAAACACCTTCATGGGCGGCTGATGAGCAAAATAGTGAGCAAGATGCCTCTGATGACTCCCCCGAAGAGGAGGAATCTATCATCTCACCTCACCCGGCTGGTGTATACCTGCGAAATGACTCCGATGAGGACTCATCCCCCTCCACAAAGGGAGATATTAAAAAGCTACTGCTGGATCTGAGAGCGATGTGGAGGTCAGACCTCCAGGAAATACAAGCTGACATTAAAGCCCTGCAGAATAAGATGTCAACAATGGAAAGCAGGGAACAAGCCAGAGACACGCTCCAGGCCACTACGCAAAATGTGGAGGGTCTCACCTCACAAGTTAAACAACTGCGCAACATGGTGCTCACACTGGAGTCCAGACACAGGCGTCAGAATGTACGCCTGAGAGGCCTACCTGAACAAGTTGAGGGGGGGGGGACACACTACATTATGTCCAAAGGCTGTTTACCTCAATGGGCGTTCAGAGCCCTGCAGGCACCCCTTGTATCCTGGCTGCCTTCCACGTACGCAAATCAGCAACAGCACCAATAGACGCACCGAGAGACATCATTGTGACAACAAGAGACATTGCGGTGAGGACTGCTGTTATGAATAAATCCAGAACTATGGGCCAAGTGAGTTTTGAGGGCCATAACCTCTCCATCTACAGTGACCTTCCATTTATCGTCCTAGCGGAAAGGAGGCGGCTAGCCCCAGTGGCTAGGAGGCTGCGGGACTGCTCTATCAAGTACCGCTGGAATGCGGATGGCTCTCTGGCTGTCACGCAAGGCACAGAAACATTAGCCCTAACCTCCTCAGATGATCCGGAGACTCTATTTAACATGCTGAGCCGTCCAGCCGCCAACAAGCCAGAAGAAACAAACAGAGAGGATACCTCACAAGAGAAAAGGGCCGTGGGGAGAACGAAACAACAGAGCTGTCCGACCAAGCAACACCTGCCTAATGCCAGGGACTGCTCCGGAATGCCATAAATGTTCTCAAGGAACTGTCGGTGCACTGCTTCCCTCAACATTGTCATGTTTTAAATACTTTCTTTTATTCCCTTTTTTTTCCTTTTCTCTATATCACACTCTGAGACCTGCGGGCAGCTACCGCTCGCAGATGCGACACATTGATATACATGGCCTATAGATGGACACAAGTACCACTAATGTTTCTCCACGTGGCCTTTCTACTTTCTTTGTCTTTTATTTGTGTTTTGTTTTGCTCTGTTGAAACATACCGAGCCTTAAATTTATCTTCAACTGTTTATTCCTCATATATAAATGACACAGATATATTTAATGTGCATAACTCTAATACTATAATAACAATTATATACCTTTGTATATCTGAAAAAAGTTAAATAGTTTGTATATTTGAAAAATATAGGCTTAACAAATACATGTCCACCAAAATCAAGCCCAGTCTGCTGAACGAAAAGGGTCCTTGGACTGTCTTTTGGCCCCGGGTAGGGGGTTTCGTAGTTAGGCCAGGCCCAGGCGACCATAACTACCACAGCTCTGTGCATTATATGACAGGCACAGGATGAGCTTGTTGACAGTAAAAAGCAGCTCCCCCTGTATAGAGGTATGGGCTAATTGTTTTTCTAAGACGTATTCTAACTCCCAGTGGTTTCTATTTTCTATTATCTGGCAACTTTTCAGTTGATGTAGCTTATTGTGTTTCTAATGTTTTGTTCTACACATAACCATATCTATGCATGTCTAGATTACATACGTCTTAGCTTAGCTCCCTGTTTAGTTATGTGAACTCTTAACTCTTGTCTAGATACTACAGGCTCATGGAGTAGGGATTGGAGTGCATATAGCATGTGTCAGATCCACATATGTGGCCTCTCAGGGCTCCTAAGCTTAGCCATACGTTACGTTGAATTTTAATATATATGTGTATTGCAAGATATTTACGACGAGTCTGTACTTTCTTGATATATATACTATAACAAAAAAAAAAAAACGTGCATTGTCATCAAATGCCAAACAATTGTTATACAATGTTTCTTGATTAAGATTGCAATAGCTGTTGTGGCTTTGCAAATGTGTATGTCTAAATCTAACCTATGCACAACTAAAATAAAGAATAAAAAAAAAAAAGATTGAATACAGTAAACAAAATAAATAATCAGACTGCATTTTGACTCAGGTTTATGATTCTGTTACCTGTTCCCTTATAGGTCACCTTCAGTCACTATGTCACCCTGTCATGATCCATGATGTCAATATAGAACATTTCTAAAGTGATTTGTTAATTTGGTATTAACTGGGCTATATCATTATATATTCTGTTGCTGACTTGGCTTGTATCTTCATTAAAATGTGTTTCCTATGACACCAAGCAATTATTTTGCTACACAAACCTTATTTTGCCTGTTATGATGTTGTGTTAATATACTTATCCGTCTTTTTCTTCCCTTGCTTATCATTTGGTTACGTTTTGGTCAATACCTTTCTCATGTATTGATATTACAATAATCTCACAGACCATGCATGTTTAGGTCAGAAATTGATATAATATATATTCATTGATGGGTTACATTAATAGAATGAACAACCAAACCAGGTTGAATAATTTGACCTCTTTCCCACAAAAGTCAAGACACCTCCCACAACTGCCAGCCCTACTATCCATATGAAACCTGAACTGGGAGCTAACCTAATCCAGGGGTGGTTATCCTTTCTAAATGTTTCTTCATAATGGCAAATCTCCACCAATCTCCAAGACATTATTTCTTATTTTAAGTTGGCACATAGCATACGCTTTCCCCACATGCATGAATTTTATTTGTATTCTATTTAATGGTGTCTATTAGAAAAAAACTAAAAAAAATATTTCTCTGTTTCAGTCTTACCAATTGACTGATTGCTATATACATGCAAAATGTCTATTACTCCCCACTGAAATTAAAATAAGTAACTCTTTTTGTACAGTAATATTTACAATGGAATTATGATTTCATGTGCAATTTCCTACAGCAGAACATTGAAGGTAGGTTTAAATCAATTTGGTCTGGATAAATCTTATATCAATGGTTTGCTCATAGGTATAGTTTCATTTATAGAAAAAAAGAATGTCAGCACAATGAATTTCTTTCCACAGAGGCCACTTATAGGAGAACATTGGATCCATGTTTCATGACCTTGAAGCAACTTGAGGTGAACGTAATTCAATCCTCTCAAAGGATTCTCTTAGAGCCATAAACAGGATTAAATATTTTTTTGGAGTGCAGTAATATGATCCAACTTTTCTAGGCCCCACCTCTTACATAAACTCCCTAGATATACCTTACTTGACACCATCATTTATGACCCTCAGACCATAGTACATAATTTTGTCCGATATTAGACTGTTTTATAAAGTGTTGTATGATGTATGATGGGCCACCCCAAGCCCTCTAGAATATCATGTCCAGCTGGATTTACTGGTCTATATTAAAAGACAATCAAAGATGTTCTAGCCATATGTAGCCACCATGCCTTCATCATCAGTTTCCTTTTGGCTGACAACCTTCATGGTTATTGAAAAAACAAACAGCGTACTACACTGCACTGCCCCCTGGTGCAAATAGGTGCCTGATTCAGGTCTTCACAGATACTAGCAAAAAAAACACACAAAAAATAGAGAGGGAATCCACACACAAAATAATTTAGATAAGCCAATTTCAGTGTTTATTCTTAATTTACACCTTTTTTGAAAGATTGAGTGGTCCAAGCATGAAGCCATCTAAGAGGTCTGCTGCAGCTGGTAGGAAATTTGTTTGAGCACTGCTTGTATCCTGACCTTTATATGGGCAATAACATACCAACAGCCATTTCTGATTTGTGCATTTCAGAATTTAAGCTTGGGGGATTGAAGGATATGTTCAACCTGTTCACGTGTAACATTCTTTTGAAATGTGTCTTACCACTCACCTCTCTTCTACTTTTCTCATGTAGTCATTACACAGAGTTATCAAAATGCAAAATTATCACTTTAACAGTGAGACTTTAAATGCATGTTTCCCTCCACTGACAGTAACTTGTTTATCTGGGACATTTTCTTTCCACTAGTATTCTTTTCAATATATGCCTCCAAACTCTAATTCTTTGGACGCCCAATTCTAATTCTTTGGATTCTTTGAAGTGGTAAAGGGGCAGGCCAATGATGTGATCATGTCACTGTCTCCACCCCAAAATAGCAGACCCTCCAAGAAAAACGTCAGGTACGTTCCCTTAACGCACAGTGCAGACTGGCATGAATACACTGCCTGTCTTTTAAGGCCAGCCCACCGAGGACAGACCATGCAGAAAGCACTGTTCCTGAACACAGCATGAGCACATTTTATGATGCGTTTACATTATGTTTGTTGGGGAGAGTACCATCGTGTCCCTAAAAGGTGAGCACCAGGACAGCAGGACAGGACCCAAAAATCAGGACTGTCGCGCTCAGGGTCAGATTAAGAGCCCAGTGGGCCTGGTGCGGACAATTATGATGGGGCCTAATTACAGAATCTTATCGACCAAAAACACTAAAACAGTCACACCTCCCAAGCGTCATGTATCTGATGGAGATGGTGTTGGAGGGAGACTCAAAGGATGCAGCTATAAGAAAACACATACTCTATTCTAATCTAACTCTAATTTATGCTTTCATCTTTCAAGTAAATCCATACCCCCTAACAGCAGTGTCCAGTGAAGCAGGAAGTCAATTGGAGGGGTAAAAGGGTGGGCCACTGATGCAAATCATGTGACCAGAACTGCCAAAAGGGGCGAACAGGCCCAAAAAGGGGGCATGTCTGTCCAAAGAATTGGAAGGCCAGCCTGGCATCAGTGTCCCTATGTATCAAAGTGTCAATGTCCCCATGTAGCCCAGTCCCCTAGTCTCCCAGTGTCTCAGTGTCCTCATTTCTCCCCGTGTCCCCATGTCTCAGTGTTTCCCTTGTCACTGGGATACTAGGGGACACTGAGACACATGTGGACACAGTGAGACATGTGGGCACAGTGAGACATGGGGACACTGAGACACCAGGGAACACTGAGACACCAAGGGACACTGAGACACATGGAAACACTGAGACACTTGGGGACACTGGGAGACATGGGGCACTTGTGGATACAGACATGGAGACACTGGGAGACATGGGGACACAGACACTAGGGACACAGAGACATGGGGACACAGACACTGGGAGACATGGGGACACAGACACTGGGAGACTAGGGGACACTGGGAGACATGGGGACACGGAGACACTGGGGGATACTGTGAGACCTAGGGGCACTTGTGGACATGGGGACACTGAAAATTTGGGGGCACTGGGAGACATGGGGACACTGAGACACTAGGGACACTGGCTGGGAGACATGGAGACACTGTGTCCCTAGTGTCTCCATGTCCCAATGTCCCTATGTCTCACAGTGTCCCCTAGTGTCAGGTGGCAAACCCAAGAGTAGAGTGTTAAAAAAAAAAAAAAGTACTATTTTTTTTTTTTTTTTTTTTAAATGGGCCTATTTCATGGCCTGGGCCTGGAGCTGCAGCTCCATCAGCCCATATGTTAATCCAGCCCTGGTCGAGCTGAAATTGTAATGGTTGGGAGGTATGCCAATATCTGAATTAAAGCATATTTTTCTTGCTGCAGTTTAATCATTGCAAATTGTCTTACAGCTCAGATTTGCATTAAGAAAAAACAGTAAAATTATAGGGTATTTCCTCATGTGTGTACCATCAAAAAGCTGTAACATCTGTATTTGAGTTTCTCTGCAACTTTAATATTAAGTTAGTTATAAGAAAGTTAGTTATAGCCACCATACATGTTTATATTTTGCTAAAGGTCAGATTGGCATTAGGTCAAAATAGAACTCTGAAAAAAACACACCATAAAGACTTAGCTGAAAACATTATACTTTTCTGTCGAGTTGCACAAAGGTCAAACAAAATGCATACTGAAATAAAAATAAAAAGAACATCACTAGTAATGTACATGTATTAACCTTTATGTAGTAGTCAAAGTTAAAATATTTTGAGACTCGTTGATTTTTATTCATAAATGAGTTGTTTATGCAGATTAAAATAACATGATAACAATTTTTTGAGGCTTTAACAGATAACATATCAGTTATAAACCATTTACAGATTTAACATGATTTTGTATTATTATTATTTGATTAGGAGAATTTTTTTGGTCCAAACAACAATTCATTCGAATTTGGATCAATTGGATGATTAATTCACTTCCTAACTCTAAACCAAAATGTACCGGAGTCATGAATGAACTAAAACACGCAAGGTCAAGCATTGTTAGTTTTGATTTGGATTCCATCTGTGGTGTACAAAAAACAGAGATCATTAATGGGAAAAAAGATGATGGTTAGGTTAGGGAATAGTGTTGTCGCGAACCCGAAATTTTCGGTTCGCGAACGGCGAACGCGAACTTCCTCAAATGTTCGCGAACCGGCGAACCGCGCGAACCGCCATTGACTTCAATGGGCAGGCGAATTTTAAAACCAACAGGGACTCTTTCTGGCCACAAAAGTGATGGAAAAGTTGTTTCAAGGGGACTAACACCTGGACTGTGGCATGCCGGAGGGGGATCCATGGCAAAACTCCCATGGAAAATTACACAGTTGATGCAGAGTCTGCTTTTAATCCATAAAGGGCAGAAATCACCTAACATTGACACCTGTCCTCAAAGCCCCTGATACACACTGACACAGAGCAGAATAGAGACTGTTCCCCGTCCTCAGAGACCATGATACACACTGACACAGAGCAGAATAGAGACTGTTACCCCTACATAGGGTCACTTGGCAGATATGGCGGGGTCGTGGGAGGGGGAGGATGACTTTCACCTCTTCCCCTGTTAGATTCCCGTTGTGCTGTGACAGCACCCTTATACGCTGTGTAAAGCATACTATTTAATTTGATCAGCATGGCCACTTGAGTTTTTATAGTTTTCACGCTGCTTGTAGTTTATATATGGTTCACAAAAATCAAACAAACGATAAAGTAAACATGTAAGGATTCAGAATATTCTTTCAAACCCTTACACATTGTGTGTACATACTTTTTGTCTTAAGTTTGTGGCTTTAAAGAGGTTCACGTTGTTTCTATGATGTGCATAACATGTTCTTGTAAATGTTTGTTAAATTTTTCCTGGAATTGTAATTTTTGAATCTGAATAAAGATAGTCAAATCTCTGATAAACACTGACACAGAGCGGAATAGAGACTGTTCCCCCTACATAGGGTCACTTGGCAGATATGGATTGACACCTGTCCTCAAAACCCCTGATACACACTGACACAGAGCAGAATAGAGACTGTTCCCCCTACATAGGGTCACTTGGCAGATATGGATTGACACCTGTCCTCAGAGACCATGATACACACTGACACAGAGCAGAATAGAGACTGTTCCCCGTCCACAGAGACCATGATACACACTGACACAGAGCAGAATAGAGACTGTCCCCCCTACATAGGGTCACTTGGCAGGTAAGGATTGACACCTGTCCTCAAAGCCCCTGATACACACTGACACAGAGCAGAATAGAGACTGTTCCCTGTCCACAGAGACCATGATACACACTGACACAGAGCAGAATAGAGACTGTTCACCGTCCACAGAGACCATGATACACCCTGACACAGAGCAGAATAGAGACTGTTCCCCGTCCACAGAGACCATGATACACACTGACACAGAGCAGAATAGGGACTGTTCTCCCTACATAGGGTCACTTGGCAGGTATGGATTGACACCTGTCCTCAAAGCCCATGATACACACTGGGGGGAGCTACTGTCCTCCCCAACCACTGCGCAGTGGGTGGGGGCCATAAATTACAATGGGGGGACCTACTGTCTTCCCCCCCTCGGCCCCCACCCCTGCGCGGTGGGTGGGGGCCATAAATCACAATGGGGGGGCCTACTTTCCTCCCCCCCGGCCCCCATCCCTGCGCGGTGGGTGGGGGGCATAAATCATAATGGGACGGACCTACAGATAGGAGTGGAGTATTGTTCATATCAGTTTAATACCTTCCGCGTCTCCTATCAGTGGACGTGTATATGGCAGCCATTTTAGGAACCGCACACCTGGGACCCGAGCAAGGTCACCTCGTTCAAGCTGCTCTGGTTCCTTGATGAGCCAGCTGCCCGTGAGTTAACATGTCCCGTGGAGAAGCACTCTGTCCTGTAAAGCCTCACCACAAAAAAATTAAATAAATAACAGCACTCGGAGTGGTGAGTTTAGTAAATGTTCATATCAGTTTAATACCTTCCGCGTCTCCTATCAGTGGACGTGTATATGGCAGCCATTTTAGGAACCGCACACCTGGGACCCGAGCAAGGTCACCTCTTTCAACAGGCGACATGATTTGGCCCTGTAAAACTATCCTGGATATTCTCTACAAGTTCTATGGATATGGCATTGATTTATGTAACAGGGAGATGGAAGAAGATGCTTGGTCGGTCCTCTTACTTGAAATTTGTGGCACTGCGCGGGCAAGCTAATGTGCCACCAGATAGGAGTGGTGAGTTTAGTATTGTTCATATCAGTTTAATACCTTCCGCGTCTCCTATCAGAGGACATGTATATGGCAGCCATTTTAGGAACCGCACACCTGGGACCCGAGCAAGGTCACCTCTTTCAACAGGCGACAAGATATGGCCCTGTAAAACTCTCCTGGATATTATGTACAATTTCTATGGATATGGCATTGATTTATGTAACAGGGAGATGGAAGAAGATGCTTGGTCGGTCCTCTTACTTGAAATTTGTGGCACTGCGTGGGCAAGCTAATGTGCCACCAGATAGGAGTGGTGAGTTTAGTATTGTTCATATCAGTTTAATACCTTCCGCGTCTCCTATCAGAGGACATGTATATGGCAGCCATTTTAGGAACCGCACACCTGGGACCCGAGCAAGGTCACCTCTTTCAACAGGCGACATGATTTGGCCCTGTAAAACTATCCTGGATATTCTCTACAAGTTCTATGGAAATGGCATTGATTTATGTAACAGGGAGATGGAAGAAGATGCTTGGTCGGTCCTCTTACTTGAAATTTGTGGCACTGCGCGGGCAAGCTAATGTGCCACCAGATAGGAGTGGTGAGTTTAGTATTGTTCATATCAGTTTAATACCTTCCGCGTCTCCTATCAGTGGACGTGTAAATGGCAGAGATTTTTAATTGTTGAATCACCTCCCCTTTTTAGGCCAAGGTGGGAAGATGCTTAGACCACTGGTATATTGGTGCCATCTTGGACGATTTTTTTTTGGTTTGGTTTTTGAAGCCACAGTGCTGCACCAGTGGGCCTAAAAATTAGGCATGTACACATGCCTTAAAAATGTGGTATTGTTGCAGCCGCTGCTGTAGCAGTGGCCAGAAAAATTTATGTTTGTTTCACAGGCAGAAAGTGCCCTAAAACATGGCGGCTTGAACCCTAGTTGGTGGCGGATAAGTCACGCAAGTCAAACGTCATTCAGAGCTAAAATACAGCAGCGTGTGGACCATTTTTAGCCCAAGGCAGCTCATCTCATCAGGCCTTTTTTAATCGAATGTATCGCCCAGTGTCAGTCCCTTCGGGATCCATCCCTCATTCATCTTAATAAAGGTGAGGTAATCTAGACTTTTTTGACCTAGGCGACTTCTCTTCTCAGTGACAATACCTCCTGATGCACTGAAGGTCCTTTCTGACAGGACACTTGAAGCGGGGCAGGCCAGAAGTTCTATCGCAAATTGGGATAGCTCAGGCCACAGGTCAAGCCTGCACACCCAGTAGTCAAGGGGTTCATCGCTCCTCAGAGTGTCGATATCTGCAGTTAAGGCGAGGTAGTCTGCTACCTGTCGGTCGAGTCGCTCTCTGAGGGTGGATCCCGAAGGGCTGTGGCGATGCATAGGACTTAAAAAGGTCCGCATGTCCTCCATCAACAACACGTCTTTAAAGCGTCCTGTCCTTGCCGGCGTGGTTGTGGGAGGAGGAGGAGGATGACTTCCACCCCTGTTAGATTCCCGTTGTGCTGTGACATCACCCTTATACGCTGTGTAAAGCATACTTTTTAATTTATTTTGCAAATGCTGCATCCTTTCCGACTTGTTGTAATTGGGTAACATTTCCGCCACTTTCTACTTATACCGGGGGTCTAGTAGCGTGGACACCCAGTACAGGTCGTTCTCCTTCAGCCTTTTTATACGAGGGTCCCTCAACAGGCAGGACAGCATGAAAGACCCCATTTGCACAAGGTTGGATGCCGAGCTACTCATTTCCCGTTCCTCCTCCTCACTGATGTCATTGAAGGTATGTTCTTCCCCCCAGCCACGTACAACATCACGGGTACCAGATAGGTGACAACGAGCACCCTGGGATGCCTGTTGTGTTTGGTCTTGCTCCTCCTCCTCCTCAAAGCTACATTCCTCCTCTGACTCCTCTTCCTCACAATCCTCTTCCAGCGTTGCCGCAGGTCCAGCAAGCGATGCTGATAAGGCTGTTTCTGGTGGTGATGGTGACCACAACTCTTCCTCTTCCTCTTCACGCTCATCTACAGCCTGATCCAGCACTCTTCGCAGGGCACGCTCCAGGAAGAAAACAAATGGTATGATGTCGCTGATGGTGCCTTCGTTGCGACTGACTAGGTTTGTCACCTCCTCAAAAGGACGCATGAGCCTACAGGCATTGCGCATGAGCGTCCAGTAACGTGGCAAAAAAATTCCCAGCTCCCCAGAGGCTGTCCTAGCACCCCGGTCATACAAATATTCATTAACAGCTTTTTCTTGTTGGAGCAGGCGGTCGAACATTAGGAGTGTGGAATTCCAACGTGCAGGGCTGTCGCAAATCAAGCGCCTCACTGGCATATTGTTTCGCCGCTGGATATCGTCAAAGTGAGCCATGGCCGTGTAGGAACGCCTGAAATGGCCACACACCTTCCTAGCCTGCTTCAGGACGTCCTGTAAGCCTGTGTACTTATGCACAAAGCGTTGTACGATCAGATTACACACATGTGCCATGCACGGCACATGTGTCAACTTGCCCAACTTCAATGCCGCTATCAAATTCTTTCCGTTGTCACACACCACTTTGCCGATATCCAGTTGCTGCGGAGTCAGCCACTTTTCCACCTGTGCGTTCAGGGCGGACAGGAGTGCTTGTCCGGTGTGACTCTCTGCTTTCAAGCAAGTCAAACCCAAGACGGCGTGACACTGCCGTATCCGGGATGTGGAATAGTACCTAGGGAGCTGGGAGGGTGCCGTTGATGTGGAGCAAGACGCAGCAGCACAAGAGGACTCAGCCGAGGAGGTTATGGAAGAGGATGGAGTAGGAGGAGTAGAGGAGGTGGCAGCAGGACTGCCTGCAATTCGTGGCGGTGTCACCAACTCCTCTGCAATGCCACGCATTCCTTGCTTGTCAGCCGTCAGCAGGTTTACCCAATGCGCAGTGTAGGTGAAATACCTGCCCTCACCATGCTTTGCAGACCAGGTATCAGTGGTCAGATGGACCCTTGCCCCAACACTGTGTGCCAGACATGCCATGACTTCCTTTTGCACAATCGAGTACAAGTTGGGGATTGCCTTTTGTGAAAAGAAATTCCGGCCGGGTACCTTCCACTGCGGTGTCCCAATAGCTACAAATTTTTTGAACGCCTCAGACTCAACCAGATTGTATGGTAAAAGCTGGCGGGCTAATAGTTCGGACAAGCCAGCTGTCAGACGCTGGGCAAGGGGGTGACTTGGTGACATTGTCTTCTTACGCTCAAACATGTCCTTGACAGACACATGACTGTGGGCAGATGAGCGGGAACTGCTCAAGGCGGGAGACGGAGTGGCGGATGGTTGAGAGGGGGCAAGAAGGACAGCAGTGGTTGACGTGGCTGAAGATGCTAGACCAGGAGGAGGATGGCGGCTTAGAGTAGGCGTGCTGCTTGTACTCATGTGTTGATCCCATAGGCGTTTGTGATGTGAGATCATGTGCCTACGCAAAGCAAAGTGGGTGTTGGACCTCCCACGACTCAGTTTCCTTTGGCACAGGTTGCAAATGGCATCGCTGTTGTCCGAGGCAGACACACAAAAAAAATGCCACACTGCAATGACTGCAATGAGCTCTGCAATGACGGCATTCTGGTGGTGGACACAGCATGCGTTGATTGGCGTGCTGTCGGGCTGACCCCGGGTGCCAATGCATGCTGTCTGACTGTGCCACTAGCTCCTTGCGACGACCCCCCCCTGCTTCCAACTCGTCTCCTCCTCCTCTCTGTCTCCCCATCTGAACTTTCGCCCTGTTCTTCTTCTTGCCGAGCGGGCACCCACGTGACATCCATGGACGCATCGTCATCATCAACCGCTTCGCTTGTATCTGACAACTCAGAAAAGGAAGCAGCAGCGGGTACAACATCATCATCATCACACCGTACCTCCATGTGTTTAATGCTGCCTGCCTGATACATATCCCTGTTATCTACATCCTCTAGCAATAATGGTTGCGCATCACTCATTTCTTCAAACGGGTGTGTGAATAACTCCTCTGACATACCAAGTAAAGCGGCTGTGATGCTAGTTTTGGTGGTGGCGGCAGGTGGGTGAGTGGTATCTTGAGAGGTGCCTGAAGCTAAGCTGGAGGAGGATGGTGCGTCAAGGTTCCGAGCGGAGGCTGTACAAGATTGGGTGTCCTGTGTTAGCCAGTCAACTATGTCCTCAGAACTTTTCAAGTTCAGGGTACGTGGCTTCTGAAAACTGGGCATTATTCTAGGGCAAAAGGGAATCACAGCACCACGACCACGACGGCCCCTGCGGGGTGGCCTGCCTCTGCCTGTCATTTTTTGGGGGATTAGTGGTACTATAAGTGCAAGCTACTGTGAGACTTGATATGATTGGCAATGTGAACTGTAAGAGTTCTGCAGAGCACACACTGTAGGCCTGAGACACCCGCTTGAAGACAAGTAACTGCTATTCAATCTATAACAGTGAAAAACAAATTTTGGTTTTAAAAGCACGCTATAGAGACACCAGATATGATTGGCAATGTGCACTGGAACAGTTCTGCAGAGCACACACTGTAGGCCTGAGACACCCGCTTGAAGACAAGTAACTGCTATTCAATCTATAACAGTGAAAAACAAATTTTGGTTTTAAAAGCACGCTATAGAGACACCAGATATGATTGGCAATGTGCACTGGAACAGTTCTGCAGAGCACACACTGTAGGCCTGAGACACCCGCTTGAAGACAAGTAACTGCTATTCAATCTATAACAGTGAAAAAAAAATTTTGGTTTTAAAAGCACGCTATAGAGACACCAGATATGATTGGCAATGTGCACTGGAACAGTTCTGCAGAGCACACACTGTAGGCCTGAGACAACCGCTTGAAGACAAGTAACTGCTATTCAATCTATAACAGTGAAAAAAAAATTTGGTTTTAAAAGCACGCTATAGAGACACCAGATATGATTGGCAATGTGCACTGGAACAGTTCTGCAGAGCACACACTGTAGGCCTGAGACACCCGCTTGAAGACAAGTAACTGCTATTCAATCTATAACAGTGAAAAACAAATTTTGGTTTTAAAAGCACGCTATAGAGACACCAGATATGATTGGCAATGTGCACTGGAACAGTTCTGGAGAGCACACGCTGAAGGAAGGACTGACAGAGCCGCTTGAAGGACACTGACTGGCTGCTATTAGCTTACACTAGAAACCTTTTTTCTTTGTAAAAGCACGCTAAAGAGACACCAAATATGATTGGCAACTGTCAAAGCACGCTGGAACAGGTCTACAGAGCACACGCTGAAGTAGGCCTGACACCCAGACGCTTGCAGACAACTAACTGCTCTTCTATTACAGTGAAAAAAAATTATTTCTTTTAAATCTAAAGCTTAAGCTATTGTAACAGATATGAGTGGTGGCACTGGGCAAGAGGGCACAGTATCCACTGTGAACCTCACACAGAAGCTGGCAGGCAGGCAACTGCTCTTCTATTACAGTGGAAACAAAATTTTGGTTGTAAAAGCACGCTATAGAGACACCAGATATGAGTGGCAACTGTCAAAGTACGCTGGCAGTGTTGTGCAGGGCACACGCTGAAGGAAGGCCTGACAGAGCCGCTTGAAGGACACTGACTGGCTGCTATTAGCTTACACTGGAAACCTTTTTTCTTTGAAAAAGCACGCTATAGAGACACCAGATATGAGTGGCAATTGTCAAAGTACGCTGGCAGGGTTGTGCAGGGCACACGCTGAAGGAAGGCCTGACAGAGCCGCTTGAAGGACACTGACTGGCTGCTATTAGCTTACACTGGAAACCTTTTTTCTTTGTAAAAGCACGCTAAAGAGACACCAGATATGATTGGCAACTGTCAAAGCACGCTGGCACAGGTCTGCAGAGCACACGCTGAAGTAGGCCTGACACCCAGACGCTTGCAGACAACTAACTGCTCTTCTATTACAGTGAAAAAAAATGATTTCTTTAAAATCTAAAGCTTAAGCTATTGTTAAAACAGATATAAGTGGTGGCACTGACTGTGCAAATGGGAAAGGCATCAAACCTGACACAGAAGCTGGCAGACAGGCAACTGCTCTTCTATTACAGTGAAAAAAAATTATTTCTTTAAAATCTAAAGCTTAAAGGGAAACTCCAGTGCCAGAAAAACGATCAGTTTTTCTGGCACTGGAGGGTCCCTCTCCCTCCCACCCACCAATCCCCGGTTACTGAAGGGGTGAAAACCCCTTTAGTCACTTACCTGGGACAGCGGCGATGTCCCTCGCCGCTGTCTCCGCCTCCGTGACGCTCCTCCTAGTGATTACGTCGGCCGGTGGGCGAGACTAATCTCGCTCACCGGCCGAGGAGACCTAATGCGCATGCGCGGAAATTCCGCGCATGCGCATTACGTCTCCCCATAGGAAAGCATTGAAAAATCATTTCAATGCTTTCCTATGGGGTTTTGAGCGACGCTGGAGGTCCTCACACAGCGTGAGGTCTGTCTTGGTAGACAGACTTCCATGCAAATCCCAGATGTACTCCTCAAAGGCCTGGACTCTATTAGTAATCGCCTTAACATCTTCTATGACCACAGCTATGTCAGCTGCCAGCATTTGCAACAGGAATTTTTGGATGTCTTGCTTGGTAGCAAGTTCTAGCCCTTCATGCTGTGCTGGTGTAGGCATTGCCATGTCTGGGAGTGTAGGCTGTGCAGGTTGGTCAGCCATTTTGTCGAAGATGGGTAGCGTGACTCAGGCCTTCTGTATGCGCCATCTTGGGTTGTGGTGGACGCTGCAGAAGGGTTCCAATGTCCCTTGACTCTGACGAGGAGTCTGCAGGTACTGTCTTCGAGCGATGCCCCATGGTGGGATTGTAGCTTAGGTGGATTAGGATCAGTTGTGCAGTGGAAGTCTGCTGTAGAGAATCCGCTTAGAACCATTTCAATCTTGGCCAGGGTAAGTGAGTAGTAGGCCACCGGCCTGCGCTTCACTTCTCTCGGTCTCGGGGTGTAAACAAACGGCATCCGTCCGAGCTAGGGGACATGGTAGGGTGTTTGCAATATGTCTCATCCTGAGAAGAGGATAATTTTGAGGATAATTGCACAAAGTATACAGCTTACTCTGGATCCTCAAGATGATGCGTCCGCTCTCGTTCAGTAGCAGGCTCCACCTCCCATCCCTTTTTATTTTTAGGGTGCTCATTTTCTCAATTTGACCAATTCTTGCAAACTTGTGTGAAATAGGACTCCTCATTTGTCTTCAGATTGTCATGGAGCTATAGAAATGTCTGATTACACACAGTGTACAACATTGATTTCACCGTAGAGGTCAGAGTGTGATTACATTGACAGTTACAACTGAAGTCATTGCTTAGTAACCAGTCTCCTTTCTATACTTGCAACATTAAGTCAACTATTTTTAATCCCAGACCAAATTTAATCTGTCTAGACAATGTAAGACTATTGGAATAAAATCCAGTCAACAATGTTTACGTCAACTGCAAAGCTTGTGCTATTTGCCTTTCAGTCAATATAGCCCATAATGTTTTTGTGGGAGGTTATTAGCTTAAGTTGTTTGTGCACATTCAGAATTCTGAACTTATTATATTAAAGTATGAATTTGAAATAATTTCCTGGTCTAAGAAATAAAATGATGTCTGTCTTATATTGGTAGCTGAATGTAAGTAGTGATGTGCTGGTTTCATATAGAGTTGTTTTTACAGCATCGCATTGTATTTAATAAATAATTTAATGTAACATGTTCTCTTTAGAGCAATTTAACCTTGCTCTTATGGCCAAAATGTTAGCAATCATGTTTTTTATTTGCTGCAAGAGAGTTGTTTAAATATACCAGATGGTGGTCTCGATCTTGATTGCTTGTTTGTCAGATTTCTCAATTGGGATAAAGTTTTCAATAGCATATCATTAAGATACACTAAAAGCATAATTAAGAATACAATTACATAGCCGGGTGGGAAATACTTCTGCAAGAATGATTTTATACATTTGCTTTTTATTTTGCTATTATAGTGAAAATTCTACACTTCATGGTGTTACAAATGTCTGTTATATTGCAGCAAATAAAAAAAAATGATAGATAGGTACTCCCTAAGTAGAAAACCCAATAGGAAGTACAGAAAAAAAAAGTGGGTTATAGGGGTGGCAACAAGGGCATAACCCTGCATAGAGCACAAAATATACGAAAAACTGAAAATTAAGGAGAGATCACCTCGTATCGAAACGGGCCGCTCTCCTTCAGACCACCCCAAAGTAAACGTCTATAGAAAATAAATACATTTTATTAAGAATAATTAATTAAAAAACAAAATAACCTAGGAACTCTTAGATAAATCTTGCCTGTTAGCTGCAAGGTTAAAGTAAGGATAGTTGTATCAATCACTATTAGATGTAGCAGTTTAAACTTAGACAAAGTTAATGCTAAAAGTGATAATTACAGTACAAATCACTATTAGATGTAGCAGTTTAAACTTAGACAAAGTTAATGCTAAAAGTGATAATTGCAATGCAAACTAAACCTTGCAGGTGGTCAGAGAGTGCACAGTTACTAGCACAAAGTGGAAATTGAAAGGATAGGGGAGATCATGTAGTTAGAGAGGAAAATGTAGAGTAGGAATTAGTATAAAGTGAATCCAGATGCACAAGAGCTGGATAAATCAACCTGGCAATAGCTCCATACTACAAGCTCAAACACCCCAGCGTATTTAACCAAACCCAAACACCCCAAAGTTGCTGTAACACACTTAAGAGTCCACTAAAGGTATAGTTAAAGGACCACTCTAGTGCCAGGAAAGCATACTCGTTTTCCTGGCACTAGAGTGCCCTGAGGGTGCCCCCACCCTCAGGGACCCCCTCCCGCCCGGCTCTGGAAAGGGGAAAAGGGGTAAAACTTACCTTTTTCCAGCGCTGGGCGGGGAACTCTCCTCCTCTCTCCGCCTCCGTTCCTCCCCGTCGGCTGAATGCGCACGCGCGGCAAGAGCTGCGCGCGCATTCAGCCGGTCACATAGGAAAGCATTCATAATGCTTTCCTATGGACGCTTGCGTGCTCTCACTGTGATTTTCACAGTGAGAATCACGCAAGCGCCTCTAGCGGCTGTCAATGAGACAGCCACTAGAGGAAAAAGGGGAAGGCTTAACTAATTGATAAACATAGCAGTTTCTCTGAAACTGCTATGTTTATAAAAAAAATTAGTTAACCCTAGCTGGACCTGGCACCCATACCACTTCATTAAGCTGAAGTGGTCTGGGTGCCTAGAGTGGTCCTTTAAGTCAACAATTACATCGGGAAAAAGCCCGACGCGCGTTTCGGCGGACTAGCCGCCTTTTTCAAGATCTAAATAAAGTGCATCGACTTAAGTCTCCCCCCTCCTCCGTTTAAATACCTCCTACGAACCTCCCATCAGCTGTCGCTAATCACCATAAGCCGGCACCGTCCGATCATCTGAATATTGCGCATGTCCCGCCGTGATGTCCGCGCATGCGCGTCAAACTTAGAGTATAGGATTTCTCCAAAACATTCGTGCGCATGTCAGGACAAGGAAGTCAGCGTGAACGCAGAGACAGATTGACACATAAAGTGGATTGTACCACATTGCATATATAGATTGGCAATCTACCCTAGAGGCTTAAGTCCTTAATGGATCCGGGCAGAAAGTGAATGCCCTTACAAGGAGGAACCAGGGTTAACATTCTACGCATGCCTGACCAAGGCAAACGCGTGTTCGCGCCAAACATAGACTCTAAGAATTCGTTCATGCGCCTGTCAGAACACAAAAGTCGGCACAGGTGCAAGAGATTGATATGGGGAGTGTAGATTCCATTCTCACCAATCATATTATATATAGATTGTGGAAAAATCGATTAAGCCAACAGTAAACCCAAGTAAAGGGATATACCTCTCTTAGATGTTGCAATATTAAAGGACCACTCTAGTGCCAGGAAAACATACTCGTTTTCCTGGCACTAGAGTGCCCTGAGGGTGCCCCCACCCTCAGGGACCCACTCCCGCCGGGCTCTGGGGGGAGGAAGGGGTTAAACTTACCTCTTTCTCCAGCGCCGGGCGGGGAGCTCTACTCCTCCTCCTCTTCTTCCTCGCGACGTCATCGGCTGAATGCGCATGCGCGGCAGGAGCCACGCTCGCATTCAGCCGGTCGCATAGGAAAGCATTCATAATGCTTTCCTATGGACGCTTGCGTGCTCTCACTGTGATTTTCACAGTGAGAAGCACGCAAGCGCCTCTAGCGGCTGTCAGTGAGACAGCCACTAGAGGCTCTGGAGGCTGGCTTAACCCTCAGAATAAACATAGCAGTTTCTCTGAAACTGCTATGTTTATAAAAAAAAAGGGTAAAAGCTAGCTGGACCTGGCACCCAGACCACTTCATTAAGCTGAAGTGGTCTGGGTGCCTAGAGTGGTCCTTTAATGGCACGTTTGTGGCAGTTGAAAGTAGAGAATAGAAAATAAATAAATAAAGCCAGTCCGGACATGGGTGAGGGACAAAAGAGATGAGGAGGAGAGGAAATAAAAAACTTAAAACATAAAATAAACAAAGTATATAAATAATAGACAAAAAGAGTGGTGAATGGTGAAAATTTTCAATACAGCTGGTGATAACAAGTACACATAAGAAAGACAATGGGAAAGGGTCGGAGATGTATATATATATATATATAGCTCAATATGCCATATAGAGGCCAACTCTAGTGATTATATGAAGGGGGCAAAAGAAAAACCCTCATTCAAGCCTAGCGGTTGAAGTGTTTTGAGTTCATATATCCATCTAGATTCCCTCTGTCTGAGTGTTTTATCAAAGTCTCCACGTCTAGGGGTCCTTTTTACCTGTTCTAATCCACAGAACCTAAGGTTGTTGGAGTCCCCATGATGAAATTCTCTAAGGTGTCTCGAGATAGGTGTCTCGAGACAATTCCTAGGGGATCTAACATGTTCCATGATCCTGTCTTTAAACGCCCTGAATGTTTTCCCCACATATTTCTGTCCACATGTACACGAAAGCAGGTATACAAGGCCCTTTGTGTTACAATTAAAGAAACTTTTAACTTTAAAGGAGCCCAGTCCTTGGCTATAGCTGACAGTCTTGGAATTTTTGAGGATAAACTTGCAGGCTACACATTTGCCACAGCCATATGTGCCCGTTGGGGGAGTACCCAACCAAGTGGCACGTGGTTGTGGTTTGGTATCTCAAAACATGTATTTCAAAATATACTATATTGATTACAGTTTATTGATACCAGCCAAACCCTGTATTCACTGTAATATATATATATATATATATATTCATGTGCAACCCTATTGGTTTCATATATATGTCATCTATATACTAAATATGCTGGTGACCCCTTTTTTATTACAGTTGAGTGCTCTATTTTAGTGTTTTTAGTTTTTAGTGTTTTATTATTATTTTTAGTGTTTTATCCTCCTACTCACTCTGCTCATAACCCTTACACCCAATTTGGTAACCTTGCACTGCAGACATTCCCAGGAGGAAGGATTTCCCAAGGAAGTGGATTAATCTCATAAGAGCAGGCATTAGGTTGCTAGAGTAGAACCTGGCAAGAATGGGGTGTATATGCATTGTGGCAGGCCTATACAATGTGTGATCATATATTGTAACTAAACCCCCATTATTTTTGCTTAGGTTAGGTGGCATTATGTGAGCTTTGAAGCTGCTGTTTAGTGAATGAGTGAGTGCACTGGCTCTTATATAAAAATATATTTTATAGTGAAAAAAAACATATGTATTGTCTTATTTTAATAAACCCAAGACGCTTTGACTACCAACACAATGTCTACTTGGTGTTGGTTTTGTTTTGCATTGATTAGCAATGTAATAAGAACCTAATTTCCAGGTCCAGGACTCCTTCACTGCAGCCTCATTCTCCTCCTTTGGAGATCTCAGAATCCAAGCTGACATCACTCTCCTATGGAAGAAATGGGTTTTAACTAAGTAAGCAAGTCCAAACGCAGCATTCGTCCACATAAATACTGAAAATCAGAACCATTTGCTTTCAGGACCAAATTTAACTTGGTTCTGGAGGAGGAGGTTACTCTAGTATCTATCTGGAAGACACATTGCAGGGTTAAAATGACAGGATCACTGCACTCAGACCCTTAACTGAGATGGTGACTTAAGTGTCCTTTAAATTATTCAGTATATTCTACAGAAAGTTTTATGTTGCTACATTGTGAACTCTAGTACAACATAAAATACATAGCAAAGGTAACATGCAACTTTTTCTTAGAGCTTTAAATATGCTCCAACAGTCTACCCATTTTGTATAATTTATATAAATATATAGGTAAAAAATAGATGTGTATTTTTGTGCATAACTATAAAGCAAATGATTATATCAACAGAAATATAATCAATATTCCACATCTAAGCACTCCACACATGCACTAGCAGGTGTTTTAACGAAAAAAAGTCTCTCTATTTATCCACAGGCTGCTCACTGTTTAATAGACATGCCCCTACTCGCGGTATTGCGAGTAGGGGCACAATTTACTAATACTAAGTAATTTTTACTTAGTATTAGTAAATTTGGCTGAAAGACCACAAAAAAAAATAGGGGGCGGTTCGAACATCGCATATGTTCGCCATCTGTGGCGAACACGAACACGCTAGGTTCACCGGGAACTATTCACCAGCGAACCGTTCGGGACACCGTTCGGGACACCATACCGGCTCTGCTTTTTTGCTTGGCAGGAACACCTTAGTCATTGAAAAACATATCTATTCGCGAAACTATCTCAGGTAAAATCAGTTAACAACTGGATTAATTTACTTGCTTAGTAAAATGTAATCATTAAAAAAATATGTAACAATTTAATAAAGGATAAGGTGTTTTTGAGTAAAAGGTTAAGTTAAAAACTACTATATTATGCTATAGAGTGTATTCATGCGTTTCTTTAAAAAAGTTGTTATACAGAAATTCTATTTTCAGTTTTTCACATTGAGTAACCAGTATTACAAAGAAAATTCCATATTTAAAAAAGGATCAATATTTCGGGACATAGTTAACAGAACTTTTAGCTTCTATGGCAGTCAGGACCAGAGCACGGAATTTCTTTACCCTAGACCCAGATTGCTCACCCATGTTTTTCAAATCACTTCTGTCTCTTTTTCCTTTAAAGGGAAACTATAGTGCCAGGAAAACAAACTTGTTTTCCTGGCACTTTAGATTTCCCCTCTGTCAAGGCCCTTCAGTCACTTACCTAGTTCCAGCGGCGCTGGCTCAGCTCTGCCCACGCTCCTCTCCGCCAACGTCCGCCGGCGAAGTAGACCTAATGTGCAATCGCTGCAATGGCCAGGCTCACATTAGGATCTCTATATATAAGCACTATTCAATGCTTAGCTATGAGACAAATCTGATGCTGGAAGTCCTCATGCACAGTGTGAGGACATGCAACTTCAGATAACGGACCAAAAGTCTGTTTTGATTCCGGAAGTCCCTCTAGTGGCTGTTTGTTAGACAGCCACTAGAGAAGTAGTTAACCCTCAGAGGTAATTTTTGCAGTTTATAAAAAATGCAATCATTCCAACTGCAGGGTTAAGGGTAATGGGAGTTTGCACCCAGACCGCTTCAATGAGCTGAAGTGGTCTGGGTGCCTAAAGTGTCCCTTTAACTTTTTTTTTTTTGCCTCTGTCCATTCCTTTTTCACAGTCTTTTTACTGACTTTATATCCTCACCAGCACTTGTCTACACCTATACCTCTAAAAGACCCAGTGCCAATGAGAAGTGCTGGCTCGCATTGAGGTGCAGATTATGACAAAATATTCCCCCATTGCAACAATAGACCCAGGTATATATCTTTTAAATCCCATTCCCGGCTCGGGAAACTGTAGAGCAGGGTTGCCCAAAAGGTTGATCCCCAGATGTTTTAAAACTACAGCTTCCATGTTTTGCCATTCTAAAGGAATTCTAAACGCATGCAAAGCATCATGGGAGTTGTAAAACATCTGGGGCTCTACCTTTCAGGATCTCCTGCCATAGAGTATTCACTTTATTTAAATGCCTATTTTATCTTATTTTATTACTTACCTTATTGTAACACTGACTCGGGTAGTGGTGAAATAACCTAAAGGGTTATCCAGTGATAATATAAAGAAATTAATTTTAAATTTACATTGTATTAGTATTATTCAGCATGTTTTCATGTTAACATAGGTCACTTTTCATGAGTAAAAATATGGACCAGGATGTTGCAGTTTATGTGATCTATTTGCATTTTCTTAAGTGTTTAATGCATGAATGGTTCTTAACAAACTGAACGCTTGAGAGAAAAACGCATTTACTTGTATTGGAAAGTAGCTTAAAAGAGCTGCGTTTAATGGAAAATTCTTAAGTTCGACAATATAGATGGATGGAGTACTTTCTCTTTAATCCCGTTCTAAGTCCATTTTCTCTAAACTGTTTAAGAATGGTCTTGCAAATGACAATCAATATCACAGTCAGTGTTGGAAACTAACACAAAACTAGGTACGGTAAGGCAAGTATGTAATTTGATTAAAATCCTGAGTATTTAAAACCATATTTGAGAATGATTTAAAAAAAAAAAAAATTGAACTGCACTGCTATTTTACTACAGTAATCTGTACTTCGTATAGAGCTGGAAGTGTCTCTTTAAGCTTGATGGAGTTTAGACTTTAGATTGTTTTATAACCAATGTGACTCAATACTTATTTTTTTCAAGCTGCTTTTCTTAACAAATGAAAAAGAACCTCCCTCCTCAGGGGAATTTTTACCCACTGAAAATCATTAGTATGCTCTCTACAGATTTTACAAACAGATTTACAGCAGGTGTTATCCCGAGGATGTCATCAATCTGTTTTATGATAAGTCTTGAACAATGCAAAAGAGTTAGTCTTTTAACTAAAAAGCAAAGTCAGTGGTACATATAATAACTCGTTCTAGAAAAATATAATTGCAAATAATTTGACTATTCTGTATGGGAATAGAACAAGTATTATAGTTATAAAGAGGTTGGATACTTTTGTCAATCAGCCTACTTACATTGTGACCACATAAACAAATGATAATAATTTTGCATTGCTTTATATCAGTGTCATGTTTCATTGCAGGGCTATTAGATTACTCCATTGAATGAGTTTCAAGGGCTGTTTTCTTCCACAAATCAATTGTTATACCTTAATATCGTACATAAATTACAGTACGCATAACAAGATCTTTATGAGTTGCTTAAAATGTAGCAATAAAATGGTCAATGAATGCAACTTTTTCAGGGATATTCCCTAAATTGAAAATGTCCTGGAATGTCCTGGAATTAAAAAGAAATTTAAAGTGAATTCCAAATAGACAATCTGACAACAGAATTGACTTGATACATTTTCTATTACTGCTAGTCACTTTGACTACACTTAGAATTTTTAGTTATTCTCACTTTAGTGAATAACCCTGTTTTAAGGAGAAAAAAAAATGTGGCTATCACTATTTCAATTCTTATATCTTTTTTAACCTTAACAGTAATTACAACAGAGCAGTGAAGGGAATATACTGTATATATACACAGATCAGTCACACCATTCAAACCACCTGCCCAATATCATGTAGGTTCCCCTCGTGTTGCTGAAACAGCTCTGATGCGTTGAGGCATGGACTCCACAAGACCTCTGAATCTGTTCTGTATCTGGCACCAAGACATTAGCAGTAGATCCTTTAACCCCTTAAGGACACATGACATGTGTGACATGTCATGATTCCCTTTTATTCCAGAAGTTTGGTCCTTAAGGGGTTAAGTATTGCAAGTTGCGAGGTGGATCGGATTTTTTGTTCCACCACATCAGGCAGATGCCCATCGAATTGAGACCTGGGGAATTTGGAGGCTAAGGCAATGTCGTAAACACTTTGCTAGTAGTAGAGAGGGAGGGTCATAGCATGGTGGGATAAGACACATGACTGGGCAGTTAATTTAAATGGGTACACACTATGTTTGTATGTCAACCATGAGTTAAAGCCCAATCATAAACAAGTGGAAAGTGATGAGGAATATGTGGAAGCTTTATGGGTAAATATCTGCTTGGGGCAAAATAAGGGAAATCAGTTATTGGTTGGGATATGTTATAAGCCACCTAATGTTAATTTTGATGAGGAACAACAGCTGTTTGAGCAAATTGAGAAATCTGCAAATCTGGGTAACACATTAATTATTGGAGATTTTAATTACCCAGACATAAACTGGGATCCAGGGACTAGCAGTTCTGCAAAGGGAATTAGGATTTTGAACTTGTTAAATGACACCTTCATGTTACAACTTGTACAAGCACCAACTAGAAAGGATGCTTGTCTGTACCTGGTTCTAACAAACAACAATGATCTTTTGACCAATATTCAAGTAGGTGAGAACTTGGGATAGTGATCGCAATACAGTGTCCTTTGAAATAAACTCAAAAAAACAAAAGCACAAAGGGTATACTAAAACATAATTTTAAAAAGGCCAATTTCAATAAGTTAAGGGAAGCTTTACAATATATTGATTGGCATAAACTCGTTATCAAAAAGAACACTGAGGATAAATGGAATATCTTCCAACAAATATTAGAAAGGTACATTTCTCAGTATGTACCATTGGATAATAAATATAAAAGAAACAAATTGAAATCAATGGGGCTTAGTGGGAAAGTGAATCAAGAAATTATAATAAGAAAATGGCATTCAAAGCCTTTAAATCAGACAAATCAGAGGCATTCTATAAAAATATATAAGGAAGCCAATAATGTGTGCAAAAAAGCGATTAGCTTTGCTAAACTTCAAAATGAAAAAATGATAGCCAAAGAGAGCCAAACCAACCCCAAAGCATTTTTTATGTACATCAATTCTAAAAAAAAGCTAAAAATGAAAGTGTAGGTTCACTTAAAACGGGGATAGTGGTGTTAGTTAATGAAGACAAGGAAAAGACAGAAATTTTCAATAACTATTTCTCCTCTGTATATATTAAGGAAGAACCTATGGCAATAGATATACAAATGATTGATTTAAAAAACATGCAGAAAAATTGTAATTGGCTAACTCAAGACAAGGTGCTGCAGCAACTAAAGAAAGTTAATATAAACAAAGTTCCAGGGCCTGACAGTATTCATCCATGAGTACTTAAGGAACTAAGTGTGGAAATAAGTTAACCTCTGTTTTTAATCTCTTAGGATTCTTTTCTTACAGGAAGTGTTCCGGAGGATTGGAGGAAGGTGGATGTGGTTCCTATATTCAAAAAGGGTTTGAAATCCTTGCCTGGAAATTATAAACCTGTGAGCTTAACTTTTGTGGCTGGGAAAGTATTTGAAAGGTTATTAATGGATAATATTCAAGAATTCCTTGAGAAGAACATGGTTATCAGCAAAAAAACAGCATGGTTTTATGAAGCACAGGTCATGTCTAGCTTGATTGCATTCTACAAAGAAGTAAGTAGAAGTATAGACCAGGGTGTTGCAGTGGATGTGATCTATTTGGATTTTGCCAAGGCGTTTGATACAGTTCCACACAATATATTAGTGTTCAAACTCAAAGAAATCGGTCTAGCTGAAAATTCTTGTCCTTGGGTAGAACGTTGGCTTAAAAACAGAGTACAGAGAGTTGTCATTATTGGTACATTTTCAAACTGGGCAGAGGTGGCAAGTGGTGTCCCTCAGGGTTCCATTTTTGGACCCCTTTTATTTAACATGTTTATAAATGATGTTGCAAAGAGCATTACATTCATGTTTCAATGTTTGCAGATGACACAAAACTCTGTAAAGTAATACAATGAAAGCAAGATATTACTTTGCTGCAGAGGTATTTGGATTGGGGGACTGGGCACTCAAATGGCAGATTAAATTTAATGTAGAAAAATGCAAAGTTATGCACTTCGGCATCAAGAATCAACTTATACCCTTAATGAAAGTGAATTAGAGATAACCACACATGAGAAGGACTTCTTAATTGTTATATACAACAAACAATGCAACAATGTGCAATGTCAGCAGTGGCTAAAGCCACTAAGTTATTGTCATGCAATTAATTCTCGGGATGAGAATATCATTTTGCTTCTTTATAAATTGCTGGTAAGACCACATTGTAACGGATCGCCTGGCACCCCGACCGGGTACCTCCGTTAATGGATGCTCCTAGCGCTTCCTGAGGACTCCAAGCACTCTGGCAGACACCACAATCACCGAATCCAGGAAACCTTTTAAATTCTCCCAAGCATATGAATGCTGTAGACCATTGAATAGGAACCATACGAATAGGCTTGTACTCCTAGCAGTCAACTGGAACAGCATGCAATAAATCCTTCCCCCAATAATGAGACGACACATCACTTTGAGGGTAAAACAGGAACTCTGGACTGGCACACCCAGCCTGGCTTTTATTTCCATCTTACACATTTAAGCCTGCCCACAGGGGAGGTGTAAAATATCCAATAGCATAGATTTTACCTCCCACACATCTCCTCCCCTTAGATTAACACTTAACCCAATTACACATACAGTTAAAACATACTTTCTACCCAACTTTCATAACTCTAAAACCATACATCACATTCACATAAAAATACATATCCACGATCAATCCATTCAGGGGAACAACATATTAAAAAATGGCATGAATCATACCAGGGGTTCAAAAGTTAGTAAAGTATCTTTTAAAACCCCTGTTAGCATGACTTTCCAGCTCAGACCGGTTACCTCCCACAATGCCTCACAATCCCTCCCCTCTGGCCTGGAGATAATTGAGGAAGGAATCTAATTATCTCCAAGGACTGAGGCAAAACTCCATTACCCACATGGCAGACAAAAAGACAGTAAAAGACATAAAATACTTTAAAATACAGAAAGTTACTTTTTATCCATAACACACAGACATTTCACATATCCCCAGATAGCTGGGATCTGCGCGCACAAAACTACCGAATAGCGCGCAGATCCTACTCACACAGTTCACTCGCCACGGAGCCGAAGTCTTTAACTACACGAATGGGCTCCATGGCATAACTATCTGGGTTAACACATTCACATAAGGTCTGGTCCATAGTCCAAAGGCAAGAGGCGGGCAAGCAGCCCCCTCCAAGGACACGTGGCGAGTTCGGTTTCGCCACACTTCTCCCCTTTACCCCCCAGACTAACAGGGTATCTGACCTCCTGCCGGTCAGTGCCCTGGTTAGTCCAGCAACCCACCCATGAAGCACAAACAGCAGTACCTCCCACCCACAATAACTGGTTACTACACCTGGGTAGAGGAGAACTTTGTCCAGGTCCAGGTGCCTCACCACGGCTGTGTGGGGGACTGGTAGTCTGCCTTGGTGGGTTGCTGAGTGGGCAGAGACCAGCGGTACTCTGCCCTGGTGCCAGTGCTACCACTGAAGTAGCCTGATTGGAGCCTGGTTGTGGGAGGGGGAGACCGACCGTCTCCCCTCTGGGTACACAGCTCTGCTGCTGGAGACAGACTGTCTCCCCTTTGGCTAAAGAGCCCTGTCGTGGGGGGGCAGGACCGACCGTCCCTACCCCCTGTGCTGGAAGTGCAGAGACCACTGTCCCATCTGCACAGGTGTGGGGCTTACAGTCTCCCCCTGGTACATTAAGCTGCCGCTGGGGAGAGGTGGTAACCAGCTCCTCTCCCATTAGAACACTCTGCCGCTGGGGAATGGAGACTGGGCTCTCTATTCCCTGTACATTAATGATCCACCACTGGGGAGAGGTGGTAACAATCTCCTCTCCCATACATACTTCCCGTCTCTGCGGAGGGAGACCGACTGTCTCTCCTCCCAGCACAGAGTCCTGCTGAGGGGGAAAGGGGGCTGGGCTCTCCATTCCCTGCTGGATACTCTGCCGCTGGGGAATGGAGACTGGGCTCCCAATTCCCAACAAATCACACTGCCGCTGGGGAGGGAGGACGGCCCCTTCAGCTCCCTGTAACTTGGGCGCAGAGACCACGGTCCCATCTGCGCTGGTGTGGGGCTTACTGTCTCCCCTTGGTGTGCTAAGCTGCCGCTGGGGAGAGGGGGTAACAAACTCCTCTCCCTTACACACTTTCAGCCGCTGGGGAGCAGGGCTGACCCTCTGTACTCCCTGTAGGCAGGGCGCAGAGACCACGGTCCCATCTGCGCTGGTGAGGGGCTTACTGTCTCCCCTTGGTGAGCTGTGCTGCCGCTGGGGAGAGGGAATAACAAACTCCTCTCCCTTACACACCTTCAACCGCTGGGGAGAGGGGATAACAGGCTCCTCTCCCTTCACCGTAGACTGCCGCTGGGGAGCAAGAACGGCACTTTCAGCTCCCTGTAACGCACACTGCCGCTGGGGATCGGGGCCGACTGCCCAGCATCCCTGTAGGGCCGGTAGAGAGACCGCAGTCCCATCTCCACCTGCCATCTGTGGGTCTTCCCAGGACCAATCCGTGAGGCCCCTCAACATTTGTGAGTAAGGGCCACCTGCTTCCCCACCTGGCAACTCTGGCTGCTGCTGGGGATCTGGGCCGGCTGCCCAGCATCCCGGTGGAGAGACCTTGGTCCCATCTCTACCTGCCTGTTGTGGTTCCTCACAGGACCAGTCTATGAGGACCCCCACTTCGGGTTCCTCCCGCCGCCTCAGGGAAAGACGGCTAACCTCCTCGGATGCAGCCTCTACTCGGTTGCTGTAACGCTCCTGCTGCTGAGCATACTTCCTCTCTTTCGCCAACCGGAATTCTCGGTCCAGCCTTGTGTTTCGCTCAGCCATGACCTGGTTCCAGATCACCCGGCGTGTCTCCATGGGTATATCATCCCCATACTCGGCCACTCGCTGCCTCACCTCGGCCAGCCAATCATCTCCAGAGCCAGAACCTTCCATACTTGTCTGCTCCCAGGGGCGCTGCACGACTGCTAGCGTTGCCCTCAATTTGTAAATCCAAACAGTGTCTCTGAGCTGCTTTACCTCACACTAGGACGCCATCCCACCGCTTGCCACCAATGTAACGGATCGCCTGGCACCCCGACCGGGTACCTCCGTTAATGGATGCTCCTAGCGCTTCCTGAGGACTCCAAGCACTCTGGCAGACACCACAATCACCGAATCCGGGAAACCTTTTAAATTCTCCCAAGCATATGAATGCTGTAGACCATTGAATAGGAACCATACGAATAGGCTTGTACTCCTAGCAGTCAACTGGAACAGCATGCAATAAATCCTTCCCCCAATAATGAGACGACACATCACTTTGAGGGTAAAACAGGAACTCTGGACTGGCACACCCAGCCTGGCTTTTATTTCCATCTTACACATTTAAGCCTGCCCACAGGGGAGGTGTAAAATATCCAATAGCATAGATGTTACCTCCCACACATCTCCTCCCCTTAGATTAACACTTAACCCAATTACACATACAGTTAAAACATACTTTCTACCCAACTTTCATAACTCTAAAACCATACATCACATTCACATAAAAATACATATCCACAATCAATCCATTCAGGGGAACAACATATTAAAAAATGGCATGAATCATACCAGGGGTTCAAAAGTTAGTAAAGTATCTTTTAAAACCCCTGTTAGCATGACTTTCCAGCTCAGACCGGTTACCTCCCACAATGCCTCACAATCCCTCCCCTCTGGCCTGGAGATAATTGAGGAAGGAATCTAATTATCTCCAAGGACTGAGGCAAAACTCCATTACCCACATGGCAGACAAAAAGACAGTAAAAGACATAAAATACTTTAAAATACAGAAAGTTACTTTTTATCCATAACACACAGACATTTCACATATCCCCAGATAGCTGGGATCTGCGCGCACAAAACTACCGAATAGCGCGCAGATCCTACTCACACAGTTCACTCGCCACGGAGCCGAAGTCTTTAACTACACGAATGGGCTCCATGGCATAACTATCTGGGTTAACACATTCACATAAGGTCTGGTCCATAGTCCAAAGGCAAGAGGCGGGCAAGCAGCCCCCTCCAAGGACACGTGGCGAGTTCGGTTTCGCCACACACATCTTGAATATGCTGTGCAATTTTGAGCACCTGTTCTAAAGAAGGGTATTATGACACTAGAAAGAGTGCAGAGGAGGGCTACAAAATTAATAAAAGGAATGGAACATTTTATCTATGAAGAAAGGTTAATACATTTGAACTTCTTTAGTTTAGAAAAACGTTACGTCAGAGGGGATATGATAACATTATTAGAGATGTCCCAAATAGTTCGCTGGCGAATAGTTCCTGGCGAACATATCTTGTTCGCGTTCGCCACGGCCAGCGAACATATGCGATATTCGGTCCGCCCCCTATTCGTCATCATTGAGTCAACGTTGAACCTGTACCTCACAGTCAGCAGACACATTCCAACCAATCAGCAGCAGACCCTCCCTCCCAGACCCTCCCACCTCCTGGACAGCATCCATTTTAGATTCTTTCGGAAGCTGCATTCTCTTTTTTTTTTTTTTTTTAATTCTTTATTTTTGAAGTGCAGTGAACATACACGTAGTGACAATGACATATGGTGCAATGCAAAACGTTGGAATACAGACTTAGAGTTATGAAAGAAAATGTCAAGAGGAACTGCACATTTTTAAAATATAAAACAATCATGCTAGGTAAACTTGTCTTGATATAAGTGAAAAGCATGGCATAGGGAAATCGTCAGACATGTTGAGAGTGTTCGTAAGTTTGAATACACATTCTTGAACTGAAGAGGGGTAAGGGGATTAACACCACCAGTTATAGATCAACATGTGTGAATCAGAATATCAAAACTAGAAATAAGTAGACTAAATAACCTCTTAGTGAGTGCTGTTAAATGCTTGACAACTGACTACACCTCATAACAAGGGCATTTTAGATTCTCAGCAGCAGAGATGTTTTAGCCAATTCCTCTGACATGCTTCAGAGAGTGGTCGTCTCTACTCGCATCCATGTGCCGCTTAGTAGTGCTTCCACCGCCTGCCGGGTGCACCAGAGGATCGCTCAGACCACGAGGGTCAGCAGGTCGTGGGCATCAGCACCCTTGCTCCCCGAGCCCAGTCCACTGTGGAAGAAGATGCCTGGTCGCCCCCCAGCCCTCCAGCTTCAGTATAAGTAACATCTGAGGTTCTGGGATCAGTCCTGTTCAGTCGTGGGCGGCTGGTTGGCATGCCATCCCCCCTGGCTCTCTGTTCCCAAGGAGAGCACAATGCTGGGGCACCTCTGGAGATCACTTCCATCCTAGGTGAGATGAGTAGCAAAGCCCTCTGCCATGATTCAATCCGATTCCAGAAGGCTGCACAGAGAGCATCAAAGGCTGCATGGAACTTAGCTTCCCAGTGTGGGCTTGATTGCTCTGTCGGAGTGGCAGCCATCTTAGCTGTGACACGATGGCTCGTTTTGTCAGGGTGAGTAGTGGCCATTTAGCCTTGTGGGTTACTTTAGGCTTTCCCTGGTGGGGACCGGGATAACCCCCACAGGTCCAGAGGGAGGGGAAACGGGGCTGTAGATATGAGGTGGAGACATGATGAGAGCTCCAGGCCGGGAGATCGGCCGCTTCTCCCTGCCACAGAACCCCCAGAGCAGATAGGCCGCAGGACAGTGCGTAGTCATAGGCTGCTACAAACTTGATCGGGTAAGCTCCCTGGTGTTCAGGAACAGGTAAGTGTTCAGTGAGCAACCTCCAAACGTATTATTCCCTCTGTGGGTCTCACTTTGCAGGCTGTATGCAGGGATCTCACTTCATGCACGTCCGTCCGCCATGCTGGCCAGGCCCCACACCCCCCGGAAGCTGCATTCTTAGTGAGAGGAGGGACAGTGTAGCTGCTGCTGATTTAATAGGGAAATCGATAGCTAGGCTAGTGTATTCAGTGTCCACTACATTCCTGAAGGACTCATCTTATCTCTGCTGTAAGGACAGCACCCCAAATAGCCCTTTTTAGGGCTAAACATCAGTCTGCTTTTTTTTTTCCTGTGTAATCTAATTGCAGTTGCCTGCCTGCCAGCGTGTGTGTCAGGCTCACAGCGTATACTGTGCACACTTGCCCAGTGCCACCACTCATATCTGGTGTCACAATAGCTTGCATTTAAAAAAAACAAAACTTTTTTGACTGTAATATAATAGCAGTCAGTTTCCTTCACACGTGTGCGTTTCAGGGCCTGCCAGGGCACAGTGTCACACCAGTGCAACTCATATCTGGTGTAACAGTAGTGTACATAAAAAAAAAAAAACTAGAAATTTGACTGTGAAATAATAGCAGTCAGTTTCCTTCACGCGTGTGCGTTTCAGGGCCTGCCAGGGCACAGTGTCACACCAGTGCAGCTCATATCTGCTGTAACAGTAGTGTACATTAAAAAAAAAACTAGAAATTTGACTGTGAAATAATAGCAGTCAGTTTCCTTCACACGTGTGCGTTTCAGGGCCTGCCAGGGCACAGTGTCACACCAGTGCAACTCATATCTGGTGTAACAGTAGTGTACATTTAAAAAAAAAAAAAAAAAATTCACTGTAATAGGTTAAATAGCAGTTAGTTGTCTGCAAGCGTGTGTGTCAGGCCTACAGCATCTACTCTGCCAACTTCTGCCAGTGCACAGTGCCACTCATATATGTTGTCACAGTAGCTTGCACGCACAGTACCACTAATCGAAAACAAAATGACAGGCAGAGGCAGATGACAAGCAGAAGCAGATCCACCCTGAACGCACAGGTGGATCAGTGGCTGACTCCGCACCAACTGGAGATCGGCAAAGTGGTTTGTGACAACAGAAGAAATTTGTTGGCGGCATTGAATTTGGGCATGTTGACACATGTGCCGTGCATGGCACATGTGTGTAATCTGATCGTACAACGCTTTGTGCATAAGTACCCAGGCTTACAGGACGTCCTGAAGCAGGCCAGGAAGGTGTGTGGCCATTTCAGGCGCTCCTACAGAGCCATGGCGCACTTTTCAGATATCCAGCGGCGAAACAACATGCCAGTGAGGCGCTTGATTTGCGACAGCCCGACACGTTGGAATTCAACACTCCTAATGTTCGACCGCCTGCTCCAACAAGAAAAAGCCATTAACGAGTATTTGTATGACCGGGGTGCTAGGGCAGCCTCTACGGAGCTGGGACTTTTTTGCCACGTTACTGGACGCTCATGCGCAATGCCTGTAGGCTCATGCGTCCTTTTGAGGAGGTGACAAACCTAGTCAGTCGCACCAAAGGCACCATCAGCGACATCATACCATTTGTTTTCTTCCTGGAGCGTGCCCTGCAAAGAGTGCTGGATCAGGCTGTAGATGAGCGTGAAGAGGAAGAGGAAGAGTTGTGGTCACCATCACCACCAGAAACAGCCTTATCAGCATCGCTTGCTGGACCTGCAGCAACGCTGGAAGAGGATTGTGAGAAAGAGGAGTCAGAGGAGGAATGTGGCTTTGAGGAGGAGGAGGAAGACCAACCACAACAGGCATCCCAGGGTGCTCGTTGTCACCTATCTGGTACCCGTGGTGTTGTACGTGGCTGGGGGGAAGAACATACCTTCAGTGAGATCACTGAGGATGAGGAACGGGACATGAGTAGCTCGGCATCCAACCTTGTGCAAATGGGGTCTTTCATGCTGTCGTGCCTGTTGAGGGACCCTCGTATAAAAAGGCTGAAGGAGAACGACCTGTACTGGGTGTCCACGCTACTAGACCCCCGATATAAGCAGAAAGTGGTGGAAATGTTACCAAATTACAACAAGTCTGAAAGGATGCAGCATTTGCAAAATAAATTAAAAAGTATGCTTTACACAGCGTATAAGGGTGATGTCACAGCACAACGGGAATCTAACAGGGGAAGAGGTGAAAGTAATCCTCCTCCTCCCACTACCACGCCGGCAAGGACAGGACGCTTTACAGACATGTTGTTGATGGAGCACATGCAGAGCTTTTTAAGTCCTACGCATCGCCACAGCCCTTTGGGGTCCACCCTCAGAGAACGACTCGACCGACAGGTAGCAGACTACCTCGCCTTAACTGCAGATATCGACACTCTGAGGAGCAATGAACTCCTTGAATACTGCGTGTGCAGGATTGACCTGTGGCCTGACCTATCCCAATTTGCGATAGAACTTCTGGCCTGCCCTGCTTCAAGTGTCCTGTCAGAAAGGACCTTCAGTGCATCAGGAGGTATTGTCACTGAGAAGAGAAGTCGCCTAGGTTAAAAAAGTCTAGATTATCTCACCTTTATTAAGATGAATGAGTAATGGATCCCGAAGGGACTGACAGTGGGCGATACATTCGACTAAAAAATACCTGATGAGGGGGACGTAACAGGGATTAAACTGATAAGAATAGTACTACTTAACACACCACTCCTATCTGGTGGCACATTAGATTGCACGCGCAGTGCCCCAAATTTGAAGTAGGAGGACCGACCAAGCATCTTTTTCCATCTCCCCGTTCCTAAAATCGATGCCATGCACACGTCCCCTGATAGGGGACGTAACAGGGATTAAACTGATAAGAATAGAACTACTTAACACACCACTCCTATCTGGTGGCACATTAGATTACACGCGCAGTGCCCCAAATTTGAAGTAGGAGGACCAACCAAGCATCTTTTTTCCATCTCCCAGTTCCTAAAATCGATGCCATATACACGTCCCCTGATAGGGGACGTAACATTGATTAAACTGATAGGAATAGTACTATTTAACACACCTTATAATAACGCAGAGAGAGGCAACGCAGAGAGAGGAGTCTGAAGAAGAGGAGTCAGAGGAGGAAGGTGGCTTTGAGGAGGTGGAAGACCAAACACATTTGCGGAAATTCGCGTTCGCCATTCGTGAACGGAAAATGTTATGTTCGCGACATCTCTAAACATTATACAAATATATTCGTGACCAATACAAACCATTGTGTGAAAATCTATTCACAAACATTACTTTTTTTTCCTAGTTTCTTGCACAATTGGAAGTGCTTCAAACTGGGTTTTTTGCCTTCTTTTGGATCATTGTGTGGAAATTTATTCACAAAGAGGACTTTACATAGGACATGAGGTCAAGCCTTTAGACTGGACGAAAGAAGATTTACTCTAAGGCAAAGTAAAGTGTTTTTTTTTTTTTTTTACCATAAGAGCAATAAGGATATGGAATTATCTGCCTGAAGAAGTGGTTTTACCAGAGTCCACACAGATGTTTAAACAGCAACTAGATGCATACTTGCAAGAACAGAATGTTCGAGGATATAATTTTTCAATGTTGGGTAAATGTTTCTTAATCCAAGGATTAATCTGACTGCCATTCTGGGGTCAAGAGGGAATGTTTTTCCTAGTTTCTTGCAAAATTGGAAGTGCTTCAAACTATTTTTTTTGCCTTCTTTTGGATCAACAGCAAAAAACAAATGTGAGGAAGGCTGAACTTGACGGACACATGTCTCTTTTCAGCCTATGTAACTATAACTATATTTATTTATGTGTGTGTGTAATTTATTTATTTGTTTCCTTCACATCGACCACCATGATGTAAAATGTTGACGTCCTTCATTTAAGATAAGGTAAGTAAGTTAAGTGTTCATTAATCTTCATAATGGGCCAATATTCTGTAGATTTGTATTATCTTGTAGTTCTACTCAGTGGTGAGGTGACCACTGACCACCCTAGCAAGGAATGTTCCAGGGATAATCTAAGAGCAAGGTAAGAAACATTAAGAAAGATAAATGTGGAGATTATTTGAATATTCACAGTCAAAGTTTCTCTGAAGGATCCACAAACAACAGATATATTTCAAACATCAAAAAATTGAAAAAATACTTCCACTGGAGGTAGTCAATCTATTATAATGAATCATAAAATGTAAAATAACACTAGATTAAAAAAAAAGTTAAAGAATGTAAAGCAATACAATTTTATAAACAAAAACATTTTTAAATGCATACAGCATCTCTTTAGGAGTAGGTGTGTCCACATACAAATTATTCTGCAACAAGAATGATGTTGAGTAGTTCAAATTGTAGAACACCATTCCCTTCCATTCTCAGCTTATGAAAATCTACACTTAACAATATCATTGTAAAACATTTTCTCATTGTCTCCTTGCATTATGTGTCTGCTACTTTCTTGGGAGTTCTGCAAGAGAAAAATGAAAAAATCCATCTAGTACTTGGCCCTCTATAATCTAGAATTGTCGTATGATAAAATACAACCAGCTACCATTCTGAGAGTCCTACTCCTTACTATCTACCTGTTATCAGTAATTCATTTTACAAAACATTTCCATTAATCATTCTAGGATTTTTACTCTAAGCATTTGCAACCTTGTTTTGGTTAGAAATCATCTTTTGCCAGATAAGTCATTATACCCCAGTCATTTTCAATGTACAGCTCATTGTCTATAGAGCTATTCAACTGGCTTGGCAATACATTCATATTACACACATCTTTTATGTTCAGATTCTGTATTCAAATATATAAATGTTCTCCTTCACACTACTTTGTCTTGTGTTTAGTTTTGAACAGCTTTTGTAATTATCTACGAAATGTAACACAAAGATATTGTGTTCTTATAGATATATTTGCTGCATGTATCGAAGTGAATGGAACAGGAATAGGACAGGGGCTTCTGTGAATTGTGTTGAAATCATACTTAAATGTTGCATATGTGAATGTTTGTATATTTTACTTTTGTTCAATATAGATTTCCGATCTCATCTCAAGGAGCAAGATCGATGGTATACATTTTGCACTGTGAAGACCTATTTTTTTTTTATTTTGTTCATTCATTAAATTAATTAATACGTCACAAAATCTCAAGGTATGAAGTATAAATAGGCTTATAGAGATGTATAATGCAATATCACAAGTTTGGCTTTTAAAATGGATTTAAAGGTTTACTAAAGTGTTAGGAATACAAACACTACGGCGTCCCTCCGCCCCTGCGCTCCCCCCTCTACCCCATAACTATCAAACAGTTAAAAAATAACTTTTTCCTATCGTTACACCAGCATTGTGGTCCCTCAGTGCTGGCTCTGTCACCTCCTGCTTCAAGGTCATTGCGAGGGGGAACCTATTAAGTATGCGCGTTAAACGCCATGCACATTAAGCATTCTCCACAGGAATTCGTCAAATCAATGATTTCCTATAGGGATTTAGAAGATGTGCTCAGATAGATGTCCTCATGCAAACCATGTGTCGTGTCACAGTGTCGTGTAAACTCCATGTGAATCCAGGAAGTGCCTCTAGTGGCAGTCTGGTAGCCACAAAAAAACAGTCTCTGAAACTGCACTGTGTTACATTGCAGGGCTAAGGACACAGGGACAATGCACACAGACCACTTCAATAAGATGAAGTGGTTTGGGTGCTTTTAAAAAACTGTTAATTGTGATGAGTTGAAAATCAACTCAGATTACACAGTTTAGTTAACTATTATATGTGGCCCACACTACGCAATTCAGTTATAAGCTAGTGCCATCTTACCACTACTCACTTTTATAGTGATTGCACACATAATAGTAACACAAAGCTTTTAAGTTAATTTTTTTTAAAACATAACACTTTAAAACTCTGTATAGCAGGTTCATTCTGGCTATTGTCAGTCAAACTTGGTAGTTTACTTAGTAAACCGTGAACTATAGTAAATTGAAAACGGCTTTGCAAAAATAGCCATGATGGAAAAATAGCCTGTATACATCCAGCTGTTTCATCATATTTGTCTCCACACTCAAAAACTGACTGCTTGACTGATAATAAGAAGCCTCTTGTAAGGTGTTGAGAGAGACATATGCAAGTTGGAGATAGAAAAATTGCCAACGTCTCTCAAATGTACAAAGTTCAGTCTGAAAAATCCTAGGTTCTGGAGTTTATTATGTACATGCTTTAAAAAGCAGATAAAATGAAAAACGTCCACGTTGAAAAAGCTGCACAGTGGCGAAAAGCATCGGAGAAGAGAAGAATCTCACACCACTTACTTCTTATTAGTTAATATTCTTGATTAATATACAGTAATATTTTTATAATTGTTGTAATAAATTGATTCATTTTAAATTGTTTGTGACAAATCCACTGCTGTTTGCATCAAAAAAGGAGGTGCCAACCTTAATTAGCACATAGGTGATATATACTTTGAGCCGGTCACATATGGCTCTTTATAACGTGAGCACTTTCCTTGTTCTCCACTGACTACATGTATGCACAGTGAAGAATAGGTAGCGTGCACCTTCAAGTCACACACGCCTTCAAGATTTGAGTCAATTCATTGTAGGCTCTACTCCATGCTAGTGTGCTGTTTGATTACACCATATTATAGCTTTCTCTGGATTATATTTAAATAATATCCCCTATATACTCTTCTTTTTATGTGAACATCCCTCGATTAGTGTGAGTGTCTATTTATTTTAATTTGAGCGTGCCATTTGTATGCTGGTGGTAATTTGTATCGCTCACTATTAATTACATATTATTTTAAAATGAAAACCTGCTTTAAACCTAGCAACACTTAGTAATACTTCAATCACACTATTTATTTATACAATGTATACAATTTAGGCAAATTTACAGACAATGCACAATTTTTAGATTTCAGCACTTATATCGTACTGGGGTGAGTGCAGTTATGACTGGGTAACTAAGTTGCAAGTATTTTGTTTGTGGTACTTGAGCACAGATCTCTTTCCTACTCCTTCTCAGCACATGCCACTTTATCCACAATGGGTGCCACTTTAACATTGCCCAATGTCCATTGATTGCCATTGCAGAGATCCATGGGTACAGGAAGTGTATAGGAAATGGGGGATGGATTCTCTCACATAATTTTCTAGGGGACTGTAATGGACACCTTCTGTTGACGGATGCTCCTAGCGCCTCCTGAGGACTCTAAGCACTGCAGCAGACATCACAACCACCGCAGACTCCACAACCGCCGTAGCTTAACTGGAGTCTCGCCGTCTTCCTTCCACCCTGTATGAACCTCCAGCATCCAGGACCGTGTGAGGGAGAGCGTAACCGGAGCAAGCTCTCAAAAGAGCAAGCTCTCAAAAGAGCTAAGTGATTAAAGCTCAGGGGAATATGCAGAGCATAGCAATCCCCAGTGTGATTATAACAGCTCCCTCCAATAACGAGACAAGGCTACGTTTTGAGGGATCAGAAGAACTCTGTTTACTTGGCACCAAAGGGCCTTCTTTTATGCAGGTTTAACACATAGAGGACCGCCCACAGGGGTTTACAGAACAACCAATATACACGTAGTATACCGTACAAGCACTCCTATACATCTCCTCTCATCTGCTTGGGAGATAATTAAGTTTCTTACTGTATCTACTCAATTATCTCCAAGCTGAAAAATCATACTTTTTATACATTTATAAAAATATATATATGTGATTTTACATCACATACGAATAAAACTAAAATATAAAAATATATTTCTGTGATCAGCATAACTTGGGGAGCAACATATGTAAAAATCACATGAATCCGTCCAGGGGTTAAAAAAGTTAGGTTGAGGTCCCTTTATTATCACTTGCAAGCATGGCTTTTCCTGCCCAAACCAGTTCCCACTGGCCTGGCAGTGTCCCTGGGACAACGCCCTGCTGGAGAACAATGGAGCTGGGGGAGGGGAAGAGCCTCACCTTCCCAGGAATTCAAAGGGGAAGAAAAAGTGTCCAAAAAGTTTCCATGTGTCCATACACTGTTTTTAAAAGGGCCAGCACTGTACAATAAAAGTCCATAAGCCCAAATCAGTTCTTAAAGGGCAATACATCCCAGGGCCATAGTCGCAGGGCAGGAGGCTAGCAATCAGTCCTCTCCAACGCCCAGTGGCAAATGGCAGTTTGTCACAGGGACCATATAGGGTACAGATGCTCCACTCATTATGTTCTGTGGTGCAATGTTTTTTTTACCAATAGTTTATATGAGCTGAATAGTTCGGTTATTTGCCACTTTACATTATGTCTTTGTATTAGAAAAGTGTTTCCTTACAAGAACTGCACCTGTCAGACTTTCCACAGTTGGTTGTGGACCATGGACTAAACCTAATAGTTCTTGGTTGTTAGTGCCTGCAGTTTTGTTACAGTTTTGTATTATATACATGCATATACCATTCCTAATCACTGAGCTCTATAAGTATTAGAATTGGACACAGCAATAATATTACATAACTATAACCCAGAGAATTGTATAAAAAAATTTGGGTCATTCAATTAGGTTAATCTGAAAATTACAACCAATTTGGTTTGACCAAATTTAATTAATTTGTTGATTCAGTTAATCCATATTTTTTTACAATGATTTGATGATAAATCTAGTAATGCTAGAAGAATGTTAGCCTAAGGAAGAAGTTTATTACTAAATTAGACATTTTAGAAGTCTGCAGAACAGAATTGCATTTTGTAATTTTATGTTACCATGGCAACCACAGCTCCTGAGGCTGCTAGAGTTCACTCTCACCACTTGGAGAACCAGGGCTTTCACAGGGATCGCCAGTGATTAGTGCTGTCCCCCTCCCAGGCAAAGTTTTTTTTTATTTTTTATTTATTAATCTACCCTCCAACCCCATAGACCCACAATAATTCTCCCCTATACACACACACGCACTGCCCCCACACACACAGCCCGCACGCACATACTGTATCCCTCACGTACACACTGCACCGTTCAAACATGTAGACACAATGCACTCCTCAAACACACACACACTACATCCTTCACAAACACAATGCACCCTGTACACTCACTACACCCCTTACACACACACTTAACCCCATACACATTACACCCCTCACACACACACACATACATTGCGCCCCTCACACACACTTAACCCCACACACATTGCACCCCTCACACATACATTGTGTCCCCCCCCCCCACACACACACACACCACTGCCCCTATCCCCTACCGCAGCCCCTATCCTGGCAGACCCCAGGTAAGTTATCAAACTATCCTTAAATTACTCTAATTATTTTTAAAGACTTGCAGAGATCTGATATGGTCATACAGAGAAAACTAAAAAGACTGTTATTTTCATTTTTGATATTGTTAGTATATCTTGATGTGTTTTCTATTCTCCACTTCTCCACTTTGCAAGTTACTGAAATACATTTCTAATGAATATTATACAGTGATGAGAAATAAAAAAAAAATGGGAACAAATAATCAATTTTTCACTTGGTACAATTTCAGAGAAGGATATTGTTCCTTTATCTGCGGTAGAACATTGACACCTTTGAATGTTTTTATATGAGTCTACCCTGGAGGGATTTAGTATAGTAGTTTTGGAAAAATGCCATATTGTCTGCATTTAAAAGAATCCTAGGCTGTCACTTTTTAAAAAAAATTGGATTCGTTCTGCTATTCTGTGACAACTCCAGTATGCATTGAACTGTAAAAATAAAGATAGTTTTCCTTTTGTTAAAAAAAGATTATAGATAATGAACATCAAAAGTGTCTGCAGAATACACGCCTTGAGCATTTGTATATATGCCAAGGCAAAGTTTGCTATTTACAAGTAGTACCATAAAAAAACATTTTTCAAAAGTATGTTGTAAAAGTAGAATACTCTGAGCATTACATTCCAAATAAATAAGTTACAGAGTATTGATTGCCACTATTGTATAATGTTAAAGAACGTATTCTCATTCATTCACTGTGCCAATTCTGCAAAGTTCTAAAACTAAGGTAATGCATTTAAAAAAGTTAAAACTAAGCACTATCAGTGGAAAGTGCTAATTTGTGTGAATCAGCAGACACGTTCCATAAGTCCTTACAGTAATTGTTCCACAATTAGCACTTTGCCCCAGGGCTGCTCCAATTCTGTATTGATGTGTTGTCATGCAAGTTTTTACTTCCAACATTAGCTACTCATATTAGTAAATGTAATGTAAAGTAAAAATAAAATTTTTAATAAGCAAATGGCAATAAACAAAGTTTCAGGAAAAATCGAAAGGGGCTAATTTGTGGAATTCCAAGTTGTCGAAATAATTTGTAAGCATTCATTATTTTGATTGAGTTAAAAACCCTGTAGAAATATATGTATGTCTTCTCAGGTCAGTGTCTCATCTGAGAAGGCAGACACTGTATTATTCCTCACTTTTTGTCCTCAGTTACTAAGTTCTTTCTTTTTAATGCGATATTTAATGTCTCTACATCACCATTCTTTCTTTTGCAACTAACACTTCTTTCAAACATTGCTTGCACTCTTTAAATTAATGGTAAACAACTCAGCTCAGGTGTGAAATGGACAAAGTCAGATCTACCCTAAAAATTGTGGAGCCTCAGAACACCATAATATTCCAGAGAGCTTTACAGTTATATAGATGTTCCAAAGTGTTGAGAGGAACAAAAGGTGAAGATGTCATGTCAAGCTTACAATCTGGGACATACATGATTAGTTGTTTATACACCTAACAAGCCACTTGCAAACACCTAAATAACTACACACACATACAAAATTGTATACACTACTAATTAGTTACATGCACATAAACAAACACATATGCAGGGGCCTACTTACACACTTAGCAATGCAATTACATTCATTAACAAACATACATTAATAAACACACACTAACACGCAGACACACAACAGCATATGTCCATAAACACACACTAACACACAAACAGACACAGACTGGTCCACATACATAGTCAAAATTCTCAGCTTTATAACTCTATGACACATATTCCTTGAAGCGTGTACACATCTATTCACATGATTCCTTTCTTTTCTATATGGCCTCATATCTCAGCTGTAACATCATTTGATTTCAGTTAATATCAGCAATCAGTATATCAGTAACTTTAACTGCCTCATATAATAAGGCCACTAAATCAATCATGTTGCTTGACAATCCTGTATTTGAGCCCATGCCTTGCTCTTCTGGGGTATTATCTCATATAAAATGTATGGGGAAACCTGCGAAAAGGCAATGAAAGATTGCACGGTGGTTGTGTTATTGAATAATGCACAGAGTGCTTAATCTCTACACTTTTGTTTGTGGGTGTTGTTGATGGTAGCATTATGTGAAGAACAAAATGACAACTAAACTACATTTACCATGCTGCTTGCATAAAAAACTGCAGTGTCATGATTTTTGGGAGTTAAGATCAGCACTACCTTGGAAAGTTAAGAGATCATTGTGAGTAGCCAAGTCATTTCCAAGTTTGGGAAGAGCTCACTGTACCAGCTTCAAAGCCTGAGAAGGAACATCAACTTTTTGGCTTATTCAAATATGAGTAAAGTCGCCTTATGTTGAAAAGGTAATCCTGACATACACTCTTTGTCTGACATACTGTGTCAACATGGCTATCAGTTAAACCTCCCTGAAAGGCCAATGAAGGTCAAAACGATCATCTAGGGCAAGGGTGCCCAAAAGATAGATCTCCAGATGTTGTCGAACTACAACTCCTTTGGTGCTTTGCATGCCTTTAGAATGTCTTTACAATGGCAAAGTTTAATGGAAGCTGCAGTTTTAAAACATATGGGGATCTGCCTTTTGGGCACCTCTGATCTAGGGTTGCTGTGTCTCTCAAGCAGAGGGATCTTGCCAGCATTGGAAATCCAGACTGTCCTTGTGAGTAGGATCTGATATGTTACTGCCAAAGGTTTTCACTGTAGTGGCACAAGTAAGCAAAAATGTGTTGACCTGAAAAGGAAATCACTAGTGTTGTCGCGAACCCAAAATTTTCGGTTCGCGAACGGCGAACGCGAACTTCCGCAAATGTTCGCAACGGGCGAACCGGGCGAACCGCCATAGACTTCAATGGGCAGGCGAATTTTAAAACACACAGGGACTCTTTCTGGCCACAATAGTGATGGAAAAGTTGTTTCAAGGGGACTAACACCTGGACTGTGGCATGCCGGAGGGGGATCCATGGCAAAACTCCCATGGAAAATTACATAGTTGATGCAGAGTCTGCTTTTAATCCATAAAGGGCATAAATCACCTAACATTCCTAAATTGTTTGGAATAACGTGCTTTAAAACATCAGGTATGATGTTGTATCGATCAGGTAGTGTAAGGGTTACGCCCGCTTCACAGTGACAGACCAAACTCCCCGTTTAACGCACCGCAAACAGTCCTCTATATACAGAGTAAACATGGCTCCCTCTATATACAGAGTAACATGGCTCCCTCTGTATACTGTGTAAACATGGCTCCCCTCTATATACAGTGTAAACATGGCTCCCTCTATATACAGAGTAACATGGCTCCCTCTATATACAGTGTAACATGGCTCCCCTCTATATACAGAGTAACATGGCTCCCCTCTATATACAGTGTAAACATGGCTCCTCTCTATATACAGAGTAACATGGCTCCCCTCTATATACAGAGTAACATGGCTCCCCTCTATATACAGTGTAAACATGGTTCCCTCTATATACAGAGTAACATGGCTTCCCTCTATATACCGTGTAAACATGGCTCCCTCTATATACAAAATAACATGGCTTCCCTCTATATACCGTGTAAACATGGCTCCCCTCTGTATATAGAGGGAGCCATGTTACTCTGTATATAGAGGGAGCCATGTTTCCACTGTATATAGTGTAACATGGCTCCCCTCTATATACAGAGTAACATGGCTCCCCTCTATATACAGTGTAAACATGGCTCCTCTCTATATACAGAGTAACATGGCTCCCCTCTATACAGGGGCGTACCTGGAGCATTTGGCACCCGGGGCGGATCCTTTATTTGGCACCCCCCTCCCCAACTTTGAAATGTAAAAAACAGCTGCCATTTTTTTTAAATGTATGTTTATGCAGTGTGTGTATAGTGTGTAAAGTGTGTGTATATTGTGTGTATAGTGAGTGTGTATAGTGTGTACAGTGTGTGTATAGTGAGTGTGTATAGTGTGTGTGTATAGTGTGTATAGTGTGTGCAGTGTGTGTATAGAGTGTGTATAGTGTGTGTATGCAGTGTGTGTAGTGTGTGTGTATAGTGTGTGCATAGTGTATGCAGCGTGTGCAGTGTGTGCATAGTGTGTACAGTGTGTATGTATATTGTGTGTATAGTGTGTGTAGTGTGTGTATAATGTGTGCAGTGTGTGCAGTGTGTATGTAGTGTGTGTGTATAGTGTGTGCATAGTGTATGCAGTGTGTGCATAGTGTGTACAGTGTGTGTGTGTAGTGTGTGTAGTGTGTGTATAGTGTGTATAGTGTGTGCAGTGTGTGTATAGTGTGTATGCAGTGTGTGTATAGTGTGTATGCAGTGTGTGTATAGTGTATGCAGTGTGTGTATAGTGTGTGCAGTGTGTGTATAGTTAGTGCAGTGTGTGTATAGTGTATGCAGTGTGTGCAGTGTGTATGCAGTGTGTGTAGAGTGTGTATAGTGTATGCAGTGTGTGTATAGTGTGTGTATAGAGTGTGCAGTGTGTGTATAGTGTGTGCAGTGTGTATAGTGTGTGCAGTGTGTATGCAGTGTGTGTAGTGTGTGTATGCAGTGTGTGTAGTGTGTGTGTGCATAGTGTGTACAGTGTGTGTATAGTGTGTACAGTGTGTGTGTATATTGTGTGTATAGTGTGTGTATATTGTGTGTAGTGTGTGTATAGTGTGTGCAGTGTGTGTATAGTGTATGCAGTGTGTGTATAGTGTGTGCAGTGTGTGTATAGTTAGTGCAGTGTGTGTATAGTGTATGCAGTGTGTGCAGTGTGTATGCAGTGTGTGTAGAGTGTGTATAGTGTATGCAGTGTGTGTATAGTGTGTGTATAGAGTGTGCAGTGTGTGTATAGTGTGTGCAGTGTGTATAGTGTGTGCAGTGTGTATGCAGTGTGTGTAGTGTGTGTATGCAGTGTGTGTAGTGTGTGTGTGCATAGTGTGTACAGTGTGTGTATAGTGTGTACAGTGTGTGTGTATATTGTGTGTATAGTGTGTGTATATTGTGTGTAGTGTGTGTATAGTGTGTGCAGTGTGTGTATAGTGTGTATGCAGTGTGTGTCCCCAAGAACCTAGTCACACAACCAAATAAAAAAGCCCCTACGTACCCCCTCACCCTAAAAAATAGTGAAGGGGGAATAAACTTACTACCCTGTAAAGTAAAATTCAACTTACTATTCAACGTCTTCTTCTTCTAAAATCTTCATTTTTTTAGCCCCAAAAAAGGCCAAATAAAAAGCCACCATACCCGTCGAACTTAAAAATAAAATAAAAAACCCGAGCACAAAAAAAAATTAATCCATCTTCACCCATGGAGGGATGTTTATCAGGGATCCTTAGGATAGGTGTCAATCCATATCTGCCAAGTGACCCTATGTAGGGGGAACAGTCCCTATTCTGCTCTGTGTCAGTGTCTGGAGGGAGTATCTGCAGTAACACAGAGTGTCTGGGGGGGAGTATCTGCAGTAACACAGGGTGTCTGGAAGGAGTATCTGCAGTAACACAGAGTGTCTGGGGGTAGTATCTACTTGTAACATTTATATGCACTAAAAAAAAAAAATAATACATTGAAAAAAAAAAAATGGTTGCAGCTTCCGAATTAATCTAAAATGGATGCTGTCCAGTAGGTGGGAGGGTCTGCTAGGGAGGGTGTGCTGCTGATTGGCTGTAATGTGTCTGCTGACTGTGAGGTACAGGGTCAAAGTTTACTCAATGATGACGAATAGGGGGCGGACCGAACACCGCATGTGTTCGCCCGCGGTGGCGGACGCGAACATGCTATGTTCCCCGGGAACTATTCGCCGGCGAACAGTTCGGTACATCACTAGAAATCACCAAAGGGTAAGCTATATGAGTTTTATTCATACTCCGCGTTTGCATAAACTTGTTGCTTTTGGCAGATTTACACCAAATGTTGGTATTTTAGTGGTGACCCAAAAATACATAAAGAAACCATTTTAACTTGAAAATGTCTGAGGACAAATAGGTAAAGTAGTACAATACCATTAACAGTGCAAAAAACTAAAAACCATCCTTAAAGGGAAACTCCAGTGCCAGGAAAACGATCCGTTTTCCTGGCACTGGAGGGTCCCTCTCCCTCCCACCCACCAATCCCCGGTTACTGAAGGGGTGAAATCCCATTCAGTCACTTACCTGAGGCAGCGGCAATGTCCCTCGCCGCTGTCTCCTCCTCCGCGACGCTCCTCCTTTGTATTGCGTCGGCCGGTGGGCGAGACTGAACCCACCCACCGGCCGAGGAGACCTAATGCGCATTACATCTCCCAATAGGAAAGCAGTGAAAAATCATTTCAATGCTTTCCTATGGGTAAATGAGCGACACTGGAGGTCCTCACACAGCGTGAGGACGTCAAGCGACGCTCTAGCACAGGTTTCCTGGGTACTCTGGGTGCCTGGAGTACCTGGAGTAGAGAGCAAAGGGGGGAAGGCAGGTGTGCTCTAGCCCAGCATACCTACCCGTTACATTATGTGTGTGGAAGTGGTTTAAAACATTCCTGGCTATTTGAGATGTTATGTCCCCATTTATAAATGCACTTTTATATATATTGTCAATAACAATGACAGATGGCAGGCATACAAGTGTTTGTCTGGATTGTGGCTTTAATGAGAAGGCAAAGTAAAGGTTTGGTTATCAGACAAAGTGAGGAAAGAAAAATCTTGGAGATTACTGGAAGCATGAAAAATGGTCATTAGTGTTGGAGTACTGAAGAATCTTCACAAGTTTCTTTGATAATGTTGTGGGATTGGCAAGACTGGGAACACAACATCTAATTATAACATCAAGGAGAGTATCAGTGCTCCATATGTGTCCTTATGTGGTGGCTGGATCATGAGTAGAACAAAGACCAGAACCCTGTATAACAAGAAGAGAAAATAATGAAAGTGGATCCTAAGTTGCATTTTAGAGAGAGTAGGGCAGCAGATCCCAAACAAGACAGATATTTTTGTTTTTTTTGTTTACTTGACACGTATTGTTCATTATTAAGTAATAAAATACATTTTAAAAAATCTGATTTTATGTTGCCATGTAGTTAAGTTTTAAACCTGTCCAGCAGAACACTCACCAGTATTGTGGGTAGTAAAGTCTGCAACACTTTTATGTTCCAAAACACCATTTGTTGGCACATTGTAAGTTATTGGGCACATTTGGTTAGGGCCATAAACACGTGGATTACACTGTTACTATCAGGATCTGGCCTAACAGGTGCCTATGATCAGTGTGTTATTATGAGTTCCAAAAGGGGAATAAATGTATTAATTTGATGTACATATTTATGTATGTGCTATGTATGTTTTTTTTGTTTTTTTTCAAATGCAACATGTGTGGGTGCAGCCATGGTTTTCAGAAGCAGTGTTATTGGGTTGATAGGGTTGGAAGATGGACAACATTTTGTCCTTTAACTCGTGCAACACTACGGCTTTGGACAGCCCAGACCATGAAATGCAGGTAGATTCATCTTCAGCATTACATCACAGCCACGGCATGTCCACATATTATGACATAAAAAAAGAACTTACACATTTAAAGTTTCAAAATTTTTTAGGAAAAAGTTGCATTTCTTCTCAAAATTATATTATACTCACATTTCTTTCAATTATTGAAATGTGCATGTTAACTGTGAACATATCTTACAATTTGAATTTTATTTTGTATACCTTAGCTAATTGTGACTTGTTCCATTGTATTACCCTTCCGTTTCTACTTTTAAGTGATCATCTCATTGTTCAATGACCTTGCCCTAAAATATACTTTATGACTTAACTTTTAGCAGAATAATAAAAAATCAGCAGTTATGTCATTAAGGACATTAAATCAGTTTAAAACTAAACACTTAACTTTATTAGGAGAGCTTGTGGCATACAAAATTGTAATTTCCTCTTAGATTTGATTTATGTGGTGAGGCTTTCTGTAAGTGTGTAGATAATAAGAAACTTGCTTCATTGTATTAGTATAAATTCTAACATTATGCACTCTAAATATTAAAGGAAAACTAAACTAATTATTATGCCTTAAATAACCTAATCACATAGCTAATTCACTTGTAAAGAGACACGGAATACATGAGTTTGTATTTCGCATGTTTGCCTATGCACATGGGTAAAATAGGAGTGTGTATGAGTCAGACAGCCAGGGCTGCCATCAGAAATTTTGGGGCCCCTGACAAAGCACAAGGTCTGGGCCCCTCCCTCCCGGGCCCGCCCACGCCCTACCTAGTCCGCTGACAATGATGCGGGACTGAATGTGGTGTGTATAGTGGAAGTGAATTAGAATGTGTGTAATGGATGTAGTGTTTGTGTGTATTAGATACTGTTTGTGCAGTGAATGCAGAGTGTGTGTTTGTGTAGCGGATGCAGTGTGTATAGTGAACACGGAGTGTGTTTGAGTAGTGGATGTAGTGTTTGTATGTACTAGATGAAATGTGTTTAGTGGATGCAGTGTCTGTAGTGGATGTAGTGTGTGTATTAGACGCAGTGTCTGTGTATAGTGAATGCAGAGTGTTTCAATTTGTGGTGGATGTAGTGTGTGTACTGTGAATACAGGATGTTTGTGTAATGGATGCTGTGTGTACAGTTAATGCAGAGTGTGTGTCAGTATAGTGAATCCAGAGAGTGTGCATAGTTTAGTGAATGCAGAGTGTGTGTTAGTGTGTAATGAATGCAGAGTGTGTCAGTGTAATGAATGTAGTGTGTGTGTTAGTGCAGTGAATGCAGTGTGTGTAAATGTGTAGTGAATGCAGAGTGTGTGTTAATGTGTAGTGAATGCAGAGAGTGTGTTAGTGTGTAGTGGATGCAGAGTGTGTGTTAGTGTAGTGAATGCAGTGTATTAATGTGTAGTGAATGCAGAGGATGTAGTGTTTGTATGTACTAGGTAAAATGTGTTTAGTGGATGCAGTGTCTGTAGTGGATGTAGTGTGTGTATTAGACACAGTGCCTGTGTATAGTGAATGCAGAGTGTTTAAATTTGTGGTGGATGTAGTGTGTGTACTGTGAGTACAGGATGTTTGTGTAGTGGATGCTGTGTGTACAGTTGATGCAGAGTGTATGTTAGTGTAGTGAATGCAGAGTGTGTGTTTGTATAGTGAATCCAGAGTGTGTGCATAGTTTAGTGAATTCAGAGTGTGTGTTAGGGTGTAATGAATGCAGAGTGTGTCAGTGTAATGAATGTAGTGTGTGTGTAAATTTGTAGTGAATGCAGAGTGTGTGTTAATGTGTAGTGAATGCAGAGAGTGTGTTAGTGTAGTGAATGCAGAGAGTGTGTTAATGTGTAGTGAATGCAGAGAGTGTGTTAGTGTGTAGCGGATGCAGAGTGTGTGTTAGTGTAGTGAATGCCGAGTGTTAATGTGTAGAGAATGCAGAGAGTGTGTTCGTGTATAGCGGATGCAGAGTGTGTTAATGTGTAGCGAATGCAGAGTGTGTGTCAGTATAGTGGATGTGGTGAGTATGTTAGTGTGTAGTGTATGCAGAGCGCATGTTGTATTAGTGAATGCAGTGTGTGTTAGTGTATGCAGTGTGTGTTGTGTCAGTGTATGCAGAGTGTGTGTTGTGTTAGTGTATGCAGTGTGTGTGTGTGTTGTGTTAGTGTATGCAGTGTGTCTGTGTTGTGTTAGTGTATGCAGTGTGTGTGTTGTGTTAGTGTATGCAGAGTGTGTGTTGTGTTAGTGTATGCAGTGTGTGTTGTGTCAGTGTATGCAGTGTGTGTGTTGTGTCAGTGTATGTAGTGTGTGTGTTGTGTTAGTGTATGTAGTGTGTGTGTTGTGTTAGTATATGTAGTCTGTATGTGTGTTGTGTTAGTGTATGTAGTCTGTGTGTGTTGTGTTAGTGTATATAGTGTGTGTGTGTTGTGTCAGTGTATGTAGTGTGTGTGTGTGTTGTGTCAGTGTATGCAGTGTGTGTATTAGTGTGTGTGTGTGTGTGTGTTGTGTTAGTGTATGTAGTGTGTGTGTTGTGTCAGTGCATGTAGTGTGTGTGTGTGTTGTGTCAGTGTGTATGTAGTGTGTATTGTGTCAGTGTATGTAGTGTGTGTGTGTTGTGTCAGTGTATGTAGTGTGTGTGTGTGTCAGTGTATGTAGTGTGTGTGTGTGTTGTGTCAGTGCATGTAGTGTGTGTGTGTGTGTTGTGTCAGTGTGTATGTAGTGTGTGTGTTTTGTGTCAGTGTATGTAGTGTGTGTGTGTGTTGTGTCAGTGTATGTAGTGTGTGTGTGTGTGTTGTGTCAGTGTATGTAGTGTGTGTGTGTGTGTTTTGTGTCAGTGTATGTAGTGTGTGTGTAAATGTGCAGTCTGGGGGAGGGGGAGGGGGAGGAAGGGGCATTTTAACATAATTAAAAAAAAATTACATTGTTTCTCCCCCCTCCCTGCTTACCTTTGTCCAGGGAGGGGGGGGGGGAGATTCCATCCCTGGTAGTCCTGTGGGGGGGCCCCGGCTCCCTGTTACCACAGAGGGGGCCCAGGCAGCACACAGCCTCTTCTCTTCTCTCCTCCAATAACTCTTGCGAGACCCGCGGAGCGTTGCCATGGCAACCGGGTCTCGCGAGAGTTATTAGCAGAGAGGAGAAGAGAAGAGGAGGTGTGCTGCCTGGGCCCCCTCTGCGGTAACAGGGAGCCGGGGGCCTGCGGCTGCACACATAGATAGCGATATTCGCTATGTGTGCAGAGAGGGAAAGTGGGGCCCAGGACTGCAAGAGCAGTCCGGGCCCCCCAGGGTTAAGTGTTAGGGTTGTATTGTAAAATGTATACCCACTATCACCACACAAAATGTGAATTAGCATGCAAGCTCTTGCTTCATACTCATTGTTGAGGAGCAATGCTTGAGAAATGGTGAGCATCAATCAGTCTTTAAGTGTTAGTTCAAGACAATTTAAGTCAAATGCATTGGGTTGGCTTAAGTTGATATATTTCTTCCTACTTACAAACTGTGCAAGTTTCAGTTATCTCAAACTGACCTAAGAGAACTTTTACCAAGTCATTCTTCAATGCATACACCCCATTGTTTTAGCAAAGGCAAAAAAAAATAATAATCACACTATAGAAACTATGTACTGTTATGACAAAGTTATACTATAGCATTATGAAATCAAATATGTATTCCTAATGCTATAGCCTCCTGCTCACTGTTAATGCTATCGCTCCCTCATGCAAGCCTTTTATCCCTCGCTCTTTCTCACTGCCAGTGTCACCTCCTTTGCTGAGATCATCAATCTTGATAATCAAGTCAATCCACTGCATTCCCATAGGAATGCATTGTCAGGTTAGTGGGCATGTGCAGAAAAATGCCACACTACATCAGTCAAATGGTCTCTATGAGACCATCTGAATTAAATAGCGGAGTTTAACTCAGCTAGTATGGGGGAACTGCCTTTAGTGGCTGTCACTATGGTAGCTTCACTAGAAACAGTTTAACCTTGCAATGTAAATATTGCCATTCCAGCAGTACAGCAATCTTTTAAGTTAAAGGGTTAAAAGGACAGGCAAATTGAGAAGAAGTGGTGTGAGAGCCTCATAGTGTCCGTTTAAATAGCATTGCCTATTTATTGCAATCTCTGTGTAGCGAAAGATGATTGCTGATAATTGCAGTAATCCTGATCTCATGTAGCTTGCATTTGTCATCTCCTCATAATCAATCAATCAATGTAAAATGATAACATGGCATAGCATCTTAGTTTATGCACATATTTAGAAGGCACTAAAGGGCTCACATAAGTGATTCATGACAAATACATGCTCTAATGTCATACATACAACAGGATTCAAAATAGGAAAAACATAACTATAGTAACTGAACACTGACATTGATGGGGAAATGATTGATCTCAGCATTTGTTTAGTTTATGGGTCGAAAGCAAAGGAACGGAAATGAAAAAAATTATATAGTGCTCTTTTTCCATTTAACTGATAAAAGAGGTTAGCTAAACTCTAAAATGAATTAAGATGTGAAGAATTCTAAATAAATCCATGATAGTAATCAATTTCTGTAGGCAAGCAGAGTAACATCTTTAATTTAGAAAATTCTAGCTGTGGTTTATTGTAAGATATTTATGCAAAATTAATCAAAAAATATTGTTAGCACTAATATAAAAAATCAATTAAGTGTAAAAACCACTTGCTGGATATTGACCTTCGGCAAAATGTTCTAGAAGTGGTCAAGGTGCCCGGATCAACTCTCTAAATTTGAAATTCACCTTGAATTCACTTTGAAGTTATTTACTTTAGTGAATAACCTTGATAAAGTCAGGCATCAATCATAAATTTACTAAGCCAAAATTGCAATTAAGATTTAGATAGTACCAACAAATTCTGCAATGTATTTAATAGGATCAATAACAGAGTGGGAGCACTCGGTATAATGGCCAATGGGGAAAAATAGGGCTTAACCCGAGATATGGTAATTACAAAACATTTTATAATTAATAGGATCAATACACAAGACCAGGGGTAGACAACCTATGGCACATGTGTCATGTATGGCACTCAAGGTGCCTTTGCACAGCACTCAAGGTTCTCGAGTCCCAGTGGAACTTCAGATATCTGCTAGTGCAAAAAGGTGGTAAGGGATAATCCTCAATATATGCATTACAACAATTAGAGGAAGTGATCTCATATCACTTCCTCACAGCACTTGTGAACGGTAACACCCCTGACAATCTGCATACACACACACACACAATCCCACAAGCAGCCTCTCACATTCAATACTACAAGCAACCCCACACATACACACTCCAAACACTCTATATGGCATATCATCCACACACACAATTCCACAAGCTGTTCCCCATACACAGCCCACATTCATTGGTATCATATCAATAGTAAAAACTACTCATGAACATATACAATCTAAAAGCCCCTATACACACAAATAAAAGCTACAAAGCAACTACAGTACTCATAAATAACAAAAGTAGAGTATTTCAACATGCACACCTCAATTTAAAAAAAATATCGGACTGGCACACCAATGGACTTTAAGATCTTGTTTTGGCACAGTACCACTAAAAGGTTGCCCACCACTGCACCAGACTGTGTGAGTGCTACATCGTTATATTTTTCAAACATCCTCATTTCTTAATTCCGATCACACATGTTCATGTACAGTTACATGTATAAAGACACAAACACATTCATTTCACCAAATCACTAATTCCAATAACTTCATTACTCTCACATTTATTTATCTGTATAATGTGTGTGAATTGTCATATATAAATATATATATGGTATCCAAATTTACAGGAGATTTAAGTACACTATGATTTTCTCACTCTGCCACAATTTTTAAAGGAACACTCCAATTAAAAATATATGTACTTTTATATACATAATTAGCGTCTGTTGGTTTAAAAAAACAATACAAATTACAATAATAAAATACCTTTACTGGCTGATACCTCTCATGAATCCATTGCTTCTCTATGAGAAGCATTAAAGGGTTACTCTAAGCACCCTGACCACTTCACTGATTTGAAGTGGTCATGGTGCATGTAGCCTCGATTTGCAGTGTTTCACCAAGAAATGCTGCATATGCAAAATTTAACCCATTTGCTGTATGAGGTGTAACTCTGGCCTTGTCATTAGGGCGTCAATGTGAATTTGGTGCAAACTTGGAAAGTTCTGATGATACAGTTAGTTATAGTGTCTCTATGTTCCACTTGGAGATATATTGCTTCTTATGTGCATCCATCATCTGTTTCTACCAGTGGAGTTCTTACACATGTTCTTTATCTCTATTTGTAAGTTGTTTATTTTTCTAGTTTAATTTGCAAGTTCATTAACTTCATATTAGCTCCATCTTCTTTTGCTGCTAGTTCCAATCTGCTATTTGATTGGTTAAGCAAGCATACCTTGACGATCTATTAAGCTGTTTCTGATTATACTACCATTTTCCATCTTTTGGGTGCACTTTGCTCGCCTTCCCTTTGTGTATCATACTTTCTAATTTTTCATGATATACTATCTCTTTTTTACATTATTCTAGCATACAATTGTCTATACTGTATACTGTAGTTTCAAGATCTGCTTTATTACTTAATTACAAGCATGTTCACGCTTGAGATCGGCTTATAGTTTTTTTCTGTCATTATTGTAAATCATTAAAGTTCATTCTATTATGTGCCTTGTTATTGTATCACATCTGAACAATAGAAATCTTTCATTCTCCTGGATTTTATTACTTTCCACCAGTGTATTTGCTGTATAGTATATTGCTATTTTTCCCTTCTACTAAAACTGCATTGTCTGTCTATGTGATCTGGAAGGTCTATGCTCAGTGAACTACCTCCTGGCTACACATTCTGAGACTCTAATCGCTGGTTTTATGGAATGGCATTTCTGTTACATTTCCATCCTCCTTGGTGTAGTTCTTACATGTGGTATGTTGATTCACAGGTCCCCATATGGCTAATTAAATTGCCCGCTATATAATTATTGAACTCTGGACTTCAATGAAGGTGCATCATGCACACTAAAATGCGCGTCGGGCTGTGTTCCATTTGATTTCGTTTTTTGTTTTTTTTCAGATTTCTTTTCACTCTTTGAAAACCATATTGTTGATAAGTAGCTGTTGGTATTGTATGCCCCTTAGCCTCATATGCTAAGGTATTGGGAGTTTGGTATAGTAAGTAGATGTTGAGGTAAAAGGAATCTGTTAATGTTCCCCTTCCTTTGTACTGCCCCTTTTTGTTATCTAGCAGTCCTCACTATAGGGGACCGCTAAATAAATAATATTAGTAAAACGCTAGTAAGAAGCTTTTTATTAATATTTTTTTAGTAAATATAGTCTTTGTATACAGAAGTATACTACTAGAAAAATTATCCTTATCAAGGTAGAAACATGTTTTATTTACATTTATATAAAGGGCAAGGGATACTATTGTAGGGGTCAGTTTAGTTACTAAGCTGGTATAATGGGGCTTTTGGATGAGGTATATTTAGAAACTTCAGTTTTTTTTTCCTGGTGTCTAGAACTGTTAGTCCAGGGTTACCATGTTGACTTTCTATTAACAACCTGCCTGCCTTGGTAGCCCCTATTAGACAGCCACTATATCTATTTATCCTATTGATTAGTCGTTTCTAGATCAGCTCTGCTGCATTCCTCACTCTACCTTTTTTTTTTCCTCTGGTAATGGTTGCACTTAGTTAGATATATATAAAAAATAGGGACCATTAGATTTCTCTGATTAATTTTGATGTTGGGTCTTGGTAGCCATAATATTAGATATTCATTGAAATCTGTAGCTACTATTTGAGGTCCCTTTTATTCTAAAAACAATTTATAATGATCCAGTAGGGCCATTATCTTTGGCTCCAGCTACCTTTGTACATATATCACTGTTAATGTGTGTTAGTGTCTGTTTTATTCAGATTATAGTGTTTTACATGTTGTTTTAAAGGAACACTGCATGTTAGGAATACATATCTGTATTCCTGAAGTAATATCCTTGTTGCTCTCATAGAGAAGCATTGGATAACATAGGCGCAGGCACGGCGCTCACCACAATGTGCCTTTGATTCTTCCGTAGATTGTACTCAATGATTCTCTATGGCAACCGTGACAGCACTGGTCGTGCGTGTGTCACATCACGCTATGTTAGGGTATTAGAGTTGTGAAGTAACATTTTTGTGTTGCACATTTAGGGGGCATAGAGGTGTGGCTTGAGGCCGTGCTTCCAAGCCTTCTAATCAGTTCAATATTGGGTTTTGGAAGGTAGGACAGGGTGCCCAACACTGAAGGCACTATAACAAATTCAATGAGATAAAAAATATCTACAGTGTTCCTTTAAGCCATGTAAGCCATTTCAATAAAGAAGTATTTTAGCCTTAACTGTAATACATGTCCATTTTTGTTGTGTGAAAATTCACCTTTCAAATTAATGTTTTTTCCCTTTTTCTCATATTCTATGAATTGACAGATTCTTCCACATCTGAACATAACCGGATAATTGTATAAACACATCACTTTATTGAAGACAAATTGAACTTTGTTGATCTGTCCCTCATGTAAACAACAGGAGTACATATACGTTGAGAGGTATGGTTGTATACTATTCATACTCAAAAGGAGAACAATTGTCCGGACTCACCTCTCCCTCATTCGACGATTGTTCCATTATTTCTTCATTAGCTCCAACGTCCTCATTTAATCTGGCCACACCTCAATTTAACACGTGCTAACAACCTCCTAGTGTGTTGCTTAGTTATTCTGTCACTACTGAATGCCGCAGTACTTTGCTAGCATAACCAACTACAATGCCTACTTCAACACTGAAATCAGTTCTGAATTTGCCTCGAATTCGATTTAAACTACAATTAACTCCTCTACAGTTAAACTGCTCCTGCAACAACCTCTTCTAAAACAACAGTTACAGTATAAACAAGTTAATTTGTTTGCATTTGTGTTCCACATCTTAACAAAGCCTGACAATAATAATGATGAACATAATTTTACCTATTTCTACTAATTGTAAAAAATATACAAAAAAAATTCTACTGATTGTAAAAAATATACCATATATACTCTGTCTTATTTTAAAAATTTCAGCCTCATTTAAAAAAAAAAAAATACTAACTTGGGAGTAAAGTTTTTGGAACAGAGAACATTTAATATATAACTGTGTACATCAATTTTGAGTAGCAGTGGGGGACTATTGAATAAAAAATTATAGTTTATTATGTTTTTCTGCAAATTGACACACAGAAGTATACTAATTAAAAAAAAAACTCAAATTCCAAATATATGCTTGCTATTTAGCTAGGACAAGATGAAGATAAAACGAGCTAATTTACAACACAGGACTCATGTCTTTCATATCGATCAATGTCACTTTCATTTTTCTGAAAATTTACTGAGTCATTAAAAATAACTAGCAGATGTGTGTAAATAATTATTCAGAAAACCATAAATTGTATTTGAATAACAAGTCAGTTGCAAAAGTTGGTCCAAAATTATATTTTTGCAAACATATATTTTTAACACCACTCTATTCGGTTACATTTTGAAATTCCCTTGCCAGTTCACCACAATTTATTGTTTACAGAGTAAACCTCTTGGTCTTTAGTGTTTCTGTTATATTCTTTTTTATTTTCCCTTATAAAACATCTATATTTATCTCTTTTCCATTCTGCCTGGGTGGACTGTTTTATAGGTGCAGCATGTTATTTAGCGTAACAACGACTGTGTGACACCGACAAATCTCTGTTATGTTCATATTTCCTGATAAATCTGGTTGAAGTAACTACTAAAATAACAAATAAGAAAGTTCAAACAGAAAAATATCATCTTGTTTAAACATCATTGTATCATTGTAAACATAACATTTCTACAAGAAATGCTCTTAATCAAGTGATAGCTGATAATATAGAGTACAAAAATAAATAATAACAATAATAATATTAATAATGTCATATTTTATCATGAGTACATTGCGCATTCAGTGTCCAGGTTTCTAAAGTGCATCCTGAGGTATGAATGAATGTACGCAGTTAACAGAAGATTATATATTACATGGAGGTTTAAATGAAATACCTTCTTTCTGGGAGTATAAATATTATTGCAAATGCATAATAAATGCAATTTATGATTAGTGGTCAATTAAACTTTAACGTCTTATGCAGTTGCTGCAATTTTAATCTGGTAATCTCCTAAAAAATACATGTCTGCAGAGGAGCTGAGAAGACAGGGTCAGCACAATACTGTCTCCTCAGCTTCCCTGTTCCCTTGCTGACATGTGACTGATGTGACAGGACTAGAAAAAAGAACCCCATAGCACACCTTAATTATAATGCAATAAATATTTTTTTTATACATCTTGTAGCAGGAAATAGCACAGATAAAATGCATAATGCAAATATACATACATCACTATATATAAAGAAAAAATAAAATGTACCAAACACATAAACACAAACATGTATTCCTGACCCCATAATGTTAAAACTACCATCTAGCCCCCTTGCCTCCTCTTTGCCTCCCTAAATATAGTCAAATCTTACTTGTATTCAAGTCTGCAGCTGCTGCCTCTGCCCCTGATCTGTCTACATGGCTGACATAATCAGAAGTGGTGGTCTGAGACAATCACAATGCTTCCCTGTAGGACTGGCTCAGACTATTAAGGAGGCAGATCAGGGGAAGAGCCAGCACAAGTCAAACAGCCCTGGCCAATCAGCTTCTCCTCATAGAGATGCATTGAATCAATGCATCTCTATGAGGAAAGTTCAGTGTCTGCATGCAGAGGGTGGAAACACTGAATGACAGGACTTGATCACTAGGCAGAACTGCCACAGAAAGCACATCTAGAAGCCATCTTAGGAGTGGCTAGTGGTGTTATCACTAGGCTGTAAAGTAAACATTGCATGTTCTCTGAAAAGACAGTGTTTACTGCAAAAAGCCTGAAGAGAATGATTATGCTCACCAGAACAAATACAATACGCTCTAGTTGTTCTGGTGACTATGGTGTCCCTTTAATGTATACTAACCAGAGGCTGAAGACCAAAATACTCCAATGTTTCGGCTGGACGACTTTCTCAAGGGGATCTCATGTGAGAGGACTGACATAATGGTGGTTGCTAATTTCTTCCAGACTGGGACATTTATATCTTGGTGCTGCACTGAGATAAAAGGAATTTTAGCACCAAACCTAAGTCTAAATCTAATTCTAACCCTAACCCGCTAACCTCAGCCCAGAAAAACCCTGTATTACAAAAGATCAATAACAGTTACTTATTATAAGATTGCAAAGCTTCCCTAGGTAAAATATCGAGAGTATTATCTTATCAATGGTCCATTAGCTCCTCATTTCATTTATTTCAAAAGAAATAAGATACATTTATAGAATAACATCAGTACATTCCAATCGTATACTTAATATTTATGTGAATCTAGTTTAATTTTCTATTTACAAGAATGCGTGATAGCAAAACTAATCATCAGAACAATTCGTCTACTTGGAGCATAAAACATAGAACAATAAAATATGCAATAAAAGCGGTTAACTCGTTTAAGACGTATGTTTTTGATTATTGCTAAACTAATTAATGGCTATAATTAATGTGTAATACATCTTTGACAGAAAGTCTTTCCTATAATTTGTGTTGTACAAATCCCAAAAATAATAATGTTTGTAGATTAAAAGCATTAGAGGAATTTACAGTAAACATTAACTTTATACAGCTTATATTAACGGATCACATTAAAAAAAATGAAGAAATGTTGGTTTCTATGCTTTTTTTATGTTAAAAGGAAAACTATAATATTCAAATATATCTTGAAAACTTCTTGGCTCTGGGCTAACAAATTCTAAATAAGCTGTTTACAAGAAATTTTATATCGAGGGGTCCATGTTTTTTAGCTTCAAATTAAGAACTTTACCATTAGCGTGTTGTATGTATGTTTTTTGTAGATATAGTATTCAGCAGTTTAGAAAGCAGGTTGGATTACAAATCTAGAGCTTTGCTTTGCTTGTTATTATGGCTATTTACCGGTTTTCATTAGTAAAAGGTGATAATAAATAATAGCATGAAAATGGGAAGGACACAAGATTTTCAGTTAGGGGCAGTAGAAGGGTCTGTAGGGGGCAGGGGCTTTAGAGGAGGAAGAGGGGCAGTAGAGGGAAAGACAGGTGCTGTAGAGGGGGGCACATAGGCAATATAGGGGGGACAGGGGTAGTAGAGGGTTGGCAGAGACATTAAAGGGGGGCACATGGATTGCAGAGGGGGGACAGGGTCTGTAGAGGGGAGACGGGGCAGTAGAGGGAGTGATGTGGCAGTGTGGTGGGCACAGGGGAAGTAGAAGAGGGACAGGGCTTGTAGAGGGAGTCACAGAGGCAGGATGGTATAGCAGTAGGGTGGGAGCAGAGGCTGTAGAGAGTGACTGCTAAAAAAAACAACAACAAACAAACTTTTGATGAAACAAACAAACTAAAAGGTCTCCTCCCCTCCCTGATGCTTATCTTGGGCCAATGAGGAGGGAACATATCCCTGGTGGTCATGTAAGATGGCCTGGACAGGAGCTAAATGCAGGAGATCCACTGAGGACCACCGGGGAGTCTGGGGGCAGTGGAAGCCACGCCCCCTCCTTCTGACATCATCAGATGTTGCTGGCTGACTTCACTGCCAGGCTCCTGCAGTTGAAAAATCCAAGTCCTCAGCCAGAGGCAGGAGATTCTGATTTTTGCGCCCCCCTGCTGTGGTGTCCTAAGGTGGCCGCCTGTGCCACTTTATGGATGCGCGGCCCTGCCCACATGGCATGTGCCTACTCTGCTAAACTGTAAAGGTGTCCAGACTGGAAGAAAGTGCATGTGGCAGGGAACCTTTTAATTTGCTGTGCTTTCCTGTACAGCTCACTTGCATGCCCTGAAGTGTGCAGCAGCTGGTATATGACATCATATCTCGGCATTGGCATCAGTAGAGGCACACAGGGAAACTGTGCAGGAAGAGTACAGAGATCCTAGCTCCAACAACTGGTCACTAGGGGGAGGCAGCCATTCCAGAGCTTGGTAGGAAAGATGGGTGGACCTCTTAATTAATAATAAAATTAAAAAAATGTGTATGTGTGTGTATGATTGTGTGTGGGTGTGTCTGTGATTGTGTGTGGGTCTCTGATTATGATTGTTTATGCCTGTGATTATGTGTGTGTGATTGTGTGTATGTCTGTAGCTATGTGCGTGTCTGTGATTTTGTAAGTATGTGATAGTGTGTTTGCAGTTATATGAGTATTTATATGGTTGTGTGTGTGTGTGTCTGTGAGTGTGTGTGTGTCTGTGAGTGTGTGTCTGTGATTAGGTGTGCCAGTATGTCTATGAGTGTGTTAGTATCTGTGAGAATGTGTGTGTCTGTGGCTATGTGTTTGTGTGTATGTCTCTGGTTATATGTGTGTGTGTGTGTGTGTGTGTGTATGTATGTGCTTATGTGTATATATATAAATATTATGATTGTGTGTGCATGAAAATGTGTTTTTAGTAGATAGCTCCCTAATTTGGTGTCTTTAAATATGGCAACTTCACATAAGGATTACAAATAAGTAAACTATCTACTAAACAACCGAAAGATTGTTGATGTTTCAGCTGCTTAGTAGATACATTCCTTAAATTGGTATGCGGGAGTTCCATACTTAAAGATACAAAAAAGGGCACTGTTTAGCAGATAGCTCTCTTATTTGGTGTTCTTAAATATGGCAGTCCCACATAAAGATAGTAAATAGGGGGGTTATCTGCTAAACAGTTGAAAGATCAAAATTAAGAGGCATCATTAGACAGCCCAGAACAAGAATTCCAGGTGGTTAATGTAAATTATGGGCAAATTTGTTGTCAGATGCCAGCATACTGGCACCTGGCAACCAATGGTGGCCCATAACCCCACCCCAGTGGAAACAAGTAGTGCTTCCCCAGCAGGGCCGGACTGGGAAAAAAATTAGGCCCGGGGATTTTTCAATCAGAGCGGCCAACTAAGAAGGGGTCAGGGCCAGAGAGGCTGTGTTTTGTCATCACTAATGACAAGCATGCCACCTCTCAAAGTGAGCATGTTAGTTCAATGCGGAGAGCCCAGCTGAAGAGCTCTGGCATTAGAAAAAGGCCCTGAATTTGTTCTGCGCAGTGCAAGCAAATTTAATAACATGCTTTGCTGTGTTTGCTTTTAAATTGTCTCTGGTGTCTCCACAAGTGGGATACCAGAGGACAAAAGGGCCAGGAAAGTGTATGGTGCATGTGTTTGGAGTCTGGTTGTGGGATTGCGTGTGTGTAGAGTGTGGTGTGGTATTGTGTAAATAGGTCAATTTCATTTGTGTTTGTGTTGTAATATGTGTGGCTAGGGGCTGTAGAGAGTGTGTGTATAGGAGCATAGTGTTATAGGGGATGTAGCGAGTGTGTGCATACAGGCTGTAGTGTGTGTGTGTATAGGGGTTGTAGAGAGGGTGTGTTTAGAGAATGTTGTATGTGTTTGCTGACAAGGAATGTAGTGTGTGTAGGTGGTGCAGTGTGTGTGTGTGTGTGTGTAGGAGATCTACTGTGTAAAGGACACAGAGTGTGTATAGGAGAGTGTGTGTGTGTGTGTGTGTGTGTAGAGGATGTGCATATAGGGTAAGGGATCTAGCGTGTATCTGAAGCGTTTCTGTGTGTAGTGGTGCAGTGTGAGGGGTGCTGTAGTGTGTATATATATATATATATATATATATATATATATATATATATATATACAATATGTCCATATATATATATATATATATATATATATATATAGAAAAGTTGAAAATGATAGCACTCCCAGGACTCCAACTTAAGATTTAACTTTTAATAGTTACAAAATAAAAAAATCGACGTTTCAGTCTGCTATTTGCAGACTTTCATCAGGACTCTATATATATATATATATATATGGACATATTGTATGCGTGAGTGGTGCAGTGTGTGTGTATGTAAGAGGGGTGCTGTGTGTTTTTCTGTGCCGTCAAATTCTAGGTTTCTAATTTTCTTTGTCTGTTAACTCACTGAGGGTTATTTTATAATATAGATATATTTATATATAATAAACAATACACAAGATCCAGCGCACTCTCCTATCTACTAAACAGCAACTTCAATGTTGACAGATTTTATTAGTTTTTAAAAAATCTTTTTAAAAACACCTAATGTAGGCAAAAAAATCTGGCCCCCAGCTGCACCCCATTTAAGTATGTTCAGGTGAGTGCAACCATCCCCCATGTTTCTTATGTATTAAGGCTGTTTGGCCTGTATTTGTGGGAGGGGCTTAAATTAATTCACTCCCCTATATAAGGGACACCCCTTACCTGACTCATATCGCTTGAGGTCAGCATCAGAATGATTTCCACTTCCGGGTCATCCAGACGCCATTTTACCTGATTACTCCATGAGGTTTTCTAAGCAGAGCTGTGTCAGGAATCCAGCCACAGGCTTTTCCGGCCTACCACCTTCTTTCTTCAATCCATCGCCGTGGATGGTGCCCAAGTGACTCACAAACCGTAAGTCGACCTACCCGTTACGCCAGGCATCAGTCCCACGGCACCATGCACGGGTCAGGTCCTCACTTTACGGCTGCATTTTGTCTAAGTCTGTTCTAAAACCATTGCATGTTCATGCATATCATTCGTTTAAACCCCCTACCGGTCTTTGGGTTTACTACAGGCTTCTTAGACATTATCGCATTTCATGTACAAACCAACGAACCACCGCATTTTCACCTACACACTGACCCCTACCGGTCATTCAGTGTACTACAGGCTTCTTAGACATTATCACATTTCATGTATAAACCAACGAACCGCTGCATTTTCGCCAACACACTGACCCCTACCGGCCATTCGGTGTACTACAGGCTTCTCAGACATTATTGCATTTCATGTAAAAACCAACCAACCACCGCATTTTTCACCTACACACTGACCCCTATCGGTCATTCGATGTACTACAGGCGTCTTAGACGTTTTTTGCATTTTCATGTACAAACCAATAAACCACTGCATTTTCACCTACACACTGACCCCTACCGTTTTTTTGGTGTACTACAGGCTTCTTAGATATTATCACATTTCATGTACAAATCAACGAACAACTCTATTTTCGCCTACACACTGACCCCTACTGGTCTTTTGGTGTACTACAAGCTTCTCAGACATTATTGCATTTCATGTACTAACCAACAAACCACTGCATTTTTCACCTACACACTGACCCCTATCAGTCATTCGGTGTACTACAGGCTTCTCAGACATTATTGCATTTCATGTACAAACCAACGAACCACTGCATTTGCGCCTACACACTGACCCCTACCAGTCATTCAGTGTACTACAGGCTTCTCAGACATTATTGCATTTCATGTACAAACCAACTAACCACGGCATTTTCGCCTACATGCTGACCCCTACCGGTCAATCGGTATACTATAGGCTTCTCAGACTTTATTTCACTTCATAAGCAAACAAACTAACTACAGCATTTTCGCTTTTATACTGACTCCTATCTGTCAAATGGTAGGATTAACCCCTTAAGGACACATGACATGTGACATGTAATGATCCCCTTTTATTCCAGAAGTTTGGTCCTTAAGGGGTTAAAGGGTATTTTAACATACAATCAGCATTTCTGACCCCTACTGGTCAACAGCAAAACTGTCTTCACATGTCATGTACAATTTACCAGCCAATATAAATTACACATAAGATTGTTTTAAACATAACCATAAACCATAAATTAAACTCCAGCACAGGCTCAACTTCAGGTTTAATTCACAATAATTTACATTTCACATCAAGACCAACAGTGGTTCTATCAACATTGCCACCTACAGGTCTGTCAAGTACATTGACAATTTTCATGGGGTTTTACAAACACCAAAACACTGACACCTATAGGTCAACAGACAAACAACATCTCACATACCAATCAGTATCCAACTACACTGCCACCTATAGGGCACTCGGCAGATCTCCAGTGCACTTGCATTTTGCAACACCATGTTCACTGACCCCTACCATTCAATAAGACATCCAACAATTCACATAGCAAGCACTATATCAACATCTGGTATAAATACATATATTATTACACAATAGCAGACGCATCTGTATATACGTAACTGGTAATATAGTTCATACATTTTTCACAGCACGCTGCTCACGCAACAGACTTTCCCCTAGCAAGGGGACATACAACATACAAGGTGGGGACACATTTTCACTTGTACATACGGCACTTAATGGGTTAAGATTGATACATAATTAACCGGTATGGCTACGATGTTTATTATTTACACATCACGGCCCTTTACTTTTCACATATACTGTACTTATTAAGATAAGCTTGGTCTATGCCATATTTCCTTATGCCATACCGTTTTATCCATTCAGGTTACAGTTACTACTAAAAAACCTATACGGATTGTCATATTCAATACCATACTACCAGGTACATACAATAAATACACAAGATCCAGCGCACTCTCCTATCTACTAAACAGCAACTTCAATGTCGACAGACTTTATTAGTCTGTAAAAGTTTTTTTTTAAAAACACCTAATCTAGGCAAAAAAAATGGGGATTTAGTTACATTATATGATCATACATTGCATAAGCCTGCCACAACGTCAATGTACCCCATCTTTGGCAGGTCCTACTCTCACAGTCTAATGTCTGCTCTTATGAGATTAACCACTTACTTGGGAAAAAATTCCATCTGAGGCTCTCTGCAGTACAAGGCTAAATAGGGACCTGAGATGAGGCACCTGTAACAGGGAGGGGTGCAGAACCAAGGAGTTGGCTAGACTCCCAAATATATATAGGAAACATGGGGGATGGTTGCACTCACCTAAACATGCTTAAATGGGGTGCTGCTGGGGGCCATATTATACAATAAATACACAAGATCCAATGTCTGTCGACATTGAAGTTGCTGTTTAGTAGATAGGAGAGTGCGCTGGATCTTGTGTATTTATTGTATAATATGGCCCCCAGCAGCACCCCATTTAAGCATGTTTAGGTGAGTGCAACCATCCCCCATGTTTCCTATATATATTTGGGAGTCTAGCCAACTCCTTGGTTCTGCACCCCTCCCTGTTACAGGTGCCTCATCTCAGGTCCCTATTTAGCCTTGTACTGCAGAGAGCCTCAGATGGAATTTTTTCCCAAGTAAGTGGTTAATCTCATAAGAGCAGACATTAGACTGTGAGAGTAGGACCTGCCAAAGATGGGGTACATTGACGTTGTGGCAGGCTTATGCAATGTATGATCATATAATGTAACTAAATCCCCATTTTTTTTGCCTAGATTAGGTGTTTTTAAAAAAAACTTTTACAGACTAATAAAGTCTGTCGACATTGAAGTTGCTGTTTAGTAGATAGGAGAGTGCGCTGGATCTTGTGTATTTATTGTATAATATGGCCCCCAGCAGCACCCCATTTAAGCATGTTTAGGTGAGTGCAACCATCCCCCATGTTTCCTATATATATTTGGGAGTCTAGCCAACTCCTTGGTTCTGCACCCCTCCCTGTTACAGGTGCCTCATCTCAGGTCCCTATTTAGCCTTGTACTGCAGAGAGCCTCAGATGGAATTTTTTCCCAAGTAAGTGGTTAATCTCATAAGAGCAGACATTAGACTGTGAGAGTAGGACCTGCCAAAGATGGGGTACATTGACGTTGTGGCAGGCTTATGCAATGTATGATCATATAATGTAACTAAATCCCCATTTTTTTTGCCTAGATTAGGTGTTTTTAAAAAAAACTTTTACAGACTAATAAAGTCTGTCGACATTGAAGTTGCTGTTTAGTAGATAGGAGAGTGCGCTGGATCTTGTGTATTTATTGTATAATATGGCCCCCAGCAGCACCCCATTTAAGCATGTTTAGGTGAGTGCAACCATCCCCCATGTTTCCTATATATATTTGGGAGTCTAGCCAACTCCTTGGTTCTGCACCCCTCCCTGTTACAGGTGCCTCATCTCAGGTCCCTATTTAGCCTTGTACTGCAGAGAGCCTCAGATGGAATTTTTTCCCAAGTAAGTGGTTAATCTCATAAGAGCAGACATTAGACTGTGAGAGTAGGACCTGCCAAAGATGGGGTACATTGACGTTGTGGCAGGCTTATGCAATGTATGATCATATAATGTAACTAAATCCCCATTTTTTTTGCCTAGATTAGGTGTTTTTAAAAAAAACTTTTACAGACTAATAAAGTCTGTCGACATTGAAGTTGCTGTTTAGTAGATAGGAGAGTGCGCTGGATCTTGTGTATTTATTGTATAATATGGCCCCCAGCAGCACCCCATTTAAGCATGTTTAGGTGAGTGCAACCATCCCCCATGTTTCCTATATATATTTGGGAGTCTAGCCAACTCCTTGGTTCTGCACCCCTCCCTGTTACAGGTGCCTCATCTCAGGTCCCTATTTAGCCTTGTACTGCAGAGAGCCTCAGATGGAATTTTTTCCCAAGTAAGTGGTTAATCTCATAAGAGCAGACATTAGACTGTGAGAGTAGGACCTGCCAAAGATGGGGTACATTGACGTTGTGGCAGGCTTATGCAATGTATGATCATATAATGTAACTAAATCCCCATTTTTTTTGCCTAGATTAGGTGTTTTTAAAAAAAACTTTTACAGACTAATAAAGTCTGTCGACATTGAAGTTGCTGTTTAGTAGATAGGAGAGTGCGCTGGATCTTGTGTATTTATTGTATAATATGGCCCCCAGCAGCACCCCATTTAAGCATGTTTAGGTGAGTGCAACCATCCCCCATGTTTCCTATATATATTTGGGAGTCTAGCCAACTCCTTGGTTCTGCACCCCTCCCTGTTACAGGTGCCTCATCTCAGGTCCCTATTTAGCCTTGTACTGCAGAGAGCCTCAGATGGAATTTTTTCCCAAGTAAGTGGTTAATCTCATAAGAGCAGACATTAGACTGTGAGAGTAGGACCTGCCAAAGATGGGGTACATTGACGTTGTGGCAGGCTTATGCAATGTATGATCATATAATGTAACTAAATCCCCATTTTTTTTGCCTAGATTAGGTGTTTTTAAAAAAAACTTTTACAGACTAATAAAGTCTGTCGACATTGAAGTTGCTGTTTAGTAGATAGGAGAGTGCGCTGGATCTTGTGTATTTATTGTATAATATGGCCCCCAGCAGCACCCCATTTAAGCATGTTTAGGTGAGTGCAACCATCCCCCATGTTTCCTATATATATTTGGGAGTCTAGCCAACTCCTTGGTTCTGCACCCCTCCCTGTTACAGGTGCCTCATCTCAGGTCCCTATTTAGCCTTGTACTGTAGAGAGCCTCAGATGGAATTTTTTCCCAAGTAAGTGGTTAATCTCATAAGAGCAGACATTAGACTGTGAGAGTAGGACCTGCCAAAGATGGGGTACATTGACGTTGTGGCAGGCTTATGCAATGTATGATCATATAATGTAACTAAATCCCCATTTTTTTTTGCCTAGATTAGGTGTTTTTAAAAAAAACTTTTACAGACTAATAAAGTCTGTCGACATTGAAGTTGCTGTTTAGTAGATAGGAGAGTGCGCTGGATCTTGTGTATTTATTGTATAATATGGCCCCCAGCAGCACCCCATTTAAGCATGTTTAGGTGAGTGCAACCATCCCCCATGTTTCCTACCAGGTACATACACCTGCTCACGTAGTTATTCATCTCTTACCTTCCCTGGAATAGTAATAGTATACTGGCAATTAGGGTTCTAGGGCCCAATAGGTATTACCCCCTTTTTTCTCTGCATTATGCTTCGTTAGTGGTCCCGCGAGGCCAACACCCCGCCTCACACTCGGAGGCATACACCCCTCGGGCCACTCGTGAGCTAGCCGCCTCGCATTGTATCATAGAGAGGACCTCACCCGTCACTCCCCTTCCTATTTTCTGGTTACTGTCACCGAGAGGCCAACTTCCTGCCACAACGTTCGGTGGCCACTCAAAATCCCCTCGCGCCAAGCATAGATAGAGCCTCTCAAGCCACTTGGCAACTAGCAGGGCCTCACCAGTCACCAAAAAAAAAAAAAAAAAAACACCAAGCCTAATCGTTTCGCCTTACGGCTTAGCTGGCAAGCCAGTACAAGAACCCTGGGTACACATAATAATTGCAATCTTTATTGTTATTTAAGTATTTCTCAAAGAGATAGTGAAGAATCACCTCTTCCTAGCACCCCGGCTATAAATGATACACCTTCAAGCAGAGGAGATGTTGCTAGTCCAGCAGCAATCAGATCCTGGACGATCCCACACATTACCACCGACCTAAGGAGGTGACAAATCCCCTACCCTGCTACAGCAAGGAAAGCAGAGTTATTCAAACTCCTCCATACATCAACGGACAACACGGAGGCAGGGGAAGGCCCAGCTACATCAACTCAGGTGACACCCAGGCTATGCTAGCCTCACTCATAAACTCATGAGCCAAAACATTTGACAGACTGGCAATCTCGAGTTGGTCACCACAGCCCTCACAAGGCTGGGCCTCACACTACTGTACAACCAGCACCAACCGAAACTCGGTTACCTGGTACAATCAATTCTTATGACACACAAGACGTTAACCTGACATGTATGATGTCAGCACATTGGGGAAGCAAGGCATATATATGTATGATGATGTATCTGTGATGGTCAGATCCAGGGATTCCAGGTAAATCGGGAACTGACCATCCCTTGGTTGGGTTGGCATTTGGAATATGTAGAGATGTTTATTTGTGCAGGTACCCATACAGAAGGGATTTTGTCCCAAACAAATGGACGAGCATTCTCAGGCTCCAGGTACCAGCACCTCTGAACTACCAGAGACCATTGATATGAGTAGTTGCATTGCATATAGACTGTTGCATATATGTTCAAATGGTTCAGGGCACATGACAAACCATGTGTCCCAATACAACTTACAAATAACGTACTCACCATCTGTACACACCAATGCATTTTCAACACTACTGACTCATCACCCTTCCAGACTTGTAGTAGATTTACTAAAGCTCTGGAGCCTCAAAGGGCTCCCATACAGGTATCATAAACACACCTTCAAGGAATATAGCAGGCCCTCACTTACAGTCAGCACAACAAAACCATTGGCTGTAAACACACTCATAGCCAAGAATTGCAGAGGGGTCTTCCAATCTCCACCATTTACAGCATGGCACCAAACACAAACACATTGGTATTGTCACAAGGAATCTTCCCTTAAACAAAGACTAACCATAGACTTATTGGCACCACACACCTCCGCTACCCCAAGTCTCAACTCCCTCATACCCTCCGAGGAGTTTTCTTACTATACAACACCATTGATCTACCTTTACAGCTATCACTCAAGCATGGGTTGAAGCTTGGTTAAGTAAGACCAATATCATCAACGCAGTAAACGGCTACCATCTACCCTACACACTGGCACTTACATGGCATAAATTGGGCAATCCTTTCCCCGATCAACTTTCGAGCTACAGATTAGCCTACTATCGATATTCGCAGATACTCTGTGCTGGTTATGATAACATATCCAGAGGTCTTACAGTCATACACTATCTAGAAGACTTCTTGTTGATCAAAGATAACATATTTTTCACTAGAAGCCTCACGGCAGCTTAGTCTGGTTGACCATTTGGGCGTCCCAGTACCCCATTAGAAACAGAAGGCCCAGACACTATCATCACATTACTGGGCATACGACTTGAGTCGGCATCCATACCAGCAAGTTACCACAAGACAAATAGGGAACATTCTCAACTAAATCAATCACTACCTCCTGCTTAGTACTTACAACTGCAAGGAACTACAATCCCTACCAGGTTCCTTAATTTTGCCATGCCAATCATACCATAAGACCACGCTTTCACATCCAGAGTACTTTCCCCTTTTTTCCACACTTCCAACATGATGATCAGAGGATGTCCCTAGACACTTCAGCAACAGCAGACCTGCACATGGGGGGGAATTTCTTAACCACTTGGCATGGTAAAAGCATGTTCCTTCCAGGATTGTCTGACACTTCTCCAATGAGATGGTCAGACGCGGCGTCTACCCACGGGTTTGGCAGCGATCTACCGGGAACGATTGCTTTGGAGCTGTTGGCCATGGCATCCAGGTTTGGAAATTTTTCCACCACCTCAGCCCCTTTGGGAGATCTACCCCATTGTAGCAGCTGCTGTGGCATGGGGTAAATCATGGTCAGGGTCATCAATCTGTTGTTACTCAGACAACTAGGCACATGTCATATCATCAACAAACGCTACTACTCACCCATAAGGTCATGATATTTCTGGGGAACTCACTTGGTTGGCCACTTATCACATTTCACTTTCATGTACCAGACGGGGGTATACATCCCTGCCGACAATTGTCTCATTTATATTCCAGGCATGTTCATCATACGCTTCCTACAGCCGCCCATACAGTCACGGCCACGCTTTCGTTCCAGAGACAAAATCATGGATTAGACATACTCATGCAGCATAGCATGCACTATCCCACCTAGCACTTTCGTCCCATACTTTTAGAACACATAACACAGCTTTTCACCTGGCTTAAAGAATCTCATTGGAACACGACATAGCTCAACCTGTGTCATAACATTTCTCCTAGGTTTTGCTTCTTTTTGCCACCTTAAACTATCTCACACACCATTAATTATATATTTTACAGGCATTCAACAACACAGGATAACCTATGACCAAAACTACCATAACTTCATGCTATCATACCAGACATGAATATACTCAGAGGTTTTCAGGAATCCATTCCCCCACGTTCCTCTCAGAGATTACCAATAGCCATCCAACTTTTCATCCTTATCGGACCTATTAGATCTACAACCATTAAATTATACTACCAAGTCGGCCATTACCAGCCATGCACATTGCCTTTTATGTCTTTCTCAGGCCAGAGAATCCACTACCATCACCACCACTCAGACAGATCATTGTCTTCAACGATCCCACGTACGTAAACACATATTTCATTACCTATTGGCTCTACCACATTCTGAAACGAGTCAACACGGACCAACAGTAGAGATAACATACTATCCTACCCACAACAAATTGTGTCCACTTTCGGTCCTAGATTCCTACCTTCAAAATTCTTCCAGGAATTAAATACTGTAATGCATTTAAGGAAATGTCTGGTTAATTTGTAAATATTTGTTGACTGTATTAAATCTTTGATTATTCATTTTTGCCCTCTTTATTTACAGGCCTACCGTATCGTCGGTCTCGGTACACCACAACCGACTTGCTCCCTTTATACTATCCTACGCTTATGCTGGATCCTTACTCCATATACGGCTATTTGCCCCTTACACAAGTATTAAGGCTGTTTGGCCTGTATTTGTGGGAGGGGCTTAAATTAATTCACTCCCCTATATAAGGGACACCCCTTACCTGACTCATATCGCTTGAGGTCAGCATCAGAATGACCCTCCCACCCACTCCTCATTTCAACACTTTCTCTTTTCTTTCCATTTACTTTACTTTCTTACTCCTTGGTGGGCCCTCTTTATTTACAGGCCTACCGTATCGTCGGTCTCGGCACACCACAACCGACTTGCTCCCTTTATACTATCCTACGCTTATGCTGGATCCTTACTCCATATACGGCTATTTGCCCCTTACACAAATATATATATATATATATATATATATATATATATATATGTATATATATATATATATATATATATGTATATATATGTATGTATATGTATATGTATATATATGTATGTATATGTATATGTATATATATATGTATATATATATGTATATATATGTATATGTGTGTGTATGTGTCTGGGGGTGCTGTGTGTGTGTGTGTGTCTGGGGGTGCTGTGTGTGTGTGTGTGTCTGGGGGTGCTGTGTGTGTGTGTCTGGGGGTGCTGTGTGTGTGTGTGTCTGGGGGTGCTGTGTGTGTGTGTGTCTGAGGGTGCTGTGTGTGTGTGTGTGTCTGAGGGTGCTGTGTGTGTCTGAGGGTGCTGTGTGTGTGTGTGTGTGTGTGTCTGAGGGTGCTGTGTGTGTGTGTGTCTGAGGGTGCTGTGTGTGTGTGTGTCTGAGGGTGCTGTGTGTGTGTGTGTCTGGGGGTGCTGTGTGTGTGTGTGTCTGAGGGTGCTGTGTGTGTGTGTGTCTGGGGGTGCTGTGTGTGTGTGTGTGTGTCTGGGGGTGCTGTGTGTGTGTGTGTCTGGGGGTGCTGTGCTGTGTGTGTCTGGGGGTGCTGTGTGTGTCTGGGGGTGCTGTGTGTGTCTGGGGGTGCTGTGTGTGTCTGGGGGGTTGTGTGTGTGTGTCTGGGGGGTTGTGTGTGTGTGTCTGGGGGGTTGTGTGTGTGTGTCTGGGGGGTTGTGTGTGTGTGTGTGTGTCTGGGGGGTTGTGTGTGTGTGTGTGTGTCTGGGGGGTTGTGTGTGTGTGTGTGTGTCTGGGGGGTTGTGTGTGTGTGTGTGTCTGGGGGGTTGTGTGTGTGTGTGTGTGTGTGTGTGTGTCTGGGGGGTTGTGTGTGTGTGTGTGTGTGTGTGTGTCTGGGGGGTTGTGTGTGTGTGTCTGGGGGGTTGTGTGTGTGTGTTTGGGTGCTGTGTGTGTTTGGGTGCTGTGTGTGTTTGGGTGCTGTGTGTGTTTGGGTGCTGTGTGTGTCTGAGGGTGCTGTGTGTGTGAGTGTGAATGTATATTTTATTTAAATATATATTTTTTATTAATAAAAAAAAGTTATATTCCCCCCCCCCCCCTCCCGTCTTACCTTTAGATAAAATAGAAAGGTGAACAGCGCTAGAGATCAGAAATTGTACATACGTTTAGTAGAAATACTGGCCAGCGGAGTAACTTAAAAAAAGGAGAAACAAAGATATAAATAATGGTACAGTATGTATGAACGATATAATTCCACAAGAACAAATGGGTTATATTCACACTCACACTTTGAGGAGCTATATCAGCTCGGTGTTAAGAGCTTGGACGGAATAATCCCCGTCTATGGATTTCTTGAGGTTCCAGATCGTTGGTGAGTTTATAGGTGTAAGTATTCGTTATATGAAAAACAAGAGTAAAATACGCCACATGGTCTAGTACGTAAATATAAAATATTGTAGTAAGAGTAGATGATCCTACTTACATATACTAGAGCAACGACCTGCTCTAGTTTGGAGAATTTCAGGTGGAATAATCCCCACCTCGGGATATAGTGGACCCAGGTATAGCAGCAAAGCAGTATTAAATAGGAAGGAGGACAAAAAAAATGACTGGATAGTTTAAAAATTATATATACTTTAATACAATAAGTAAAAAGTGAATAATACACTATAAAACCAGTCCTGTATAAAAGTCCAAAATTCTTCCTCACTTGACGCGTTTCGCCGAAGCTTTCTCAAAAGTGAATGATTCACTTTTGAGAAAGCTTCGGCGAAACGCGTCAAGTGAGGAAGAATTTTGGACTTTTATACAGGACTGGTTTTATAGTGTATTATTCACTTTTTACTTATTGTATTAAAGTATATATAATTTTTAAACTATCCAGTCACTTTTTTTTGTCCTCCTTCCTATTTAATACTGCTTTGCTGCTATACCTGGGTCCACTATATCCCGAGGTGGGGATTATTCCACCTGAAATTCTCCAAACTAGAGCAGGCCGTTGCTCTAGTATATGTAAGTAGGATCATCTACTCTTACTACAATATTTTATATTTACGTACTAGACCATGTGGCGTATTTTACTCTTGTTTTTCATATAACGAATACTTACACCTATAAACTCACCAACGATCTGGAACCTCAAGAAATCCATAGACGGGGATTATTCCGTCCAAGCTCTTAACACCGAGCTGATATAGCTCCTCAAAGTGTGAGTGTGAATATAACCCATTTGTTCTTGTGGAATTATATCGTTCATACATACTGTACCATTATTTGTATCTTTGTTTCTCCTTTTTTTAAGTTACTCCGCTGGCCAGTATTTCTACTAAACGTATGTACAATTTCTGATCTCTAGCGCTGTTCACCTTTCTATTTTATCTGTCCATTTATCACAAGGTAGAGGGAACACCTTGTTGGTGAACTGCTGCTCACCCTTGAGAAGAGAGCGCTTATTACCCTTTTGCATTTGATACCTTCTTACCTTTAGCCTGGGGAGTGGGGGGGGAGGATCTGTTCTGCCTGGGGGGAGGAGGGGTGCATTTCTGCCATCCTTCCCTGGTGGTCCAGTGGTGAGAGTGAACTTTAGCATGAAGGCTAGAATTCACTCTCGTGAGATCTGAGCGTTGCCGCGAGATCCTGTGATCTCCTCGGCCCCACGGCCATTGCGGCCCAGCGGGCATTTGCCCGGTATGCCCGATGGCCAGTCCGGGCCTGTTCCCCAGTATTGTCTGTGGTATTTTATGTGCCCTTTCTCTATATTGTTTATTAAGTCACATGAGTGTAAGCAACAGGTTGTCCACTGCATGTGTAGGTGGGAGCCACATCCTCTTGTGGTCTGAAGCATGTAGATAGGGCCTCAGTGATGCCAGTGATGCCATCTTATTTTATTATTATTTATTGTTACTGCCAGTTACAAACTTTAAATTCCTTTTCGTAAGCATCAAATGCCATTAAAGCAACCAGTGACGTTTTTTTCCCTTCCAGCCTGTTGTCTATTTCTCATCGAATCATCATGGGAAGTTTTGGAAAGTTTTGTAGAATGAAGGTTGTTACTGGTTTAGTTATTTAGTTACTCATAGGGATAATAGGATATTTTCCTCTTATATATTGCAAAGCTGGTATAAAAGGTGTAAACAGAGAACATGCTCAGGTATGTTTTTTATATATAGACACAATTCAGATTAATACTTGATGGTTTTCAGAATACATGTTTATCATGTCCATGAGTTGATCTAGTGTCGTTGTATCTTGTTATTTTTGTATTTTATATTCTATATTCTGTTATATTAATGTTCTTCTCCAAACCCATTTACACATGTTCTTTTATGATATGTTTCACTTAACCTTTCTTGTCACTATTAACATTATCTTATTTATAGGTATATAGATTCAAATGTAATTTTCTTAAAAACAGACTCATTACTGTTAAATCCAACAACAGCTAAGCGATTACTCACCAACCCAAATATTTATTCCACTTGACACTATCATCTGTCATCATAATTCTAATTTCTGGTATGAAATTGTACATTTTGATACTTGATTTAACAACCAATATTCTAAATGAGAAATGATTTGTTGCATATTTTTATTGTATTACATGATGAAAGGAGAAAGGAAAATGACATCTCAAGGATATTTGACTCTTTATTAAACACAAGTAATTACGTCAGTTCATTTTCATCATCACGATATGTATGTTTGAATGATTACATTATTTTTAGAACATTTAAAAGATTAATAATACCACCTGATTAATTTGGATATTTACCCATACACCCATGCTATGTTTTTGTCTTTTTTCCAAAACTAACTAAAAATCTTGTATCCTCTACTTTACATTGTCTGTTGAAATTTTTAACCCCTTAAGGACACATGACATGTGTGATATGTCATGATTCCCTTTTATTCCAGAAGTTTGGTCCTTAAGGGGTTAAATGCCTTTGGAGAAAAAAGTGAGTACCTAAATCTAAATCTAAGATATATTACCTACAACTAACCCATTTTTTTTCTTTCATGGATTGTGTTATGTGTTGTAAATACCTATTTCTCTTCTGTGACTTTCTATAAAAAATATCCATGCATGTTTATTGAATAGAGCAACCATTTGGTACAAACGTTGGCATAATATGATTCATAAAAATGCCATTATTTCTTAATTTCCCTGTTGCATGTGGAAATGCTGAACACATCCATATCTCATACATATTTGTTACATCTTTATGCAAGTTCTTACCGTAAAGTATCATGAACATGTATTTCAATGCATTTGGTTTGTCTTCCATTAGGAGGGTAACAAGAAGAAACAAGATGCATCAGAAGCATTGGTTATATATTGTCATGTTTCTGTGGCTTCTATAACTGGAGCAACTTGTTTTGTTTACATTTCATTATCTGCTTTGTGCCCAGTTAAAGTCAGGCTCCCATAGTTTCAGCACAGGTCCTGTGTCAATTATGGCGCAAATTGCATCCCTAGTGCTGTCTCCTGCATTGATTATGTTGCAGGACTCGCAGTCTGGCATCAATGCAGACCACTCTGATAAAGAAACAATGCTGGTTGCTTAGACTAAATAGGTAGCAACATTCCTGCATTTGTACATATGACACTGCTCCCTGTGTTGTTCTGTCCACCAAAAACCCAGAGTCAATTATGGGACAAGGGTATAAAATAATGCTACTCTACTTTATCATTGCTCAGTTGTTGCAGAGTTATAGTGTGTGTACCTGTGATTGTTGAACTCCGACCTGTTCCTGACTCTGATACTGTGCCAACTTCCTTGACTTGTTTGTCTGTTCCCGACTATGCACCTTGCCTGCTAATAGGCTTACATCACTTTTGGCCTTTGCAACTACACCCATTACCTGAAATGTCTGGTAATATCTCCAGCTTCTCTGGTTATTGGTTTATAGGGCATTTTACTGCTTGTAAGCTCAGTTACGCAACTGTGTGATAGACATATTCAAACAAGACTATGTACTTTTTGAGATATATCGTTATATACCATTGTTGCAAGGTTGCATTTGTTATGCAACTCCACTTGTTCAACTGAAATTCAGCAACACCATGAATGTTTTACTAAAGGATAGTTTAGCAATTTTTGAAATATTCAAGACCAAGGAGTCACCAGCCTTGGCTCTCCAACTTTTAAGTGACTAGATTTTTCTAGAGATGACTCACTATTTAGTGATCGAAAATTCTGTAAATTTTAGTCTGACAACAGCTGTGTGTCCAAGGTTTGGCTTGGTTGCTCTGGACAGTAGTATGCATGGCAAACTCAGATGGGAGGTGGGAAGTCGTGTGCCAAGGGGAAACGGTTCTGTTCTTTAGAAACACTATCAGAAATAAATGGGCTAAGCCAGAACAGCAGGACAAAAAAAGACTATGACTGTGCTGGCATGCAAAAATGGCAAGCAAAATCAGCCCTTTTGATTTAACAAAATTAGATTATTATGCATCTGGATTTAAATAGATAGATAGATAGATAGATAGATAGATAGATAGATAGATAGATAGATAGATAGATAGATAGATAGATAGATAGATAGATAGATAGATAGATAGATAGATAGATAGATAGATAGATAGATAGATAGATAGATAGATAGATAGATAGATAGATAGATAGATAGATAGATAGATAGAAAGAAAGAAAACTGGTTATAGAATGATTGTAATCTTTTTCCTTTTGCTATCTCATATTTATAAAAAAAATGGGATGCATGAGTAATTGCAAGTTCAAAATACGGGACTTATCAAAAAAGGAAAGGAAAAAGTAAGTGGGCAAGTGACCACTCACTCACTCCTTCCACCCTAACTAGAAAAATGCTTTCCTACACTTCCTGCTTTTAGCCGAGGTTTCTGACTGTTCCTTTTCAATGTGCCCGTTTACCCTGCTGGCACTATTCATTACCATCACCCCTCTGTACTTAAGGTTAGAAATGAAGTAGCGGAGGAGGTAGTGCTGGTGGTAGATTTTAACAACTACACAGACTCAGTAACAGAATAAGTGGACCTGCTGCCTACTCAAATTCTTTCTTGAAGTGCACTTTGCAAGTTGGCCTTCTAGAAGTTCCTTTTTATGAGTTCATTTAAGACATGACTCAATGAAACATGACTTGCCTGACCCTTGTTAAGAGAGTTAATTAAGGACACAATTTCTGGAATAAAAGGGAATCATGATGGAATGTTTCAGTCATGTGTCCTTAAGGGGTTAAGATTTCTATTTATTTAATTTTAAATTGTGACTTTTTTGTGTCATTTTATACATGTATATTTTTTTACATCTCAACAACACTGCCACGATATCTGTTAAGAATGGGTTAATCTATGCCAGCAGTGAGTACTAGATTTTCATTATATTTTATGGCATGCCTCCAGCTACAAACTGTGGTCTGTCTCTTTTTTCATTTAAGTACAACATGCACTCAGGTCCCAAGTCCTTTCCTATGCCAACTGGTCTGTATCCAATTGGAAATGTGCAAGATCATTTTTAGAATATATGTAATCACCAAGCAGTTTTAAGATAGAATAATAGTTGGGCATGGCAAATCCACCAGCAATTTTGGAATTTATTAAGAATCAGCCAATTGGTCCACATTGTATAAATAATTTTCAACATTTTCAGCAGTGTAGGTTAAAAAGTATTGTCAAAACAAAAAGACAACTGCATTTTAACTAAAATAGAAATTTACTCGCTCATGTCAAAGTTGTCTGCCCCAAATATTGGCAAAGGCTCCTTCATGTGGTCATAAATGGTGACATTTATGTTAATAAAGAATATGAAATTGTTAAATTATTTGACAGATATTATTACATTTGTGCAATGTGAAAAATAATTTAATCAGTTTAAACAAACAAAAAAAAGAAACGGTTAACTCTATATAATGGTATAAACTGTTTATAACAAAGTTAAAGTTTAGATTATATTGTATAGTTAACTTGGGTATAAATGTATACCACATGCATACAAATGGTGAAATTGTTTTAAAACGCCCAGGTGTCGTGTTAGTACCTTATTTTTTGTTTACAGTGCATTTTGCAAATATTTGTAGGAATGTATAATAGTATAGTTGAAAACAATAACTTATATTTGGTGGCGACGTTGTCAATTCCAACCAAGTACATTTGTATTCCACTTTTAGTTTCACAGTAATTTGGGCTGAAAATTCCATCAAGTTTAGCCTTCACATTTCTGTGTTTCTGCTGTTGATCCAAAATAAAAAACAAACAATTTTGAAATGTGCCATTAAATGGTAAGAATGATTCCTTCTTGACTCCAAAAAAATAATAAAAATAAATGAAAATAATAAAAAAAAATGATTATATATAATCTCACAAAAGTTTTTTTTTTATGAACATGTGTTTATTTTACAGGATCAAATGCAGTTTAACCATCTTAGACAGATTCCTGTACTGGGGGTTCGTAACCATCAGCCCGCTCCACTTTAGCGCCAGTCTCATCGCCAGAAGGCTTGCCAGCACTTCCACCTTCTCCATGCAGTTCCATTAGTTTGCCCAGCTCAAACTTTGGCTTTTTCAGCATCTTCACTTTCGTACATAGACATCATGTAGAGGATAGATTGACTGGCAGGCCTTTTTAATGTCTTTGCCTATGCTGTCTGGAATCAGTTTGTTAACAACTTCCTTCAGGTCATTTATCTGCACTTCACGAGTCATGATTTCCATCATCTTCTTGCGGATCTGACGGACCTGCTGATGTTGGGCATAGGAAGTCTTCCAGATCTGATTATTATGCTTTTTGGTAAATCCCACACAGAATAGGCAGAGCAGATAGCCATATGTGGTCTTCACATCAACATGGGCCTCAATCATTGTCTGCCACTTCTTGACCATGGAGCACATTTTGTCACTGGTCAGATCCATGTCATGGAAGTTGGTGAGACAGTTCTTGCCCTGGACATCTTCAGTAATCAGCTTGAATTTACAGAAAGCCACTTCATCATTCTGCAGGTCAGCAAGGCTCACCTCAAAGACACGACCCTTGAGCCCATCAAGGGCAGTTTTGGTTCCCTGTGTTCTGGTGACCAGAGTCTTCCCCAGGTTACGAATGTTAAACATTGCTGGTGCCTTAACATTATACCAATCTTTTTTGGAGAATGGGTCAACAATCTTCTTCTTGGCACTTTTTTGCCACCTTTGGTCAGCCGCTTATTTTTGCCGACTACCATCTTGCTGAGCTGGGTGAGCCATCCCTCACATTTATGTAAATATTTTATTATATTTTTTCATGTGACAACACTGAAGAAATGACACTCTGCTACAATGTAGTGTAGTAAGTGTACAGCCTGTATAACAGTGTAAATTTGCTGTCCCCCTCAAAATAACTCAACACCAGCCATTAATGTCTAAACTGTTGGCAACGGGGGGGACAACTGTTCCTGCCACACATTCCTGTGATGCTCCCTACTGGCTAGGATGACTCACCCATGCTGGGCACACCACTTCAGCACTACTCTTCTGCATTGTTTGACTTCTCTTTTCCTATCCACAACCTCGGCATCAGGTGAGAGTAATCCAACACCCCTGTAGTTAGTTTAAATTGGATTTGTAACTTTCAGGAAATATGCAAAGACCATTGAACATGATGGATCTGGTGTCGATCCAGTGGCAGCGGGGTGCAGTAGAAGGTAAGTTTTACAACCTCAAGCTGCCCCTTGCAGCCACCATATTTGTCTTGCATGTCATCTTCAGTTCCTGGAGGTTCAGTTGCCAGGAGTCAAGCCAGTGCTGTAATCTCACAAATGTGCAAGACCGTGGGTGCCTCCATAGATCATAGGAGCTCTGCCTTTTGTCAACTTTTGTCAACCTCAGGCTTGTTCATCAGACAAAGTAATTCCAACGCAGTCTTGATCGGTATTCCATATAGAATATATCCTTATGAAAAATTGAAAAGTGACATCTGCTTTAATATCAAGTATTACCTAGTAAATATTGTAATAGTTTATATATTAGTGGGTTTAAGGTCTATGTTTTAAAAATACGTCCTTCTAATACTTTAGTTTGTGTGCTATTGTAATGTCAGAAACAATCACATACAATAAAATTTGTGACTGGATATAAAATGACCTGCCAATTAGGCATGTCAGTAAACACCACTGGAAAAAAAAAAAACGGAATGTCATTCATTGATTCATAGCTTCCTGCTGACTGTAAACTAACAGACCATGAACAAAAGACAACCATTCTGTCAGAATTGCATAATGAAAAACAACATGAAGTGTTATTAGCATAAGGGGGGAGGTGAGGGAAGCAGTTGAACTGCTTGTTATTTGAACACATCAGAATAATTAATGCCACTTAAGAGATATATTGTGGTATCACAAAGATTCTAAGAATTGAATCTGCATTGTTAGAATAACACATCACTACATAATACATATTATATTGAAGCAGCTATTTATAGATAACAATAAACCAAGTAGTATTGGAGAATACTGCCATCAGGGGCGTATTAGCCGCGAGGCAAACAAGGCATTTGCCTTGGGCGGCATTTTCCAGGGGGCGGCAAAAAACGCCCCCCCAAATGCCCAGGGCAAATGCCTTGTTAGCCTTGCGGCTAACTGACAAGCCCTCTGGGCGGGCGATCTGCTGGGCGGCTGGCGAGGGAGCACTTCCTCTGAGCTGCCTGCTCAGCTCCCTCGCGCGCCGCACAGTGAGGCTGGGAGGCGGAGCCGGAATATGACGTCATATTCCGGCTCCGCCTCCCAGCCTCACTGTGCGGCGTGCGAGGGAGCTGAGCAGACAGCTCAGAGGAAGTGCTCCCTCGCCAGCCGCCCGCCTGACAACGCCGCCCAGCAGCCACTGGACCACCAGGGAGAGAGGGAACCCCCCCCCAAAGGTAAGGAGGCTGGGGGGGGGTAAATAAAAAAAATAAAAAAGTGAGTGTGTGTATGTCTGTTAGTGTGTGTGTATGTCGGTTAGTGTGTGTGTGTGTATGTCTGTTAGTGTGTGTGTGTGTGTGTATGTCTGTTAGTGTGTGTGTGTGTGTATGTCTGTTAGTGTGTGTCTGTTATTGTGTGTGTGTGTGTGTGTGTGTCTGCTAGTGTGTGCCTGTTATTGTGTGTGTGTGTGTGTGTGTGTGTGTGTCTGTTAGTGTGTGTGTGTGTGTCTGTTAGTGTGTGTGTGTGTGTGTGTCTGTTAGTGTGTGTGTGTGTGTGTCTGTTAGTGTGTGTGTGTGTGTGTGTCTGTTAGTGTGTGTGTGTGTGTCTGTTATTGTGTCTGTGTATGTCTGTTAGTGTGTGTGTGTGTGTGTGTATCTGCTAGTGAGTGTCTGTTAGTGAGTGTGTCTGTTAGTGTGTGTGTGTTTCTGTTAGCTAGTGTATGCGTATCTGTCATTGAATGTGTGTGTGTGTATTTAGAAGGCGGGACAGGGAAGGGTTGGGTGGGGGTGGCGCGGGCTGGCGGGAGGGGGGCGCCTGAGTTTTGTCCTGCCTAGGGCAGCACAAAACCAGGATACACCACTGACTGCCATGGATGGTTCTGGCATCATAAAAAACACAAAACCAACAGGGGTTAAGGAAAGAGTGAGTGTTAATTAATGATAGGTTTAACCCCTTAAGGACCAAACTTCTGGAATAAAAGGGAATCATGACATGTCACACATGTCATGTGTCCTTAAGGGGTTAAAGGGCTACTCGAAGCAGCATGACCACATTAGTAATTTGAAGTGATCATGGTGCCTGTAGTCTGTATTGTGTAGCATTTCAGTATGAAATGCTGCACAATACAGAGGTTAATCCCTTTGTTGACTGTATCCAACTCCACCTCCAATAGCGTCTTTGGGACATCATTTAATTCTGTGCAACTTTTTGTGTGCTATTCATTGGCTGAGATCAGTCAGTTAATGCTCTGAACCAATGAATGGAGACTCTGCAGGAGCAGGGTGCATGTCAGCAAATCAATAAAGAGGTTTGGAGCTTGGAGGCTACAGTAAGCTGTAGTGTTATTATGCTGGGAGTAACCTTTTAAGGATAGCGCTAGGGTGCTAGTGTATGAGTTCCTTTACTCTTAGGACAAAAGCAAAATGTACATGTCTAGTTTGCCTGACAATAGTGGGAGATATACTACCAGGTGGCAATTGCCATTTGCAGTTGCCACTATTGATTCAGATTGGAAGAGGACATAACTCCCACTAATCTCAGACAGACCAGAAGTTCACATGCCGTGTTGTCAAAAGGGTGGCAGTTTATTTCTCACATAGGGTCAGTTAGTGTTGGATAACCATTTTCAATTAAAATTATCTTTTAAAAAATGTATTTTGTGTTTACTCTTGATCTTGTTTGAAGATCTGAAATAATTTAGTAGAAAGGTGGGTCTGTAATTTAAGAGTTAAATCACATTGCTTACACAGAGAGATCTAATGTTTACACATTCCAGCCAATCAGCAGCAGACCCTCCCTCCCAGACCCTCCCACCTCCTGGACAGCATCCATTTTACATTCATTGTGAAGCTGCATTCTTAGTGAGAGTAGGGACAGTGTAGCTGCTGCTGATTTGATAGGGAAATTGATAGCTAGGCTAGTGTATTCAGTGTCCACTACAGTCCTGAAGGACTCATCTGATCTCTGCTGTAAGGACAGCACCCCCCAAAAGCCCTTTTTAGGGCTAGAACATCAGTCTGCTTTTTTTTTTTTCCCTGTGTAATGTAATTGCAGTTGCCTACCTGCCAGCCTGTGTGGCAGGCTCACAGCATATACTGTGCCCACTTGCCCAGTGCCACCACTCACTCACTGGTGTCACAATAGCTTGCATTTAAAAAAAACAAAAAAAACTTTTTTGACTGTTATATAATAGCAGTCAGTTTCCTTCACTAGTGTGCGTTTCAGGGCCTGCCCAGTGCCACCACTCACTCACTGGTGTCACAATAGCTTGCATTTAACAAAAAAAGACTTTTTGGACTGTAATATAATAGCAGTCAGTTTCCTTCACAAGTGTGCATTTCAGGGCCTGCCAGGGCACAGTGTCACACCAGTGCAACTCATATCTGGTGTAACAGTAGTGTACATTTAAAAAATTTTTTTTTTTGACTGTAATAGATTGAATAGCAGTTAGTTGTCTGCCAGCGTGTGTGTCAGACTCACAGCGTATACTGTGTCCACTTGCCCAGTGCCACCACTCACTCACTGGTGTCCCAATAGCTTGCATTTAAAAAATTATAAACTTTTTTGACTGTAATATAATAGCAGTCAGTTTCCTTCACTAGTGTGCGTTTCAGGGCCTGCCCAGTGCCACCACTCACTCATATCTGATGTCACAATAGCTTGCATTTAAAAACAACAAAACTTTTTGGACTGTAATATAATAGCAGTCAGTTTCCTTCACGAGTGTGCTTTTCAGGGCCTGCCAGGGCACAGTGTCACACCAGTGCAACTCATATCTAGTGTAACAGTAGTGTACATTTTTTAAAAAAAAATAAAATTTTGACTGTAATAGATTGAATAGCAGTTAGTTGTCTGCCAGCGTGTGTGTCAGGCTCACAGCGTATACTGTGCCCACTTGCCCAGTGCCACCACTCATATCTGGTGTCACAATAGCTTGCATTTAACAAAAAAAAACCTTTTTGGACTGTAATCTAATAGCAGTCAGTTTACTTCACGAGTGTGCGTTTCAGGGCCTGCCCAGTGCCACCACTCACTCATATCTGGTATCCCAATAGCTTGCATTTTAAAAAAACTAAACTTTTTGGACTGTGCATTTCAGGGCCTGCCAGGGCACAGTGTCACACCAGTGCAAGTCATATCTAGTGTAACAGTAGTGTACAAAAAAAAACTAGAAATTTGACTGTGAAATAATAGCAGTCAGTTTCCGTCACACGTGTGTGTTTCAGGGCCTGCCAGGGCACAGTGTCACACCAGTGCAACTCATATCTGGTGTAACAGTAGTGTACATTTTAAAAAAAATACAATTTTGACTGTAATAGATTGAATTGCAGTTAGTTGTCTGCAAGCGTGTGTGTCAGGCCTACAGCGTCTGCTCTGCCAACTTCAGCCAGTGCACAGTGCCACTCATATCTGTTGTCACAGTAGCTTGCACGCATAGTACCACTAATCGAAAAAAAAATGACAGGCAGAGGCAGGACACCCCGCAGGGGCCGTCGTGGTCGTGGTGCTCTGATTCCCTTTGGCCCTAGAATAATGCCCAGTGTTCAGAGGCCACGTACCCTGAACTTGAAAAGTTCTGAGGACATAGTTGACTGGCTAACACAGGACACCCAATCTTCTACAGCTTCCGCTCGGAACCTCGACGCACCATCCTCCTCCAGCTTAGCTTCGGGCACCTCTCAAGTTAACACTCGCCGGCCTGCCGCCACCACCAACACTAGCACCACAACCGCTTCACTTGGTATGTCAGAGGAGTTATTTACACGTCAGTTGGAAGAAATGAGTGATGCGCAACCATTATTGCCAGAGGATGTAGATAACAGGGATATGTCAGTCAGGCAGCATTACACACGTACGGTGTGATGATGATGATGTTGTACCCACTGCTGCTTCCTTTGCTGAGTTGTCAGATACAAGTGAAGCGGTTGATGATTACGATGCGTCCATGGATGTCACGTGGGTGCCCGCTAGAAGAGAAGAAGAACAGGGGGAAAGTTCAGATGGGGAGACAGAGAGGAGGAGGAGACGAGTTGGAAGCAGGGGGAGGTCGTCGCAAGGAGCTAGTGGCACAGTCAGACAGCATGCATCGGCACCCGGGGTCAGCCAGACAGCACGCCAATCAACGCATGCTGTTGCCACCACCAGAATGCTGTCATTGCAGAGCTCAGCAGTGTGGCATTGTTTTTGTGTGTCTGCCTCTGACAACAGCGATGCCATTTGCAACCTGTTTCAAAAGAAACTGAGTCGTGGGAAGTCGAACACCCACCTAGGTACAACTGCTTTGCGAAGGCACATGATCGCACATCACAAATGCCTATGGGATCAACACATGAGTACAAGCAGCACACAAACTCAAAGCCGCCATCCTCCTCCTGGTCCAGCATCTTCAGCCACGTTAACCACTGCTGTCCTCCTTGCCCCCTCTCAACCATCCGCCCCTCCGTCTCTCGCCTTGAGCAGTTCCTGCTCATCTGCCCACAGTCAGGTGTCTGTCAAGGACATGTTTGAGCATAAGAAGCCAATGTCACAAAGTCACCCCCTTGCCCGGCGTCTGACAGCTGGCTTGACTGAACTCTTAGCCGCCAGCTTTTACCTTACAATTTGTAGCTATTGGGACACCGCAGTGGAAGGTCCCCGGCCGAAATTTCTTTGCACAAAAGGCCTAGCACAAATCCCCAACCTGTACTCGATTGTGCAAAAGGAAGTAATGGCATGTCTGGCACACAGTGTTGGGGCAAGGGTCCATCTGTCCACTGATACCTGGTCTGCAAAGCATGGTCAGGGCAGGTATATCACCTACACTGCGCATTGGGTAAACCTGCTGACGGCTGCCAAGCATGGAATGCGTGGCTCTGCAGAGGAGTTGGTGACACCACCACGACTTGCAGGCAGGCCTGCTGCCACCTCCACTACTCCTCCTACTCCATCCTCTTCCATAACCTCCTCGGCTGAGTCCTCTTCTGCTGCTGCGTCTTGCTCCACACCAACAGCAACCCCCCAGCTCCCCAGGTACTGTTCCACATCCCGGATAAGGCAGTGTCACGCTGTCTTGGGGTTGACTTGCCTGAAAGCAGAGAGTCACACTGGACAAGCACTCCTGTCCGCCCTGAATGCACAGGTGGATCAGTGGCTGACTCAGCACCATCTGGAGATCGGCAAAGTGGTTTGTGACAACGGAAGAAATTTGTTGGCGGCATTGCATTTGGGCAAGTTGACACATGTGCCATGCAAAGACGTCCTTAAGCAGGCCAGGAAGCTGTGTGGCCATTTCAGCCATTCCTACATGGCCATGGCACACGTTTCCGATACCCAGCGGCGAAACAACATGCCAGTGAGGCGCTTGATTTGCGACAGCCCGAAACTTTGGAATTCAACACTCCTAATGTTCGACCGCCTGCTCCAACAAGAAAAAGCCGTTAACGAGTATTTGTATTTGTACGGGGTGCAAGGACAGCCTCTGCGGAGCTGGGAATGCTTGTAGGCTCATGCGTCCTTTTGAGGAGGTGACACCAAACGCACCAAAGGCACCATCAGCGACATCATACCATTTGTTTTCTTCCTGGAGCGTGCCCTGGATCAGGCCGTAGATGAGCGTGAAGAGGAAGAGTTGTGGTCACCATCACCACCAGAAACAGCCTTATCAGCATCGCCTGCTGGACCTGCGGCAATGCTGGAAGAGGATTGTGAGGAAGAGGAGTCAGAGGAGGAATGTGGCTTTGAGGAGGAAGACCAACCACAACAGGCCCAGGGTGCTCGTTGTCACCTATCTGGTACCCGTGGTGTTGTACGTGGCTGGGGGGAAGAACATACCTTCAGAGAGATCACTGAGGACGAGGAACAGGACATGAGTAGCTCGGCATCCAACCTTGTGCAAATGGGGTCTTTCATGCCTGTTGAGGGACCCTCGTATAAAAAGGCTGAAGGAGAACGACCTGTACTGGCTGTCCACTCTCCTAGACCCCCGGTATAAGCAGAAAGTGCCTGAAATGTTACCGAATTACGGAAAGGATGCAGCAGTTCCAAAATCAATTAAATAGTATGCTTTACACAGCGTATAAGGGTGATGTCACAGCACAACGGGAATCTAACAGGGGAAGAGGTGAAAGTAATCCTCCTCTTCCCACGACCACGCCGGCAAGGACAGGACGCTTTACAGACGTGTTGTTGATGGAGGACATGCGGAGCTTTTTAAGTCCTACGCATCGCCAAAGCCCTTCTGGGTCCACCCTCAGAGAACGACTCGACCGACAGGTAGCAGACTACCTCACCTTAACTGCAGATATCAACACTCTGAGGAGAGATGAACCCCTTGACTACTGGGTGTGCAGGCTTGACCTGTGGCCTGAGCTATCCCAAATTGCGTTAGAACTTCTGGCCTGCCCCGCTTCAAGTGTCCTGTCAGAAAGGACCTTCAGTGCAGCAGGAGGTATTGTCACTGAGAAGAGAAGTCGCCTAGGTCAAAAAAGTCTAGATTACCTCACCTTTATTAAGATGAATGAGGGATGGATCCCGAAGGGACTGACAGTGGGCGATACATTCGACTAAAAAAGGCCGTATGAGGGGGACTACTTAAAACACCACTCCTATCTGGTGGCACATTAGATTGCACACGCAGTGCCCCAAATTTGAAGTAGGAGGACTGACCAAGCATCTTTTTCCATCTCCCGCTTCCTAAAATCGATGCCTTATATGCACGTCCCCTGATAGGGGACGTAACAGGGATTAAACTGATAGGAATAGTACTACTTAACACACCACTCCTATCTGGTGGCACATTAGATTGCACGTGCAGTGCCCCAAATTTGAAGTAGGAGGACCGACCAAGCATCTTTTTCCATCTCCCGCTTCCTGGGTGGAGGAAGAGAGACCTTCAAAGACATCAGTGAGGAGAAGGAACGGGACATGGCTAGCTTGGTATCCAACGTTGTGCAAATGGGGAGTTTGCGGTCATTCCTGATGTTTTAAAGCACGTTATTCCAAACAGTTTAGGAATGTTAGGTGATGTATGCCCTTTATTAAAACCAGACTCTGCATCAACTATGTAATTTTCCATGGGAGTTTTGCCATGGATCCCTCTCCGGCATGCCACAGTCCAGGTGTTAGTCCCCTTGAAACAACTTTTCCATCACTATTGTGGCCAGAAAGAGTCCCTGTGGGTTTTAAAATTCGCCTGCCCATTGAAGTCTATGGCGGTTCGCCCGGTTCGCCCGTTCGCGAACATTTGCGGAAGTTCGCGTTCGCCGTTCGCGAACCGAAAATTTTATGTTTGTGACATCACTAATGTCTTGGGCTCATTAATGCCTGTATTTTTAATAATCTATGTAGAGTTGCCTGGGTTAAGCTCTGAATCAGAAAAGTAAAACAGTATAAATTAAAATTCTATACTGTAGAGTGCCATATTCTCCCTCTCTACGTGCCATTTATTCAAGTGTTCTCATTGTTTCTGATAAAGGAATTAGCATTTCGTCTGCTAAAAATACAGCAAGGTGTTTGTTAATAGCACTGCTTCTTCTGTTTAGTAAGTTTGAAGTGTACTTGGATATGAAACCTCTCTCTATATGAATGCCTCTGATTTATAATTATTATATAGACATAGACATAAAAGCTCTATTAACAATCTGTACTGAAAAGTGTAAATACATGATAATTTTATTGAAACACATGTTTGCTGAACTAAAAACCATTTTCAGCAATGTTACTAATCTTTTATAGGTTTAAAGGTAAAGAGAATAAAATGGCCATTATGGCAAAATCAATTTAAGAAAAAAAAAAAACCTCAGTATATTTAGGGTCTAATTATGGAGTCATGGCATTGCACAAGCTTATAACAGACCTTCGCAACATACAAAGCGCATGTCAAACCTCCCAGTCTTTGTTCATCATTCACATAAAATATTTAGGTAAACAAACTATTGTTTACATTTATGCAGAATATATGTAGCCACTTTTTTATGTCCTCTCCTCCCACTGTCTATGTATGGTCCACAATAACAATAAATCACTAGTAAAAAGTCTGGGTGCAAGGAAATTCCTCCTTTCACATCTAGAAGCCCATTTCCTCAGAAAATGTGGCAACAGACAGAACCTGCTTTATGTGCACTTGCATGTTTGAAAGAAACATTCCTTTTGGTTCCTGTAATAAGTACTCTATAGCATATATATCATGTAGTAAAAAGGCAAGGGAATACCCTGAATTTTCTCCAACTATAGTCCAGCTAGACTCATGTGTTGACGTTGAAGCCATAGTTCGCAACAGCCCCATTTTTGATGAGACAGTACCATGGTTTGTGCTCCTCTCCTGGTAAAACTGTGTACTGGCACATGTTCCACAGGCTGTACCTAGGCTACTGCCAGCTTGCCATTCCCCTACGAGACCTCTGTATTGTGCAGAGGTTATGTAGGGAAATAGCATACAGGAAGACACAAGGGGATAGAGAGACAGAGATGTGGAGGGGGAGAGGATGGGGAGACAGAGCCTGTACCATAGGTGGCTTACTACCATCAGCCACAGCCAGTCCCAATCTACTGTGACCTTTGCAGACTGCTCCCACCGATCCCCATGGAAGTCAATCTCCTGCACTTAAAGTGTATGGAAAGGGTAGCTGAATATGTTTATTCTTTATTTATGTGCATAGAGCTAGATCCACTCTGAGAAGCCTTTTTTCCTAATGAAAACTGTTTTTTGAGCTTTTCTTTATAACCAATGTTTTCCATCTCCCTTAATGCTTTGGCAGCTTGTCTCTGAACTTTCTAGTTTTGCAATATCCTTATTTATAACTAGTGGGGTCTTACCATTAAATAATAAAGAGGCAAAATTATATTTTTATACATGTCAGCGCCTTACTAGCCCTACTAGCTACTGTTGCCTCATTTGTTATCTACAATTGATCATAAATCCATTTTTCTTTTGCCCTTTATCCCTATCCCAACACCATTGAATCTATAAGTGGCTTGTGGATTCCTTATTCCAAAAAGCATGACTTGACATTTATCTACATTGAAACTCATCTGCCAATTGCCTGCACAGTCCCCAAATTATCCAAATTCCTCTGTAGATAAATTGTATTATTTTCACACTGTATTATCTAACTAAGTTTGTGTCATCTTCAAACTCAGACACATGACTTTCAATTTCCACTTCAAGATTATTTATAAATAGATAATAAGGATGTGGGCCTAGGACAGAACCCTGAGGCACTCCTCTCACAACTTTTGTCCAATTTGCAGTTTTTCCATTTACAACTTCTCTCTCCAATATTCTATGCAAGAACAACATTTTTCATCTAAAACAAGTGACTTCAGTTTTAATTGTAACCTTTTGAGTGAAACTGTATCAAATACTGCAAAATCTATTGCAGTACTGTAATCTTATCCTTATTTAGTTGGCATATTCCCACATATGACGGGCAATGAATAAAAGGAAGCAATATTTCTTTTTGTGCATGTTATGTATCATTATTGTATCATTGATTTATTATTTATTGCCCTAGCTGTGGAAGTTAGCTATCAGGTCACCAGATAGCTAAATCAACCATTGGAATGGGGCAGCCCTTTAAAAAAAATTCTGCAGAGAAGAATTAGCAATGTGGGAACAAGCAAGTGACAGAAAAAGGTCACACGAAGAGCAAAAAGAATGAGAAGGCACATTGAGGACTTTGTAGGTTAGTGTTAAGATGCTTAGACTTCCCTTTCAATGTGTATCTACATGTCATCACATCTGGATTGCTTTCTTATATCAGATTCTTCCTGATTACCAGATTATAATCAAACCAGATACTTTGTCTGTAGTGCTAACACAAAGAATTTGCTACAAAGCTTTCTTGATGAAATTTAGAAATCCCAAAAATGATGGAGTTCTTTAAATATAGAGTACCAATTGTATGTTTCACAAAGATTAGGGCTGGTTTATATTAGTACAGTGAGGGTTAACTTTTCATACAGAATAACGATTTCTCAGTTAAAGTCTATGGGACAATTTCTATTCAGTAAGCAGTGTAAATCCTTACTCAACTAAAAGTCCAGCCATGTTGAACTCGATGTTACTCTAAATTCCTCATCTAAGCTAAAAAATACAACAGGTTCCCTAGTTGTGCACTCTCACATATCCAAGGTATAAATTGCCATATATTTTAATGATAGTTTATCTAGAAAATGGTTGCTATGGCAAAACAATGAATACAATAATATGATTTCCAGCATCTTTGATAACGTACATTATTTGTGTGCATTCTAACCTCGTATTGTTACTCTATTGAATAGAAAGCCACAGGACACTTGAACTAAACCAGCAACAAAACAATAACCTATAGTTAGCATAATAATAAGACTGGCATTTGTTTTGTTTTAAAAATGCAATGAAGAAATCTATAGTATTTTCAAGAATATCCTTTTTTTTTCAATAGTAAAATGTATAACTCTGTCTCATTATATTTAGTGTACTTAAGATGATAACGCAATTATTATGATCCGTCTGCTGTTAAGAATGACTATTAAAGGCAAACAAAGATAAACACCCCAATGGTGGGACAAACAATAGAAAAATATAGAGGAGCAACAATTACTGAATATTGACTTTGATATTCCATTGTGCAGAATTGTTAAAAAGAAAAATGAAGCATGGTAATTAAATTTTCTGTCTAAATTTTCTGTATGACTGTCTGGATAATACTTTGAAGGATGTTACTTATTACATACAGTACATACAGTCTAAATTTCATGAACTCAACTTATAGATATTATTTCTTATTTGGTGTCTCTTCTGTTTCATTCGTAATTCTTGCCGACAGGAGTATAAGAAACGCATATAAACCACATAGAGAAAAGCAAGCTCTGATGAGCATAACAATAGGGACATGAATCAACAGACCAAACTTGACATCACAACCCGAAAGGGCTGGAGTCTGGGATCCATAACTACAAACGTCATGGTTAGGGGGAGGCTGACCACCCATTGAAGGTGTCCTGACACATGGGGACAGCACAACCCACGCAAGGGAAAATACTACTCACCCAAGACTCCAATGGCATTTTAACTCCTACCCCGTTGACTTGAGTCTCGCAATTCCCAACACTCAAACTAAAAAGAGAAAGCCTTGTACGACAATGTTGAACTACTTTATTACTATATTCTGTTTCATACCAAAATATATGTATTTCACTCAAATATATATATATAAAACAAGTGAAAATAAAGTATTGAAAAAAACAAAAAGCATACAAACGCATAACACAAACGATGCAATTTTAAAGACAGTGATTTGATTTGCATGTTTAAATGAATAGTCTACTGTTCACATTGGAGTTTCAGGGGACTATGCCCAGAGTATTTAGGGAATAATTGATAATCCATTCCCAGGTCCAACAAGCACCACTGTCTCTGCACCACTGAGTAGAACATGACAAATTTTTCTGACTTTCCTCTTCCTTTTCGACATATTGCCCAAGATTTTAGGGAGGTATAAAATCTCATTTTGACCCCCACAGGCTTATTCTTTTTCAACTATTTCATGTAGCAGCTGGCTAAGAAGCACTGACCAGCATACCCTCACTTGAAATGGAGGTGTCCAGTTCAGGAAATGTTTTATTTTTTTTTTCTGCAATAATTTTTATCCAAAACAACACCTCCCCAAACATCAGATGTACCAAAGAAAAATTTCTGTTTGGCAAATTTTGCTTGGAACAACCAACATTTTTTAACCCTATAAAAATTCTACTTTATAACAAACACAAACAAAATAATATACTATAAAAGTGCTATATATGTGCTACCCTCAAAAAGAGATTGTTGTTGTATGATACAAATATCTGCAAAATGCTTTGCGTCTAGTTTGTTGAGGACAAATACCATATATACTTGAGTATAAGTCGACCCGAATATAAGTCGAGACCCCTAATTTTACCCCAAAAAACTGGGAAAACTTATTGACTCGAGTATAAGACTAGGGTGGGAAATGCAGCAGCTACTGGTAAATTTCTAAATAAAATGATATCCCCCAAAAATTATATTAATTGAATCTTTATTTACAGTGTGTGTATAAAATCAATGCAGTGTGTGTGTGTGTGTGTGTATAATGCAGTGTGTTTGCATGAATGCGGTGTGTGTGTGTATGAATGCAGTGTGTGTATGAATGCAGTGTGTGTAGTGTGTGTGTGTATATAATGCAGTGTGTGTGTATGAATGCAGTGTGTGTATGAATGCAGTGTGTGTATGAATGCAGTGTGTGTGTATGAATGCAGTGTGTGTGTATGAATGTAGTGTGTGTGTATGAATGTAGTGTGTGAGTGTATGAATGCAGTGTGTGTGTGTGTATGAATGCAGTGTGTGTGTATGAATGCAGTGTGTGTGTGTGAATGCAGTGTGTTTGTGTGTCTGATGCAGAGCCTTGGTGGGGGGTGGGCATTTTTATTATTTTTTTAAAAATTATTATTATTTTAATATATTTTATATATATATATATATATATATATATATATATTGTATTTTATTTTTAAATTATTATTATTTTTAATATTATTATATTTTATTTTTATTTTATTTAAATTTGTATTTATTTATATTTTTTCGTCCCCCTCCCTGCTTTTTAGCTGGCCAGGGAAGGGGCCTCTCCTTCCCTGGTGGTCCAGAGGCATTGGCAGTTCAGTGGAGGGGGCTGGCAGAGAGCTGTACCTTACCTTCACAGCAGCTCCTGTCGGCTCCCTTCTCTCTCCTCCGGTCAGCTCCCCTGTCAGCAAGTCTTGCGGTCACGCGGTGTCAGGATCGGGGCAGGGATCCAACACGCAGAATACAAACAGGAGCTAGGTACGTATACCGGACCTTAGAATGGCCGGACTAACGTAAGGAGAAAGCAAAGAATGGTCAGAGACAAGCCGAGGTCAAGGGAACGAGAGAACAGGTAAGCGAGAGACGAGCTGAGGTCAAAGGACACGAGAGATAAGCAGGAACGAAAGTACAAGCCGAGTCAGAACCAAAGAGACAATAGTAATAAGAGCACTGAGTGACCAGACAAGCTAGAACCACGACAGGGCAATGAACCATTACACACATCCCTATTTTATACCTAGCTCTTTGATTGATGACTCTGCCCCTGCCGAGCCCTGATTCGTTGTTCGGAACTAGATTGACAGGTCGGGACGTGATTGCCGTCATGACGTCGGCTCCTGAGTGCCACGTCATAAAAGGAAGCGGGGCTATCGCAGCCGGCGTGTGAACGGTTATGGGAGCTGTGAGGATTGGGTGAATCAGTCCCCCTGAGAGGACGGCCGTTAGAAAGTCTAACCTCCTCCGAGGTAGAGACTTCAGGTACCCTGACAGTACCCCCCCTCTCAGAAACGCCCACCGGGCGGAAGGAACCGGGGCGAGACGGAAAACGAGCATGAAATGCCCTGAGGAGACGAGGGGCATGCACATCTTCCCGGACCACCCAAGACCTTTCCTCAGGACCATAACTTTCCAGTCAACAAGATATTGCACCCTCCCCCGAGAAACCCGAGAATCGAGAATGGAGTTGACTTCATACTCCTCCTGACCCTCAACCTGGACAGAACGAGGGGAGGACACAGCGGAGGAAAATCTGTTACAAACCAAAGGTTTCAATAAGGGAACATGAAAGGAATTCGGGACGATACGCAACCGGGTTAATACGAGACAGAACCCTGTAAGGACCTATGTAACGAGGAGCAAATTTCATGGAGGGAACCTTCAAGCGGATGTTTCTGGAACTCAGCCATACCCTATCACCCGGGGAAAAAAACTGAGCCACCAATCTGCGTTTGTCAGCGTGTCGTTTGGACACCGTGGAATTATGAAGAAGAATACGTCGAGTCTGATCCCACAACTTCCTCAGATTGGCAACATGAACATCAACCGACGGTATCCCTTGGGAAGGGGAAACCGACGGAAGAACGGAAGGATGAAAGCCATAATTCATGAAGAAGGGGCTAGAACGAGTAGAATCGCAAACGAGATTGTTGTGCGCAAACTCCGCCCAAGGAATCAGACCGACCCAATCGTCCTGGTGTTCAGAAACAAAACAACGCAAAAATTGCTCAACCTTTTGGTTGGTGCGTTCGGCAGCTCCGTTGGACTGGGGATGATAGGCAGAAGAAAAATTCAATTTGATGCCCAATTGAGAACAGAAGGACCTCCAAAACCGGGAAACAAATTGGGACCCTCTATCAGAAACAATTTCAGAAGGAATACCATGTAAACGAAAAATCTCCCTCGCGAAAATCTCAGCCAATTCGGGAGAAGAGGGCAATTTAGGCAGGGGTACAAAATGAGCCATTTTAGTAAACCTGTCAATCACTGTGAGGATAGCAGTATGTTTTTTAGAAACAGGCAAATCGACAATGAAGTCCATAGCCAAACAAGACCATGGTTTCTCGGGAATTTCTAGGGGGTGCAAAAGCCCACATGGAAGCGTATGAGGTTGTTTAGTCCTCATACAGACCTCACATGCCCCGACGAAGTCCTTAACATCCTTACGCAACGAAGGACACCAGAAATCTTTAGAAATCAGAGAACACGACTTGCGTATGCCAGGGTGTCCGGCAAATTTACTGTTATGAAAACACTGCAACAGTTCCAGTTGGAGTTCAGGAGGAACGAAGTACCGATCCCCAGGAACAAGTCTGGGAGCCAGATGCTGTACTTTCTTGATCTCAGCAAGCAACGGGGAGTGAATCTTGATGCTTGTGTTGGCAACAATATTACACTTGGGAACTACAGAAGAAAAAACCATATCAGACATAGTAGAAGGTTCATGTTGGCGGGACAATGCATCAGCCTTAGAGTTCTTAGAACCAGGTCTATAAGTGAGCACGTAGTTGAAATGAGTAAGGAACAAAGACCAACGAGCCTGCCTGGCGGACAAGCGCTTGGCTTCCCCTATATAGGACAAATTCTTGTGATCCGTCAAAATAGTAACCGGGTGTAAAGTCCCTTCCAACAAATGTCTCCATTCCTTTAAAGCCATAATGACCGCTAATAGTTCCCTGTCACCAATATCATATCTGCTTTCAGGCCCAGACAATTTCTTGGAAAAAAAACACATGGGTGCAGCGGTTTATTCAAACCTAGCCTTTGGGACAAGATAGCGCCTATACCCGTCTCTGAGGCGTCTACCTCGAGTAAAAAAGGCAAGGAGGTGTCAGGATGAACTAATATTGGTGCTGAGGCAAACTGTTCCTTGAGTGTACTGAAAGCAACAAGCGCCTCAGAAGACCAGGTCTTGGTATCAGCACCCTGTCTAGTCATATTGGTAATAGGAGCAATAATAGAAGAGTACCCCTTAATGAAGCGCCTATAATAATTGGAGAATCAGATAAACCTCTGAATGGCCTTGAGTCCCTTGGGCAATGGCCAATCCAAAATTGATTGGAGTTTAACCGGGTCCATCCTAAACCCGTCTCCAGAAATAACGTAACCAAGAAAGTTTATCTGAGATTGGTCAAAGCTACACTTCTCCAATTTGCAGTACAAACCATGTTGTAGAAGCTTACGCAATACCCTTCTGACTTGTTTGTGGTGAGTCTCAGGCTCTCTAGAGTGTATTAGTATATCATCCAAATAGACTATAACACATTCATGTTGAAATTCCCTAAGAACCTCATTAATTAGGTCCTGGAATACAGCAGGAGCATTGCAAAGGCCGAAGGGCATTACCGTATACTCATAGTGACCATAGCGGGTATTGAAAGCCGTTTTCCCTTCGTCACCATGCTGGATTCTCACTAAGTTATACGCTCCCCTCAGATCTAACTTGGTAAAAATCTTGGAGCCTTTCAGGCGATCAAATAGCTCAGTAATCAAGGGAATAGGTAAAGCATTTCTGATCGTTATCTTATTCAAGCCCCGATAATCAATGCAAGGTCGTAGAGTGCCGTCTTTCTTATCTACAAAAAAGAAACCGGCCCCGGCTGGAGAAGAGGATCTCCTAATAAATCCCTTGTCTAGGTTCTCCCGTATGTATTCCTCTAAGACTGAGTTCTCCTTAGTGGATAGAGGATATACAGTACCCCTCGGAGGCATAGTACCAGGCAGGAGTCTAATCTTACAGTCAAAGGACCTGTGTGGGGGTAAAGTATCAGCCCTCTTTTTATAAGACTGCCTTTAAATCCAGGTACTGAGATGGGATCCGTAGATCTGTGGGCTGGTTAGAGTTACTTGGTGTGTCAACTACGCAAACCGGTGAGATTTTCTGTAAACAACCTTTCTGGCAACCCTGACCCCAGGAGACTATCTCACCTTTTTCCCAATCAATAATAGGGTTATGCTTCTTAAGCCAGGGGTACCCCAAGACTATTGGAACTGAAGGAGATGAGATAAGCATGAGAGATATACCCTCCTCGTGTAAAATACCAATGGTTAACTTAACTGGTATAGTCTCACGAAAAATAACAGGGTCTGATAAAGGTCTACCATCTATGGCCTCAACGGCCAAGGGTGTATCCCTTAGCTGAGATGGGATAGAGTGGTTCGTGACAAAGGCTTGGTCAATAAAGCTTTCAGCTGCTCCGGAATCTATTAATGCCATAGCATTAAGTACTCCCTTTTCCCAAGTTAAAGAAACAGGTAACAGAAGCCTATAATCCTTGTAATCATATGTAGAGGACAAAATAGAAACACCCAAGGCCTGTCCTCTTGAGAAACTTAGGTGCGAGCGTTTCCCGGACGGTTAGGGCAATTTAGGCGTAGGTGACCTCCTACTCCACAATACATACACAAACCCTCCCTTCTCCTGTATTGTCTTTCACTTTCTGAGAGACGAGTGTTACCTATTTGCATAGGTTCTGGGAGAGCTAGAGTTGTAGATTCAGAATTCTGAAATGCGGGAGCTAGTCTTAAGGAAGGTCTATGAGTTCTATCTCGAGTGTTCTGCCTCTGTCTCATGCGTTCATCTATTCGAGAAATAAATGAAATTAATTCTTCCAAATTTTCAGGAAGATCTCTTGTGGCAACCTCGTCTAAGATCTCATCTGATAATCCGTTCAGAAATACGTCCATATAGGCTTGTTCATTCCACTTGACCTCTGCCGCCAAGGACCTGAACTCTAACGCATAATCCACAAGGGTTAGGCTATGCTGTCTAAGACGTAATAGTAGTCTAGCTGCACTGGCCTTTCTTCCTGGAGGGTCAAAAGTCCTCCTAAAAGTAGTGACAAATGCATTATAATTATAGACTACTGGATTATCATTTTCCCACAGAGGGTTAGCCCATCTAAGAACTTTGTCAATGAGTAACGAGATTATGAATCCAACCTTCGCCCTGTCTGTAGGGTAGGCGCGGGGTTGTAATTCAAAATGAATCCCTATTTGGTTTAGGAAACCTCGACAGGTATCCGGAGAACCGCCATAGCGTAAAGGGGAAGTAACACGAGAAGAGGCTCCCACTGTGGCTACCTCTAGGCCTGTATTAACAAGAGAGATGGGTGGTGTACGCATCTCCTCTGATTGATTACTAGGATGGGATAGTAATGCTTGCAGCGCCAGAGCCATCTGGTCCATTCTATGGTCCATGGCTTCAAATCTCGAGTCAGGAGAACCAATCTGAGCGTTTGTACCTGCAGGATCCATGGCCCTGTCGTAATGTCAGGATCGGGACAAGGATCCAACACGCAGAATACAAACAGGAGCTAGGTACGTATACCGGACCTTAGAATGGCCGGACTAACGTAAGGAGAAAGCAAAGAATGGTCAGAGACAAGCTGAGGTCGAGGGAACGAGAGAACAGGTAAGCGAGAGACGAGCCGAGGTCAAAGGACACGAGAGATAAGCAGGAACGAAAGTACAAGCCGAGTCAGAACCAAAGAGACAATAGTAATAAGAGCACTGAGTGACCAGACAAGCTAGAACCACGACAGGGCAATGAACCATTACACACATCCCTATTTTATACCTAGCTCTTTGATTGATGACTCTGCCCCTGCCGAGCCCTGATTCGTTGTTCGGAACTAGATTGACAGGTCGGGACGTGATTGCCGTCATGACGTCGGCTCCTGAGCACCGCGTCATAAAAGGAAGCGGGGCTATCGCGGCCGGCGTGTGAACGGTTATGAGAGCTGTGAGGATTGGGTGAATCAGTCCCCCTGAGAGGACGGCTGTTAGAAAGTCTAACCTCCTCCGAGGTAGAGACTTCAGGTACCCTGACACGCGGAGCGTTGCCACGGTAATCCGTGGCAACGCTCTGACCCCGCGGCTCTCGCGAGACTTGCAGAGGGAGCCGACCGGAGGAGAGAGAAGGGAGCTGACAGGAGCTGCTGTGAAGGTAAGGTACAGCTCTCTGCCAGCCCCCAACTTGTAATGAGCCCGGCGGTCCTGTCTGTATTATGGCAATGTAAGTTGCCATAATACAGACACTCACTCGAGTATAAGACGAGTGGGGGTTTTTCAGCACAAAAAGTTTGCTGAAAAACTCGTCTTATACTCGAGTATATACGGTACCTTGTGTTTTCTAATGATTACCTCATTTGTTTTAGTTTAACTAACATATCAAAGTAGGCAGCCACTTCTGTTATATTTCATAAGAATTTTAAGGTCAAAACTATTTTCTATTAAAAAATGATGCAATATTATTGGTTACAGTGTCTTTATTAAGCTTGTGTGTTTTGACGAATGCTAAGCTACTCCTGCTTCTTGTTAAGCTTTCTAGGATTAAAGTTGGCAATTAGTTATATATGTGGATTTTAATCTTCAATTACATCCCCTTATGGCCTCCTCATTTTCACTCAAATAAATACTTAGAGGGCTTAAAAATCCAGTTTATGCTTTTTTTATACTGTCGAACGAGCTCTGACTTTTAGATACATGCAGAATAAATTATCCTAACAGATAAGAGTACCGGTAATTTATCATTCCTCAATTTATTAATTCTACTGCCAAATTGATTACTTTTTGTGGATAACTTATTATATCACCATTTAACAATTGTTTGTCCAACACGGCCTCTTTAGGCATTATCTGCTAAAAATAAAAAATAAAAATACTATATGGGTGTGCAATGTTATATGTTTTTATAGCTAATTGGGCTAATATGCTCATTCACAGAACCTATAATTTGTGTTATCTAAAGCTTTCCACCATTGGACTCTGGGACCATATTCATATGTAATCAGTGACCTAGCAGTCTGAGAGCTGACATTGTATTTGGCAGATACCAAGAGACCACTACATGCTTCAGAGTGCCAACTTAGCGAAGAAGCAATTTGCAAAAAAAAGTCTGCATTTACTATACTATCTTAGATGATTCTGTGTTTATGGTAACCGTTTGAGGAAGACACTTTTCTGCTTAACTGACACTATAGTCATCCAGACCAGCTGAATGAAGTGGTCTGGGTGCACTGCCCCTGTCTGTTTAACCATGCAATGATAATTATTGCAGTTATTGAGAAACTGTAATAATTACCATGCAGAGTTAACTCCACCATCAGTGGCTGTCTATTAGAGGTGCTTTTGGTCACCGAACTGATGCTGGATGTCCTCACGCTCCATATGAGGACCTCCAGTGTAAGATTTAGTGCTTATCTATGGGGTTGTCCTAATGCTCTTGTGGCACAATAGATTCCTGACGTCAGCTGCAGGAGTTACTTGCTTCACATAGTATCCTCTTGGGAGACTTGAGCTGCATTGGTAAGGAATCGTGAATACCATGTTCTCTTTTGTTTATCATAAAAAGTCCCAGACATGAGAGAAAATAAAAGAATATATGACTTCATCTTAATATTAGCAATCGTGGGGAACAAAATAAGTGCAAATAAAGGATCAGTTATGAAACTTAGTGCATAACTGAGTGAAAAAATAGGAAATATACCTTTTTAAATGACTATAGACTTAAGAAACTTGCCATTAGTTAGAAGAGCAAACTTGCAAAAAAATCATAACAAATTTGCAAAGAACAAATTGAAAATCAATCAGGATAAGTTTAGGAAGCCTCCCAGGGCAAAATAAAACAGTTTTGACGCTTAAAAAGGCTGCGCAATATGCGATCGGATGTACTTCTCATGCATGAGTTCGGACTTTGCCAGCAAGACTAGCAGGAGGAACTAAAATCATGAAAGAAAGCACTCGAGAACCACTTAAACACCAGGAAGAAATACTGATAGCATGTAGATTGGGGTAGATCTCAGGATAATATCCACGCTTGCTACCCTTAGAGTGACAGCAAGTTACCGCTGATTACTAAAGCTTTTTTTGAGGGGGATACCTTTGCACAGGGCTGGGTCCTGAAGCTTCTTACGGGAGAGAGCCTGAACTCTCATTTTAAGAAGACAGTTGAGTGTGCACATACCGCATACACAATTCAACCTTTTTATATATTTAAAACTGCAAAAATGAAATTCAAACAGATGTGGTGACTAAATATTAACCAATATTAAGTAAACATTTTTCTAACGTTATAAAAAAAAAATTCTGTATTTGTTAAGTGCTCAAAGTATAAATGCATGTGAAAAAAACATTTTCTACCTTTAAGTGCTGAGCTCAAAGTATGTTTATTAAATCAAGCACAGCAAACAAT